>NC_056737.1:1436963727-1437108727 GCF_019279795.1 Protopterus annectens
CCTTTGAAGGGCCTTCCTGCCTGCTGCTGAGCTGTTAGTATACCACGTAGAAATGCAGTATGTCAGCACACTTTCAACAAATAGTTGTAAAAAGACACCAGTAGCTTCTCCAGCAGGTTGTTTTTCCTGAGGATCCTCAGGAAATCAATTCTCGGCTGTGCCATCTTGACTGCATCTGTGGTGTTTATGGACCAAGGGAGATCTGTCACATGTACCCCCTAGTGACTTGAAGGCAGAAACCCTTTTCACACAGTCTCTATTGACTATATCGGTTTGTGATCTGTGTTGTGCCTCCAGAAATCTGTTATGAGTTCTTTTGTTTTTGTAGAGATCAGGACAAGGTTGTTCTCTATACTTCATGCAGCCAGTCTTTGTACTTCATCTCAATATGCTGTCACGTCTTCTCCTGAAATAAGTCCAACCACTGTGATATCACCCACAGACTTAATGATGGTATTAGTAGAATGAGAGGGAATAAAGTCATGGGTTAAAGAGTGTACAGAAGGGGGTTCAGCACACAGCCTTGTTGGACACTGGTGTTTAGCCTGAGAATGTAGTGGAGGTACAGGCCTAGTCTAACCATCTGAGGATGGTTAGTCAAAAAGTCTTTAATCCAACAGCAGGTAGGCTCTGAAAGTCTTAGGCCAGTGTGTTTAGTGACCAGTAAAATCCTCACATAGCTTCTCTGCTGCTCAAGATGGCAAAGTGCAGTGTGTAAGGCAGTGGAGATGGCATCTTCTGGAGATCTATCTGTCCTTTAGGCATACTGGTGTGTATCCTGGATAACTGCAAGAATGTCCTTGAATTGTCACAAATCCAGTTGTTCCACACACTTCATAATGACTGGAGTTATTGCCACTGGATGGTGGTCATTGAGATTACTGATGACAGGTGTTTTTGACAGTGGAAAAAGGATTGTGGTCTGCACTGTTGTGGCAGGACAGGTAGCTTACATCCTTCTAAGTTGGGAGTTGCTGATTGAAGGCTAAGTGTCTGTTATTCTACAAGTCCATTAGTTCTGGTTTAAGTACTTGGGCTTCAGGCCACTTATTTTACATTAAGAAGGTGTGGTCTGCACTCTTGTGTGAGAGGAGGGTAGATTCTGCCCTTCTGAGCTGGGAGTGTCTGGTTAAAGGCTTATTGTGCCTGCTTATTTAAACTGTTTCTTTCTGAAACTGGTATGCCTCGTTTGCTGTAGCATAGACTAAATTCAGACCTGCTGAATCTAGCTTTGTTTGTATAACTTGAGCACTAATCCAGACCATCTTTTTTTGGAGAAGATTCTCCTGCACCCTAGTAGCAGGAGTGTGCAGTTAGAACTTGTCTGATCGAAGACTGCTGGAACAGGGTTCAGTTTTTAGCTTTTTATTGGTTAATTGGTAAATTTGTTTAAATCAGTTTGTTCATTTGCTACTGCTATATTAAAAAAATATATACACTTTATGCATCGCCACTTAGCTAGGGTTAAACTGTTCCCCACGCCATAAAGTCTGCTCTTCAAATTTTCCCTTAGAATGAGCCAGTTTTTTAGTTTTAGCACTCAAATCTACTTCTTTGAGCTCAGCACGTTTTCAGAACTCATTGTAAGCACTAAATAAGCTACAAATTACTAAAGCACTCAAATTTCCTCACTTGTCTAGAGGAAAACAGTTTTTAGTACTTAATAAATAAGCACCTATCCAGGCATGTCTAAGGCTCAGCTCCCGGTCTTTTCTCCTGTCTACCTGATGAATCTGGGCATCTTGGGGCAATGCAGCATTTGCCTCATGTACACAGACAACCCTCTCATCCTACCACCTAACACTACAACCATTGAGAGATGCACTTGTATAACAAAACTGGAAGCAAAGCTCTCTTCACCCAAAACTCTACTAGACAGTCAAGTGGAGAAGGTAAACACTTGCACCACACCACACTCATCACATAGTCCCTCAAAACCTACACTACCAAAACACACACACAGCAACACAAAACATGCACCTACATTTGCGGAGGCTCTCAATAAAAATCTGCTCAAGCAACAGAGACCTCCAAAGTAGAAACGCAAGCAACCTCCACCCCCCAACACAACCCAAATAACACATAGCCCACAAACTCAGTATGCCACTCAACCACAGTCTATAAGGCATAACAACGTACCCAACACTCTAGTCATAGATGACTCTATAGTCAGGCACACTGATGTTCCAATCACCAGGCTAAACAAGGAGAAAGTTACTGTCAGCTGCCTGTCAGGTGCCAGGATACATCACAGTACAAGGACAAAATGATTGATTTCAAAAATTCGCTAAGCTTCTGGTGTCATTCTAAGGGGATCCAGTATCTATCTGCCTAGGATAACATGATCGACAGACCACGATGCTTTGCCAGAGATGGCCTGCACCTGTCGCCCTTGAGATTCCGGATACTGGCTAAGGCTTTTGCCACCCCTATAGTGCCTTTTTTAGGCAAGGTTCAAATGACAAATTTACCACTGTAACAGGTACAAGCAAGCAAAATCTGAGGGTAATGCTACTCAATACTAGAAGTCTAAACCTCAAAATGCACTCTCTCAAGACACTCCTTAAAATAGAGAACATCGTCATCTGTGCAGTGACAGAGACCTGGTTCAAGGCCCCAGAGAGCACCCCTGCATTATCAGACTATAATTAATACCACACCTTTCGGCCACCTAACCTGGACCGAAACACTAAAAGTGGAGGTGTGTCCATGTTCATTAAGATATCCACACCTCCAGACTAGTTGCTCAGCATAATGCATCCGAGATTATCCAAGTGCAACTAACACTGGGAAGACCGCAATCCAATTTGTAACTTGCTACAGATCCCCTACCATGCCCCAGGATTCCCACTCCTCATTTCTTGATACACTGGAAAATATTAGGGTACAACCCAACACCCTAATAATGGGTGATTTCAACTACCCCACCATTAACTGGGAAAACTACTCATGTACCAACTCTTTTGCTCAACATTTTCTGGAATTCATAAATTCCAACGCCTTGGATCAACTTATCCACACCTCCACCAGGGGCAGCAATATCCTAGACCTGGTCATTACCAACATGGGTGACAGGTGTTCCAGACCAGAGGTCAATTCCTCGTTTGGTCATATCCGACCACAAGCTAATCAGCCTAGACATCCACCCCCCCCCCCCCACCTCCCATTAGAGAAACCACTGTAAAAAATTTCTCCAAAGCCAACTTCACGGTTCTTAAGACAGAAGTTGCAAATTTCACGACAGCCATGCAGATGGACAATAGAGGTATGATTGCTGAATCCTACACAAATGCACTTTATAAGCACTTACACGAGGGCATGGATCGTGCTATCCCAAACAGAACCAAGCTGCTATCCTCCAAAAAAAGGAGGCAAATCTGGTGGTCCCCTGCCATAAACAAACCTTACAATAGAAGAAAGAAACTGTTGCAAAAAAGAGTAAAATCCCATGATTGGAAGAACTCCCTGGTCAGCCTCAGTAAGAAGCTGAGATCCCTCATGAAATCCTCCAAAGCTAGTTATGAAAACAAAATCACCACTGATTCTAAAGACAACCACAAAGCATTCTATAGCTATGTCAAGAATCTTAATGGCAATACACAGATCTGCTCTGAGTTACAGCACAATGGCACTAAATATACAGAACCAACTGATATTGCCAACATCCTGTCAGATAGGTTCAGTGCTAACTTTACCCCCCTCGCACCCCCAAAAGGGTCCATCTCTATACTGGAAGAATGCAAGGTTCCTGTAATCATGGCTGCACAGGTAAAGACCACACTGTTCAAAGCCAAGAACACAGTATCCATGGGACCTGACAACATCCCAGGCTGCGTTCTACATGAACTACAGAATGAACTGGCACCCCACCTAAGCACCGTGTTCAATAATAGCCTCACCTCAGGGTTTCTGCCCACTGAATGGAGCATAGCAATGGTTATCCCACTACGCAAAGGGGGAGCCACCACCAACCCCGGGAACTACTGCTCCATTTGCCTAATGAGCCTGGTCTGTAAGGCCATGGAACATATCATCATGGAATTAATAAACAAAGACATTGGTAATCTCCAAACTCTGGACCCCACCCAGTTCAGGTTTGTAAAAGTCAGATCATGTCTCCTAAACCTGATAGACCTCTTTGAAGCAGTCACCAAAGCTATAGACTAGGGTAAGGTGGTTCACATAGCCTATCTAGATCTCGCCGAGGCTTTTGACACCATCCCCCACTCTGGAATTATAGATAAACTCACTAAACTAGGTAAAAATCCCTATGTCACAAGATGGGTTGCCAACTGGCTCACTGACAGAACCCACACTGTGAAAGTAGCAGACTCTAAGTCCGACTTCAGACCAGTGACAAGTGGATTACCACAGGGTTCAGTCCTGGGTCCTCTCCTGTTTGGTATCTACTTTTCTGAAGTACAGGCTAACACAGAAGGTCTTTGGCTAATGAAGTTCGCAGATGACTGCAAACTAGGAGCCATAATTGAAACTCCTAACAATGTGAACATCCTACAGAAGGGCCTCACTGAGACAGATGCCTGGTGTCAAAGCAATGGCCTCAAGCTCAATGCCAAAAAATGCATTGTCATCCCCTTTGGTAAAAACTCTGTACCCATGAGCTACCACATAGGTGGTAGTCTACTTAACAATGAAAGTGTGATAAGGGACCTTGGGACACAGGTGGACAGTAGTCTCTCCTTTGATAATCACATTGCCACAGTAGTCAGGAAATCCTTCTAAGTGGCACACCTCATCACAAAAGATTTCTCATCCAGGAAAAAAGAGGTCACTCTTCCCCTCTACTCATCACTCATTAGACCCATTATGGAGTACAGCACCCCTTTTGGTATGTACCTCACAAGACATCTACAACAACTGGAAAGGTTGCAGAAATACCTCACAAAGAAGATTACCGGCCTCAAACAGATGCCCTACGCAGACCGTCTCAAAAAAATCCAGCTTTACTCCGTTGCATATCGCCTACTCAGAGGCGATCTCTGCCCAATATACAAAGTTATGTCAAACCCAGAGCTGTTGGACATGCTCCGATTAAAGAAATCCCAGTCCCTCCAAGCTACACGATCTAGGGACCTAAACCTTGTTATCACAATAAACAGAACATGCTGGAGGGGTAGATTCCTGTCCCAGAGACTTTCCATACTCTGAAACAAACGACCTATCTATATCAAACAAACCTCCTCATTAGCACTCTTCAAGAAAAATCTTGATGACTTGATGGGAAATAGGAAATTCACCCCGGGGATCACCTCTATGGCTCTGCTCATCAGGGGCACAGGAAAATAATTTTCTTGGGTGGCGAAAGCCAGGGTGCCTTTTTGGCTAGGCTTGTATAGGCCCCAGGGCCAATAGCCTAGTACCTACCTATGTACCTATGCAGTGTTTTACAGCTTTGAATCCCAAAATGCAGTTAGCACTATTTCACAGTCAGTGGCCAAAACCAAAACATACTTGGTTCTCTAAGACCTTTAAAATCTGTAATACACTTGTTACTACCGCACTCAAACGATGAAGCATTACAGTATTTTAAATTTCTCGCACTTTCTGTCACAGTTCTGTGGTGGCCAGTGCAAAGCCAGTCATTTTGTGTAAAGACTGGTCAGTTACTATGTTTCCAGCCAGGGTCTTTTTACTGCCTTAATCAATGGTTTTGTGCCTTTGTTAGGTATATCTGCATCTCCTTTGGATTTACTCAACTCCAGGCAAGACAACATGATGAGTGAAATTGTATATGGGAAGCTAATGGGTAGGTTTTCTGCAAAGCACAACATAGTACCATTTTTGGCTGCCTAGAAAGAACAGCAGCATTTTTTGCCATATGTCACTAGTGTTACCATCAGATTCATGACTGTTTTTGTGAAAATTGGAGCATTATGTTGCATTATATTAGAGAAAAGGGGTCCTGTTTTTCATGTAAGGATGGGATATTGGAGGGATTTGTTTTGAAGTATATATTTTGTTTGTAGTGCAAAAATAAATTAGTTGTAGTCAAGTCTTATCACCAAAGGCTGTAAGTTTTCCTCCAATGTGCATCTTTTGTCCATAATACTTGATTAAAATTAAAAACTCATACTGTGTTGCAAAAGTCTAGAATACAATCCCAATAACAATCCGGCAATATATAACAATCTTTTATTTAAGCTGTAGCTAAAAGAATTCCTCTCTGACTCCTGCCTTTGCACTCACTGCTCTCCTGGGTGTTATTTCATCTCCATTTCCCCTATTACCTATATCCACCCTACATCTCCTTCCTTGTTGTTATTTGTCTTACTCTTATTTCTTTTACTTTTAATCTTGGTTTTACTCTTTATTTCTCCTGCCTCCCATATTTATTCCACTTATTATCTCTAATAAATACCTATTTCTCACTCTCTCTTCCTCTCCTCCGTATCCACTGTTTGAAAGTACAACACTGACATTTGCTTTATGAGTGAGTAATAATCTCTCATACTTCTGGCATTTCCGCATGTGTCAATGGTACATGCTGTATTGTATTTATCTTGTTTTAATGATGGTATATGTGTATTATTCCATATACCATGTGTATTAATATTTGCATTAATCTATCTGTTTACCATATATTGTAATATGATGTTACTTTTCACCCATGTATGTGCATTTTTTCTTATTTTATTCGTGGAGCTTTTTTTCCCCCCTTGTCCTCAGCTAAAAATATCTAAAATTATCCAGTTGGATGTTCCAGGTAAACAAACGTTAATAAATAAATAAATAAAGGAAAAATACAAAAAAAAAATAAATAAAATGTAATGCATTACTAAGAAAGCAGATAAAGTAACAAACAGTTTAAAATAAGCAAATAATGAACTTATTTTAAAGTTGGTTGTTGCTTTACCTTCCACATCTGAATGCATAGCCTTAATTGCCATTTTTTTAGGGACAGTATTATAATGGTAAACATGAAGTGAAACTATACTTAGTTTTCCATATATTGGCATGGTCTGTACATGCTCCTAGTGGGAGAGCTGGAGTTGTGTGATAGGCCAGTACTACGTAGAATTGTTTGTTTTCTTGAAAGGTTTGTATACATATACATATTTGCTTCTTTCTGTGTGATTCATTTGTCAGAGCAACTTAGCTTGCAATGTCTTTTAAAAATGATTTTTCCCACTTACATTCACTATACAACCTAAGGCTTTTTAGTTTTTGGGAGATGAACCTGTCCCTGCAGCATGTTCTGTTAATTGTGTGATGATGAGGTGATCTCTGGAGCATGTTGCACGGGGGGATTGGGATTCGTTTAGGTGTAGCATTTCAAGTGGGGCTGGGTCAGACATGGCTTTGTAAGTCCAGCAGAGATCACCTCTAAGTAGATGATAAAAGATTGAGAACGGCTGATGTTTCTTGAGTCTGTCTGTGTAGGACGTGTTTAAGGCCTAGGATCCTTTTTGTGAGGTACTTTTGTGGCCTCTCCAGCTGTTGTAGGTGTCTGGTTAGGTACATGCCAAATGGGGCATTAGATCCGATGATTGGTCTAATAAAGGACGAGTAGAGAGGGATGATGCGAAACCTTTGGTTATAAGATGTGCCACGTGGAAGGACTTTCTGACCACAGTGTCAATGTGGTGGTCGAAGGTGAGGTGGCTGTTGACCTGAGTGCCCATATCTTTTATGGCCTCTTCAGTGTTCAGTGGGCTCCCATCAACATAGTAATTTATGGGAACTGAGTTTTTTTCCAGAGGGGATGATGACACATTTTTTGGCCTTAAGCTTTAGGCCATGGTTCTGACACCAGTCATTGGTCTCAGAGAGGTCCTTTTGTAGGATGTCTGCATCACCTGGGGAGTTGATAATGACTCCTAGCTTGCTGTCATGAGCGAACCTGGTCAGCCAGAGTACTTCTCTGTTGGCCTGGACTTCTGAGATGTAGATGCCAAACAGGAGAGGCCCCAGGACCAAGCCCTGTGGGACGCCACTCGTGACTGGTCGACAGTCTGAATTGGAATCCACAACTGTCATTCTGTGGGTCCTGTCTGCAAGCCAATTTGCAACCCACCTAGTAATGTAAGGATTGATACCTAGTTTGGTGAGTTTATTAATGATACCCGAGTGGGGAATGGTATCAAAGGCCTTGGCCAAGTTGAGGTAGGCTGTATAGGTTCATAAGTAGGTACTAGGCTATCAGCCCAAGGGCCTAAGTAAGCCTAGCCAACAAGGTTCCCTGGCTTATACCACCCAAGAAAGTTAATTTCCTGTGCCCTTGTTGAGCAGAGCCACAGAAGTGATCCCAGGGTGTATTTCCTATTTCCCATTTCCCATCCACCCAAAAAGATTTTTTTTTTGAAGAGTGCTAAAGAGGAACTTTGCTTGACATAGATTGACACTCCACAAAGGGGGAGAAAGGAATTCTCTGGGACAGGAATCTATCCCTCTAGCATGTCCTGTTTATTGCGGTGACAAGGTTTAGCTCCCTAGAGTATGTAGCTCGGAGGGTTAGGATTTCTAGCATGTCCATCAGCTCTGGGTTTAACATAGCTTTATATGTTAGACAGAGATCTCGTCAGAGTAGGCGATATGCTACAGAGTAAAGCTGCAGTTTTTTGAGATGGTCAGTGTAGGGCATCTGTTTGAGGCCTGTAATCCTCTTTGTGAGGTATTTCTGTGCCCTTTCCAGCTGCTGCAAATGTCTTGTGAGGTACATTCCAAAAGGGGCGTTGTACATTATAATGGGTCTAATGAGTGTCATGTAGAGGGGAGCAATGACCTGTTTTTTCCTGGATGAGAACCCTTTTGTGATGAGGTGTGAAGGATTTCCTGACTATTGTGGTGATGTGATTATCAAAGGAGAGACTACTGTCCACCTGGGTCCCAAGGTCTCTTATCACCCATTTGGCATTAAGTAGACTGCCGTTTATGTGGTAGTTCATGGGTACAGAGTTTTTACCAAAGGGGATGACAATGCACTTTTTGGCACTGAGCTTGAGGCCATGCCTCTGACACCAGGCATCTGTCTCAGTGAGGCCCTTCTGTAGGATGTCCACATTATTTGGGAACTCAACTATGGCTCCTAGTTTGCAGTAATCTGCGAACTTCATTAGCAGAGGCCATCTATGTTAGCCTGTACTTCAGAGAAATAGATGCCAAACAGGAGAGGTCCCAGGACTGAACCCTGTGGTACTCCACTTGTCACTGGTTTGAAGTCAGATTTGGAGTCTGCAACTTTTACAGTGTGGGTTCCATCAGTGAGACAGTTGGCAACCCATCTTGTGATGTAGGGATTTATGCATAGTTTAGTGAGATTAGCTATAATTCCAGAATTGGGGATGGTGTTGAAAACCTTGGCGAGGTCAAGATAGGCTGTGTGAACCACCTTACCCTTGTCTACAACTTTGGTGACTGCCTCAAAGAAGTCCATCAGGTTCAGAAGGCATGATCTGCCTTCCACAAGCTTCAACTGGGTGGGGTCCAGAGTTTGGAGGTTACCAATGTCTTTGTTTATGAGTTCCATGATGATACATTCTATGGCCTTGCAGACCAGGGTCATCAGGCTAATAGAGCGATAGTTCCCAGGATCAGTGGTGGCTCCCCCTTTGTGGAGTGGGATAACTGTTGCTGTGTGCCATTCAGTGGGCACAAAGTCTGACGTGAGACTATGATTGAACATGGTGCTTAGGTGGGGAGCCAGTTCATTCTGACGTTCTTGTAAAATGCAGCCTGGAATGTCCGGTCCCATGGATGCTGTGTTTTTGGTTTTAGTGTGCAGGTTTTACTTGCATAGATGTGATTACAGGGACTCTGCATTCTTCCTGTATAGATATGGGCCCTTTAGGGGGTGAGAGGGGGGTAAAGTTAGCACTGAACCTATCTGCCAGGATGTTGGCAATATCAGTTGGTTCTGACATTTTCCTGCCGTTGTGCTGTAACTCAGAGCAGATCTGGGTGTTACTGTTGAGATTCTTGACAAAGCTATAGAATGGTTAGTGGTTGTCCTTAGAATCAGTGGAGATTTTGTTTTCATAGCTAGCTTTGCAGGATCTTATAAGGGATCTCAGCTTCTTAGTGAGGCTGACCAGGGAGGTCCACCACTCATGGGATTTTACTCTCTTTTGCAACAGATTCTTCCTTCTGTTGTAGAGTTTGTTTATGGCAGGGGACCACCAAATTGGCTTTCTTTTTTTGGAGGCTACAGTCTTCATTCTGTTTGAGATAGCATGATCCATGCACTCTTATCAGTGCTTATAGAGTGCATCTGTGTAGGATTCAGCAGTTGTAACTGTATTGTCCAATTGCATGGGTGTCATGAAGTTTGTCACTTCCGTCTTAAGAAGCATGGAGTTGGCTTTAGAGAAATTTTTTACCGTGATTTCCTTAATGGTGGGAGGGGGTGGGATGCGGATATCTAGGGTGATTAGCTTATGGTCGGATCTGACCAATGAGTAGTTGGTGAACACCGGTCACTCATGTTGGTAATGACTAGCTCTAGGATATTGTTGTCCCTGGTGGGGGTGTGGATAAGTTGATTCAGGGCATTGGAATTTATGAATTCCAGAAAGCATTGAGCAAAGGAGTTGGTACATGAGTAGTTTTCCCAGTTAATGGTGGGGAGGTTGAAATCGCCCATTATTAAGTTGTTTGGTTGAACCCTAATATTGTCCAGTATATCAAGAAAAGAGGAGTGGGAATCCTGGGGCATGGTGGGGGATCTGTAGCAAGCTATAATTTGGATTGCAGATTTCCCCAGAGTTATTTGCACTTGGATAACCTCGGATGCATTATGCTGCACAACTAGCCTGGAGTGTGGATATCCTTAATGAATATGGACACACCAATGCCTTTGGTGTGCTGGTCCAGGTTATATGGCTGAAAAGTGTGGTATGAGTTATAGCCTGGTAATGCAGGGGTGCTGTCTAGAGCCTTGAACCAGGTATCAGTCACTGCACAGATATTGATATTCTCCATTTTACAGAGTGCTTCGAGTGAGTGCATTTTGAGATTTAGACTTCTAGCATCGAGTAGCATTACCCTCAGTTTTTGTTTGCCTGTTCCTGTTCCAGTTGTGAATTTTTCATTTGAACCTTGCCTAAAAATGACACTATAGGGGCAGCAACAGGTTTAGTCAGTATCCGGAATCCCAGGGGCGACATGTGCAGGCCATCTCTAGCAAAGTGTTGTGGTCTGTCGACCATGTTGTCCAAGGCAGACAGATACTGAATCCCCTTAGAATGACACCAGAAGCTTGCCCAATTGTTGAAGTCAATCATTTTGTCCTTGTACTGCGGTATCATTCCTGGCAATGGACGGATGCTACTTAGGGCTAAGGTCATACCTGCTTGGGCTACAAGATCGGAGAGCTCTTCCATGTCTCTCTTCATGTTGTCCAAGGAGGTACATCTCAGGTCATTCACACTAACCTGGACAATGACAGAAGTGACCTGAGTGCATGCGTTATATGGCAGATCCTGGCACCCGACAGGCAGCTGACAGTAACCTTCTCCTTGTTTAGACTGGTGAGTGGGACATCACTGTGCCTGACTATAGAGTCACCTATGACTAGAGTGTTGGGTACGTTGGTTTGCCTTATGGGCTGTGGTTTATTGGCACACACAGTCTGTGGGGTATGTGTCATTTGGGTTGTGTTGGGGGTGGATGTTGCTTGCGTTTCTGCTTTGGAGGTCTCTTTTGCATGAGCAGATTATTATTGAGAGCCTCTGCGAATGTTTTTCTGTTTCTATGTGTGGATTTTGGTGGTGTAGGTTTAGTGGGACTATGTGATGAGTGTGGTATGGTGTAAGTGTTTACCTTCTTCTCTTGACTGTCAAGTTCAGTCTTGGTTGGAGAAAGCTTTACTTCCAATTTGGCTAGATAAGTGCATCTCTCACAGGTTGTGGTGTTGGGTGGTAGGAGGAGAGGCATACCTCCCAACTGTACCGAATTACCCAGTTTTACCCCAGCTTTGGGATCAAATAATGGGGTGCCACGATTCCCGAGTGGCACCCCTTAATTTCCAACTTTTTTGCAGCTTGCGTGATGACGTCAGCACCATCAGCCTGTCGGAATTGAGCTCAAGGGCTCACATGCAGCTACATTTCCGGCTGGCTGCCTCCTTCTTTTTGAATGGTCTATGAGCAGGAAGGGTACTGTACTGTACTACTGCTGGGCTGCAGAGCTAAGGAATTTGGAAACTATCTGCGACTAAGGAAATGACTGCAGTTCTGTGTGTGGATTATTGTCTGGCCTGGGCTGCTTTATGGAGGGAAGGAAACGACTGCTGCAGCAGCTGCTTCAGGTATCTTAACTCGTGTGTGTGCCTGTACTCGCGCGCACATGTGTTAAACTGTGTTTTGGTATTAATAAAAAGGAATTTAACTTCTACATTTAAGTTAAAAGTTTGGTTTCTAACATATTTTAATGTAGTCTGCTGCTCATCCTCCCATTTATTATGTAAAGCACATGGACGGCTGAAGGGTTTGGATTGCTGTCTCAAGTGAAACAGTAGATGCTGAGCACGTCGTCTTAGACAATAAAGCTCTATAAACGGTTGTGTAAATTTACAGTTTCTGTTCAAAAATTAGAAATTAAAATGGAAAATTATAGGCCCCAAATGTGCAAATATATTTTGATGGCAAAATTAGATGCTGATAGAGAGTTCATGATGTGGCATTTGGTCCTGAGAATCTAACCAAATGCAAATACAGATTCTGTAGAAGTAGCATTTCAAAAACATCATATGTGCTATTTTATATTATTTGAGGAAAGTGGACTGAAACTCAGAGGCCGTTTTCAGCCATGGGCTGTTACATTTGAAAAAAAAAAAACTAAAAACACAGTAACATTTTTATTATTTTTTTATTACTAGTAGTTTAATAGGTAATTTAGCTGGTGGCCATTTTCAGCCATGATCTAGGCTCAGACAGCAAAACATATTCATGAAGTCACATAGTTATGCTTAAGAAAACAGACAAGCACTAGGCATAGAAAGAAAATCCAAGCACAAGTTAAATAAGATCTAGGCAAAAAACACTAAGTACAGTTAATTACAATGCATAAGAAATATATAGATAGTTCATTTGAGAAAAAGCTGTGCAAATGTACAAGATTAAAATGAGCTAATCAAATGTTATTAGCCAGAGACAGTAACAAATAAGAGTTGTACTTTTTATACACAGAAACAAATGGAAAAGTGAAGTTTGGATAAGCATTGTCACAAAAGCACATGAGCAAGGCTTAATTGAGGTTGGTTGTTTTTTTAACTCATTTGGATGTGATTCCCAGTGGCATGAAAGCTCTTTCTACTATAGTTGCTTTGAAGTGGGGATGAACTATGGTAAAGCTTTGTTTTGACTGCTTCTTTGAGAATAATATTGATCCCTGCACGGTAGTTTACTTTTTGACACGGGGGTGCACTTTCCTAGCTTTAATATTTTGACTAAAGGAATAATTAGACGAAAGGTATCCCACAGCACAATGCTTGCAAACAGAAACAAATCAGAGTTTATATGAAAGCCAGGTAAAGCAAATACTTACATATTACATCTCATCACTTAAGCTAGAGCTCATTTCACAAGAAGATGTTAAGAGAAGTACTTTGCAGGTAATGGGAACAAACATCAGAACAGTCGGTCATGATGCTGCTCCTACATTGCAACCACATCTAACTTAATTTTTCAGACTGTCCATTACAAAGTATGCTTCAGAATTAACAGGGTCCACATTTACAAACATGACAGAGGAGTATTTAGTGCTGCACCCAAGGGAATGTCATTGGGCTGAGCCAGCTTTGTAAGATATACAGCTAATGGGGATTGACATAGTGAACACAGTCAGCTTTGTTGTTCTTGCCAGTGATAGTTCCTAGGACAATGAGTGCAATAATTAGAGTACATGCTAATAATATGGCCCTTATGCTGATAAGCCATCTTTCTGAACTGTAGAACTGATTTAACTGCTCAAAGAACAGCTAGGAGATGCTGATTTTAGGAGACAAAGGAAAAATTATAGGTTGGGTTATTGAATGCAGTCCCTGTAAGCTTTAAATGACATCTGGTTTCATCATTTTACATGGTCTGGTAGTTAGATCAGAGGATTAAGGCTTTTTGAGATGTTAATGAGCTGCCTCCTGTAGTTAAGGGTACAGGGTTAATGAGCTGCCTCCTGTAGTTAAGGGTACAGGGTTAATGAGCTGCCTCCTGTAGTTAAGGGTACAGGGTTAATGAGCTGCCTCCTGTAGTTAAGGGTACAGGGTTAATGAGCTGCCTCCTGTAGTTAAGGGTACAGGGTTAATGAGCTGCCTCCTGTAGTTAAGGGTACAGGGTTAATGAGCTGCCTCCTGTAGTTAAGGGTACAGGGTTAATGAGCTGCCTCCTGTAGTTAAGGGTACAGGGTTAATGAGCTGCCTCCTGTAGTTAAGGGTACAGGGTTAATGAGCTGCCTCCTGTAGTTAAGGGTACAGGGTTAATGAGCTGCCTCCTGTAGTTAAGGGTACAGGGTTAATGAGCTGCCTCCTGTAGTTAAGGGTACAGGGTTAATGAGCTGCCTCCTGTAGTTAAGGGTACGGGGTTAATGAGCTGCCTCCTGTAGTTAAGGGTACAGGGTTAATGAGCTGCCTCCTGTAGTTAAGGGTACAGGGTTAATGAGCTGCCTCCTGTAGTTAAGGGTACAGGGTTAATGAGCTGCCTCCTGTAGTTAAGGGTACAGGGTTAATGAGCTGCCTCCTGTAGTTAAGTGCAGGGGTTAATGAGCTGCCTCCTGTAGTTAAAGTGCAGGGTTAATGAGCTGCCTCCTGTAGTTAAGGGTGCAGGGGTTAATGAGCTGCCTCCTGTAGTTAAGGTGCAGGGGTTAATGAGCTGCCTCCTGTAGTTAAGTGCAGGGTTAATGAGCTGCCTCCTGTAGTTAAGGGTGCAGGGGTTAATGAGCTGCCTCCTGTAGTTAAGGGTACGGGGTTAATGAGCTGCCTCCTGTAGTTAAGGGTACGGGGTTAATGAGCTGCCTCCTGTAGTTAAGGGTACGGGGTTAATGAGCTGCCTCCTGTAGTTAAGGGTACAGGGTTAATGCGCTGCCTCCTGTAGTTAAGGGTACAGGGTTAATGAGCTGCCTCCTGTAGTTAAGGGCAGGGTTAATGAGCTGCCTCCTGTAGTTAAGGGTACGGGGTTAATGAGCTGCCTCCTGTAGTTAAGGGTACGGGGTTAATGAGCTGCCTCCTGTAGTTAAGGGTACGGGGTTAATGAGCTGCCTCCTGTAGTTAAGGGTGCAGGGTTAATGAGCTGCCTCCTGTAGTTAAAGTGCAGGGGTTAATGAGCTGCCTCCTGTAGTTAAGGGCACGGGTTAATGAGCTGCCTCCTGTAGTTAAGGGTACAAGGTTAATGAGCTGCCTCCTGTAGTTAAGGTGCAGGGGTTAATGAGCTGCCTCCTGTAGTTAAGGGCAGGGGTTAATGAGCTGCCTCCTGTAGTTAAGGGGACGGGGTTAATGAGCTGCCTCCTGTAGTTAAGGGTACGGGGTTAATGAGCTGCCTCCTGTAGTTAAGTGCAGGGTTAATGAGCTGCCTCCTGTAGTTAAGGGTACGGGGTTAATGAGCTGCCTCCTGTAGTTAAGGGTACGGGGTTAATGAGCTGCCTCCTGTAGTTAAGGGTACGGGGTTAATGAGCTGCCTCCTGTAGCTACGGGTACAGGGTTAATGAGCTGCCTCCTGTAGCTACGGGTACAGGGTTAATGAGCTGCCTCCTGTAGTTAAGGGTACAGGGTACTTGATTCCTTCCAACTACCTTTGCCTACTTTGTGACTGAACAAGTCACTTAATCAGACATTGCTCAGTGCTCCTGGGTTACCACTGAAAAAGGGGAACTTTGTCCAATAAGCTTACTTGATTAACGAATAGAAAATTATATATATTATATATATTTATATATATATATATATATATATATATATATATATATATATATATATATATATAATCATATGATCTAATATGATATTAATCATTGTTCTATCTAGCAGAGATATTCAAACAATTCTCTACGTGCTTTTCATCACCTATCATTTATCTCATTGACATTTTCTGATAATGTTTATTTATTGAAGTAAGCTTTGATTAAGAAATGAAGCATACATTTTTGCTTTTCTACCTAATATGTGAAGTTATTTGTTTGATAGTGTACTATTGTTTCTGAGTGACTTTTGTTCCCATGTGATTGTTCCACATAGTATTTTGTGAAGGAGACGCAGTGAAGACCAACAGGCACATCCATCTGCTGACTACTACTTCAGTGGAAAGACACAGCTACTAATTTTTACTTAGGTGGACAGGCACAGCTACTAATTACTACTTAGATGAACAGACACGGCTAGTAATTACTACATAGGTGCATTTTCTTTGGATGTAGTGTGGGTTTCAATGCTGTTTCAATGAATGTGAGGAATTTCAAAGGCAGAGAAATTTTAATGCCAAGTGTATTTTTATTGTGCAACAGTATTGCTTGGTTTAGCAGATGTCTATTAGTGTTTCATTGTTTGTGCATTGTGCTTTAAATTGTAAAAATAAAATCCAAATAATTATTGTAGAAGTAAAGCAGTATGCACACATTAGTGTTTATGGTAAATGGGACAAAATAGCCAGGTAATGGGGCATTGGAATGGCTGCAGGGGGACTCTAGTGCCATATTTTGGTTGTCTCTTCTTCAGTTTGTTTGAAAGTTGGTATCCCACAATTCCACCGGAGTGGGTGGGGTTACGCAATTATGTATGCAAATTTTATGTTAATCAGCATACAGATTTGTACCTATTTTTCATGGGCCTTGTCCAGATTTTTGATGTTTCCAGGTTGAGAGGTATGATGAGAGGGTTGTCTGTGTACATGAGGCAATTGCTACATTGCCTCAAGATGCCCAGATCCATCAGATAGACAGGAGAGAACACTGGGAGCTGACCCTTGGACATGCTTAAATAAAAAACTACTTTCCTCTAGGCAAGTGAGGAAAGTGAGTATAAGAGCTGTTTTTCTCTAAGCAACTTTGGACAGTAAGTACCAAAACTGTTTTCCTCTAGGTAAAGAGGAAGGTTGAGTGCTGTACTAATTTGTAGCTTATTTAGTGCTACCAACAAGTTCTGAACAAGTGCTGAGCATGAAAAAGCAAATTCAATTGCTAGAACTAAGAATCTGTACCTGGATCTTGTGGTAGATAGGCTACCTAGTGCTTACTACTCCCACTGATAAGCTAGAATGCTTCCCTCCAACACAGAAAGGCTTGGGGGGGGGCTCAGAAGCTTACAAACAGTCCTGGATACAGCAAATCTGTATCTGGATTAGACTAGTTACCAGAAAGGTGGGAAGCAAGTGCAAACGCGGGCTTTTAATCCAGAAAGTTGAAAGAGATGGAAAAACTGCCCAAACGGCCAATAAACTACAATTTCTGGGCCAGTAACCACTCTTGTGGTAGATAGGCTACCTAGTGCTTACCACTCCCACTGATAAGCTGTAAGGCTTCCCTCCAACACAGAAAGCCTGGCCGGGGGGGGGGGGCGGGCTCAGAAGCTTACAATCAGTCCTGGATATAGCAAATCTGTATCTGGACTAGACTAGTTACAGGAAAGATGGAAAACAAGCACAAATGTGGGCTTTTAAACCAGTACATTGAAAGAGATGGAAAAACTGCCAAATGGCCAATAAAACTACAATTTCTGGGCCATAAACCACTCTTGTTGTAGATAGGCTACCTAGTGCTTACCACTCCCACTGATACGCTATAAGTCTTCCCTCCAACACAGAAAGGCATGGGGGGCTCAGAAGCTTACAAGTAGTCCTGGATACAGCAAATCTGTATTTGGAATAGACTAGTTACAAGAAAGGTGGGAAACCAGCACAAACACAGGCTTTTAAACCAGAAAGTTGAAAGAGATGGAGAAATGGCCAATAAACTACAATTTCTGGGCCAGAGACCTCTCTTGTGGTAGATAGGCTACCTAGTGCTTACCACTCCCACTGATAAGCTAGAAGGCTTCTCTCGAACACAGAAAGGCTTTGGGGGCTCAGAAGCTTACAAACGGTCCTGGTTACAGCAAATCTGTATCTGGACTAAACTAGTTACAGGAAAGGCAATTTTTCTTTTTTTTTTTTGGAAAGTGGAAAGGGAGAAAGGAGAACCAGAAGATAAGACCTAAGTGTCTTGCCCTTCACAAATGTTCTCTTTGTATTAGGTAGAATGAGCTAGTGACACTAGACTGGAATAGAGCTGGGATAGAGCTGAAGAGATGGGACTGGCAGGAGTGTCTAAAGTCAAAATATGATCTCACTGTACTTGGTTGAGTGAGCAAATGAGATAGATCCAGGAGGAGTGTTCAAACACAAATTTACAGGAGGGGTGGGCAATTCCAAAGCCACCAACTGCAGAGACAGAGAGAGACCACAGTATTCTATGAAACAATTAAATAGAAAAATAAATAACTACAGAGAGACACACAGACCAATGAAACAATTAAATATACAGAAAGATAAAATAAAATGCAGTACAATCTTTAACACTGCAAGTTTGTACTTAACTCAGCTAGTAATGCAGTTGATTGTAGGTATGTAGCAGAAGCCAAACAACTCAGATATTCAGCAGTAATAAATTCAAAGATATGTGACTAACACTTTTAATACAGAGAAACCCTCTAGGCTAAGAGTGTAACACTGAATATCAATTAAGTGAAACACAATAGCCCCCACTAACTGCAGAGACAGAGACCACAGTATGCTATGAATCAATTAAATAGAAAAATAACTGCAGAGAGACAGACCAATGAAACAATTAAATACACAGAAAAATAAAATAAAATGCAGTACAATCTTTAACACTGCAAGTTTGCACTTAACTTAGCTAGTAATGCAGTTGATTGTAGGTATGTAGCAGAAGCCAAACAACTCAGATATTGAACAGTAATGCACTGTCTTACCCTCATCCACAGCCTTATTGACTGCAGGAGTCAACCTTGTTCAGCAGGCAGGATCTCCCCTTGACAAAGCCAAACTGTGTGGGATCAAGAATTTGGAGATTGCCTATATCTTTAAGCAGGTCCATGATGATGTGCTCCATAGCTTTGCATACTAGACTCATCAGGCTAATGGGGCGATAGTTCCCAGGGTCTGTAGTTGCTCCCCCTTTATGGAGTGGGATGACTGTAACAGTGCACCATTCATTGGAGACATAGCCTGCGCTAAGGCTGTGATTGAACAGGGCACACAGATGTGGTGCCAGTTCGTTTTGTAGCTCATGTAGGACACAGCCATGGATATTATCAGGTCCCATGAATGCTGTATTCTTGGTGTTGGACAATGCAGCGTTTACCTGTGCCACAGAAATGTTGGGTACCAGGCTTACTTCTGGTATTGTGATAGGGCCGTTGGGGGTGGGTAAAGTTGGCACTGAATCTGTTGGCTAGTATGGGCCTATCACTCTAGAGCATTAGACAGATGGGGAAAGCAAGTTTACACCTCTGCAACTTTAGCAGTGAGAGCTCTGAATTGCCAGTTTCACATGCTTAAGCATCAACAATATTTACTGTCTGAATTAAAACAGAAAATGAGTATAAATGCAGAGCAACCTGACTATAAGGAAATGCAGGATTTATTGCATGCAGCTGAACAAGTGGGAAAGCATACTTTGCAATGTGGTTTTGATTCATTAGAAGCTTCTTGTAGAGCAGCAGTTACAGGATCTGTGATTCGAAGGCATGCTTGGTTAAAAGAACAAAGTTTACCAGACCATGTTAAGGCAAAATTACTGGATGCCCCTTTGCAGCAAGATAATTTATTTGGTATTAAGGCAGAAGAGGTATTAAAGAAAATGGAGGATAAGGCAAAATCTACGCAAACAGTAAAGGATTTCTTACAGGTACAGCCACCACGATTTAGCAGAAATTGGCCTACTAAGAATTGGTCCTTTCCAGGGTCAGACAGGCCACAAAGAGGCAGATACAGATGCCCAAGAGGCAGATCTCAGCCACAGCGTTCTTACAGACCACCACAGTGGGGTGCTTCAAACCCAAAACAAGGTGAGGATAAGTCACAACCTTACAGGAAACAGTCCCAATGACTTCCCCCTTCCAATGCCAAACTCTTACCTTTTGGCAGCTCCCTTAGGGGGGAAACTAGCACTTTTTTCTCAAAACTGGCAAGCAATCACCCAAGACAAATGGGTGCTGAACATTGTGTCTCAAGGTTACAGGTTCCACTTTCACACTTTTCCAAGGTTAAAAGGAATGCCAGGCCTGCCACAAAATCAATGGGCAGAGGCACAAAAACAAATGACAGCTCTCATACCACATCAGGAAAAAGGACAATGATTTTACTCAAGACTCTTCCTGGTACCCAGAAAGGACAAAGCCTGGAGACCCATTCTGGACCTTTCCACTCTAAATACTTACCTGGATGTTCCAAAATTCAAAATGCTGACACTACAACAGCTCCTTCCCATGTTGGGCAAGAAAGCTTGGGTTGTTACTTTGGACCTCAAAGAGGCATACCTGCATGTCCCTATCAGACAAAATTGCAGAAGACACCTCAGATTCATAGCTGGTTCAATACATTATCAATTCTCTGCACTGCCCTTTGGCTTATCTACTGCTCCCAGGGTCTTTATCAAGTGCCTGGCACCAGTAATTGCATTTTGCAGACAAAAAGGAATTCAAATATATCCATATCTGGACGACTGCCTGATTCAAGCAGAGAGCAAGGACATTCTTCTACAGCATCTGGCATTCATAAAAAGATTGTTAAGTTGCCTAGGGTACACAGTAAACGAAAAGAAATCAAAACTAGTGCCCTCACAAGAGATGATATTCCTGAGTGCCAGCTTAAATACAATGGCCCAGATGGCTTATCTCACGCCAGACAAACAAGGACAACTGACTCAGTATTTTCAATTGATGGCAGCAAAGTCTCAACTCCCTGCAAGAAAAATTCTGCAGGCGTTGGGATTCATGGCATCTTGCATTTTACTAATTCCATATGCAAGACTGCATATGAGGAAATTACAATGGTACCTAAAAAGTGTTTGATCTCAACATTCACACAGCTTGAAGACAGTAATACCTCTAATTCCCTGCCTACAACAGGAGTTTCGATGGTGGGCACAGGCATGTCACCTCAACAAGGGTCAGCCTTTCACTCTCCCCACAGCCAGGCAGACTATAACAACAGATGCCTCAGATTACGCCTGGGGAGCACACATGGCAGGAAAATGTATTCAGGGCAAATGGACCACAGAACAAATGCCTCTTCACATCAATCAAAAAGAAATGTTGGCTGTACAAAATGCCCTAATTCTGCATCCAGGACAATTATTAATAAGGACGAACAACACCACAGTGATGTGTTACATAAACAAGCAAGGGGGCACTCATTCTTGCCCCCTATGCAGGCAAGCCATGACCTTGTGAAACACGGCTATAACTTATCAAGTTCATCTGCAAGCACAATTCCTGCCAGGAAAGATAAATACTCTGGCAGACGACCTAAGCAGAAACATCATGGATCCTCACGAGTGGAAATTAAATCCACAAGTTTTCAGCATGATAATGCAAAAATGGGGGTGCCCGGACATAGATCTCTCTGCTTCCCCCACTGAATTGCCACCTACAAAAATTCTGCACAAGGACTTATCACACACAAGCATAGAAAGTGGATGCTCTTTCATTCAGCTGGAAAAACGTAAGCATTTATGCCTTCCCATCACTGCCTCTCCTTTCAAAGGTACTCCTAAAAGCCAGACAAGACAAACCACAGATGATTCTGATTGCTCCAGACTGGCCACGCCAGCACTGGTACCCAATCTTAAAGAACTTAGCTCAAGGTCCACCTTGGATTTTGCCTCAAATTCCACACCTTCTGACTCAGCAAAACAATCAGATACTGCACAGTCAGCTCAAAACTTTAAATCTGGCTGCATGGAAGATTCAATAGCCAAACAGACAACTTCTCTCTCTAAAGCTGTTATGGATGTCATTTTGGAGGCCAGGAGGCCTAGCACCAGGAAATCTTATTTAGAAACGTGGAAGAGATTCTGTGCCTGGAAGCAGTCTCATAACCTTGATCCTCTGGTCCCTAACATTCCTCAGACACTACAATACTTGACTGAGATGCTGGACAAAGGACTATCCTTCTCATCCGTTAAGATTCACGCTTCTGCCATCTCGGCTCATTACAACACAGATCCTCCAATTTTTTCTCACCCTTTGCTAAAGCAGTACCTCAGAGGGGCTAAAAACTGCCCCGGAGAGCACCAACACCAACTTGGGACCTCAATTTCATTTTGGAAAAGCTCACTTTGCCTCCTTTTGAACCAGCCAATTCAGCAGAGTTAAAATATATATCATGGAAAACTGCTCTGCTTCTGGCAATAACCTCAGCATGAAGAGTCTCAGAACTACAGGCACTAATGGCAGTGGAGCATTTTATTATTTTCCACCAAGACAGGGTTTCTTTAAGGACAAACCCTTCCTTTATGCCTAAGGTGGTATCCAGTGTGGCTCTTAACCAAACTATTCACTTGCCAACCTTTTATCCAAATCCCCAGAATAAAGGGGTGAGACTTCTACATTCCTTGGACATACACAGGCAATTACGCTTCTACTTGGACAAAACAAAAGCTTTCAGAAAAACTGAACAATTGTTTGTATCATATGCTGCAGGATCACAGGGAAAGGCTATTTCAAAGCAGACCATTTCAAAGTGGATAGGACACTGTATCTGGTTCTGCTACACACAGCATGGGAAACCTGTACCATCTAACATTAGACCACATTCCACCAGGACAACTGCTACTTCTACTGCCAAACATTACCATTTGCCTCTTTATTCTAGATCCAGAGCTGGCTTTGCCACTGCAGTGCTGCAGGGCCTCATAGCCACACCAA
Organism: Protopterus annectens; assembly: GCF_019279795.1. Classification (NCBI taxonomy): domain Eukaryota; kingdom Metazoa; phylum Chordata; order Ceratodontiformes; family Protopteridae; genus Protopterus; species Protopterus annectens. The sequence continues at coordinate 1,436,986,595 of NC_056737.1, forward strand.
ATCCTCTATAGATCCAGCCACCCAAACTCAGCTTTGGGATTCTACCCAAGTGTAATGACTGCAGCAGTGAAACACGATGAACATAGTACAGTTTTGTACCTACCATAAATGTAAATGTTCAAGTGTCTTCACTGCTGCAGTCCAGGTTACCCACCCACCAGCCCCTCTTTCTTATCTGGGACTAACCTACACTACATTTGTGGTGTATTTGCTGGTTAATGAAGGTTTTATTTTTATCTTTTTTGTATGTTTTATTAGCAATATGTATTGCCTACCATTTTTGGGGGCACCTGACATCTGGGGCAAGAAAAACTGAAGAAAATGGCGTTGGCTGTTTCTTATATACCCCTGGCGCACTGACGTTAGGGAAGAGGTGACAGCAACCAATGCCAGACCAAGACCTTAGAACTCAGGCCGACTGTGGGCCCACCTGACGGCAGGATAACCCAAGTGTAATGACTGCAACAGTGAAGACACTCTAACATCTACATTTATGGTAGGTACAAAACTGTACTTTCCACATCCTTTCTCATTATGGCTCCTTTTGGCATTTTCCTTCCTCTTCATAGTTTCATAGGTTCATAGATGTGTACTAGGCTAATGGCCCTAGAGCCTTTAAAAGCCTAGCCCATAGGATTACCCTAGCAGCGTGCCACCTGACCTTAGTTCCCAGTGCCTCTATCGAGTAGAGCCACTGGAGTGATCCCCAGGGTGTATTTTCCATTTCCCATCCACTCATCAAGATTTCTCAAGTCAAGCAGAGATCGTCTCTAAGTAGGTGATATGAGACAGAGAATAGTTGGAGTTTTTTGAGTCTGACCATATAGGACAAGTGTTTGGGATCCTCTTTGTAAGGTACTTTTGTGGCCTCTCCAGTTGTTGCAGGTGTCTAGTGAGATACATGCCAAATGGGACATTGTAGTTGATGATTGGCCTTATGAGGGTAGAGTAGAGGGAGACAAAGACCACTTTCTTCCTGGACGCAAAACCCTTAGTAATGAAATGTGCCACATGGAAGGACTTTCTGACCACAGTGGCAATGTGGTGGTCAAAAGAGAAGTTGCTGTCAACCTGTGTTCCCAGCTCTCTTGTAACGCCTTCTGTGTTCAGTGGACTATTATCAATGTGATGATTCATAGGAACTGGGTTTTTGCCAAAGGGGATGACGACACATTTTTTGGCATTGAGCTTAAGGCCATGGTTCTGACACCAGTCATTGGTCTCAATGAGACTTTCTATAGGATGTCAACATCACTTGGGGAGTTAGTAATAGCTCCCAACTTGCAATCATTTGTGAACTCTGTCAGTCAGAGTCCCTTTGTGTTGGTCTGGACTTCACAGAAGTAGATACGAAACAGGAGAGGACCCAGGATAGAACCCTGTGGGACTCCATTCGTGACTGGTAAGCAGTCTGACTTGGAGTCAGCTACTTTCACACTGTGGATTCTAGCTGTGAGTCAGTTTGCAACCCACCTAGTGATATAGGGGTCAAGATTTTCTATGATTCCTGTGTGGGGAATGGTATCAAAGGCTTTGGCCAGAACAAGGTAGGCTGCATGAACCACCTTGTCTTCATCCACAGCTCTGGTGATTGACTCAAAGATGTCAACCAGGTTGAGCAGGCATGATCTACCCTTCATAAAACCAAACTGTGTGAGATCCAGAGTTTGGCAATTCCCTACATCCTTGTTTATTAGGTCGATGAGGATGCGTTCCATCCATGGCAGGGCTAGCCACCCGGTGGTGTAAACCTTGGCTCAAAATGATTGTCACTGCTTAAGTGACACCCCGACCCCATGTGCAAAATGAGAAGAGGCTGAGGATGGAGGGATGGATGATGCATTCCATAGCTTTGCATATCAGACTCATCAGGGTAATGGGACGATAGTTCTCAGGATCTGTCATTGCTCTTCCTTTGTGGAGAGGGATGACTGTAGCTGTGTGCCATTCAGTAGGGACACATCCTGAGGTGAGGTTGTGACTGAACAGGGCACACAAGTGAGGTGCCAGTTCATGTAGTACATAGACAGGGATATTGTCAGGTCCCATAGAAACAGTATTCTTGGCCTTGGACAGTGCTGTTTTAACCAGTGAAACAGTAATACTGGGTACCTGGGAATTTACTGGTATTGTGATTGGTCCTTTAGTGGGGGAGAGAGTTTTAAAGTTGGCACTGAATCTGTCGGACAGTATATTGGCAATATCTGTTGGCTCGGTGTAGGTGGTAACATTGTGCAGTAGCTCGGAGCAAATCTGGGTATTGCCGTGGAGATTCTTTACATAACTATAGAAAGCCTTGTGGTTGTCTTTACTATCTGCTGCAATTCTGTTTTTATAGCTAGCTTTAGGGGATTTGATGAGGGATCTCAACTTTTTATTGAGGCTGATAAGGGAGTTTTTCCAGTCTTGGGACTTTACCTTATTCCTCATCAGTTTCCTCCTTCTGTTGTAGAGTTTGTTTATGGCAGGGCACCACCAGATTGGCTTCCTTTTTTTGGAGGAGAGCGTCTTGGTTCTGTTGGGTATGGCAAAATCCATGCATTTGTATCAGTGTTTGTACAGTGCATTGGTATATGATTTGGCAGTCCTGCAACTATTCTCCATTTGTATGGGTGCCGTGAAGTTAGCCACCTCTGTTTTTAGGACCCCAAAGTTAGCTTTGGAGAAGTTTTTCATGGTAGTTACCTTTGCGGGGCCAGTGGGATGGATGTGGATTTCCAAGGTGATTAGTTTGTGGTCAAATCTAACTAAGAAGGACTTGATTATTGATGTAGAGCAATGGTCGCCCATGTTGGTAATAACCAGGTCAAGGATGTTCCTACCTCTAGTGAGGGTAAGAACGAGCTTGTCCAGGGCATTGGAATTAATGAACTCCAGGAAACGTTGAACAAGTGTATTGGTACATGAGTAGTTTTCCCAGTTAATGGAGAGGTTGAAGTCGCTCAGTATGAGAGTGTTAGTTTGGACCCTAATATTCTCCAGGGTGCTTAGGAACGTGGAATGAGAGTCTTGGGACATGGTTGGGTATCTGTAGTAGGCTACAATCTGAATCACTGTCTTATCCAATGTTAGCTGCACCTGAAGTATCTCTGATGCATTATGTTGGGCTACCAGTCTGGAGGTGTGCGCATCCTTCATGAATATGGAAACACCACCACCTTTGGAGCTTGGGCCCAAGTTCTGTAGCCAAAAGTTGAGGAATGAGTTATAGCCTAGTTGTGCAGGGCTTTCTGCTGCCTTGAATCAGGTCTCTGTTACAGCACAAATGTTGAAGTTCTCCATTTAAGGAGTGCTTCGAGGAAGTGCATGTGTTACAGTGGTGATTTGGTCATTGGAACACCACCTAAAAAAGGCACTATAGGGGTGGCAAGAGCCTTGGCCAGTATCTGGAACCTCAGGGGTGACAGTTGCAGGCCATCTCTGGCAAAGCATTGAGGTCTGTCGATCATGTTATCCCAGGCAGACAGATATTGGATCCCTTTAGAATGACACCAGGAACTTAGCCATGAAATCAGTCATGTTCTGCTTGTACTGTAGTATCATTCTGGGTGATGGTAGGAGGCTGCTCAGGGTTACGGTCATACCCACCTGGGCTACATAATCAGAGAGCTCCTCCATATCTCTTTTCATGTAGTTCAGGGAGGTATGTCTCAGGTCATTCACACCTACATGTACAATGACAGAGTCATATTTGTACCTGTTGTTGAGGGACCTGAGAGCGTGTGTTATGTGGCAGATCCTGGCATGCAACAGGCAGCTAACTGTTACTTTCTCCTTATTCAACATAGTGAGTGGGACATCCATTTACATCACTATCGAGTCACCTGACTAGTGTGTTGGGCATGCTGTTTTGCCTTAAGGGCTTTGGTTGATTAGTGATTAGTGTTGTGTTGTGGTGGTCAAGTGAGTTTCTACCTTGGAAGTCTCTGCTGTTTGGGTAGATTTTTATTGAGAGCCTCCACAAAGGTGGGTGTGTGGTTTGTGTTTTTATGTGAAGGCACTGCTGGTGTGTGTTCTGGAGGGCTGTGGGTTCCATGTGGTGTGGTGCAAGTGTTGACCTTCTCCTCTTAACCAGCTATTCCAGTCTTGGCTGGAGAGTGCATGACTTCCAATTTGGATATATAAGTGCATCTCTTTCAAGTCTGAGTGTTGGGAGGTAAGAGGAAAAGGTTGTCAGTGTACATGAGGCAGTTATTACATTGCCTGAGGATGCCAAAGTTCACCAGGTTAATAGGAGAAAGCACAGGGAACTGACCTTTAGACATGCCTGGAGGGGTGGGCATTAATAATAAGTACTGGAGCTGTTTCCTTGTAGAACGTTTAGTGCTGGTAGCACTTTTGTGTGCTACAATGATTGCTACATAAAGTCTGGTAAAGTGCTAGACTAATAAGCTAATAAAAGTGCAGGAGAGGAGAGAACTAGCAGATCTGAGGGAAAAATTGAAGGGCAGATTTTTTGGCACCACTCAGAAGCTTACAAACAGCCCTGGATACAGCAAATTTGTGTCTTGACTAGACTAGTTACAGGAAAAGTGGGGAAACAAGTGCAAATGCAGGCTTTTAAACCAGAAAGTTGAAAGAGATCGAAAAAAATGCCCAAACGGACAATAATCTACAATTTCTGGGCCAGAAACCACTCCTCTTGTGTTAGATAGGCTACCTAGTGCTTACCACTCCCACTGATAAGCTACAAGGCTTTGTTCCAACACAGAAAGGCTAGGGGGGCTCAGAAGCTTACAAACAGTCCTGGATACAGCAAGTCATTATCTGGACTAGACTAGTTTCAGGAAAGGTGGGAAACCACCGCAAATGCTGGCTTTTAAACCAGAAAGTTGAAAGAGATGGAAAAACTGCCCAAACAGCCAATAAACTACAATTTCTGGGACAGAAACCACTCCTCTTGTGGTAGATAGGCTACCTTGTCCTTACCACTGCTACTGATAAGCTGGAAGGCTTCCCTCCAACACAGAAAGGCTTGGGGGGCTCAGAAGCATACAAACAGTCCTGGAAACAGCAAATCTGTATCTGGACTAGACTAGTTACAGGAAAGGCAGGAAACAATCGCAAACGCATGAATGAGGTCTTACTCCTAGTGTATAACCTCTAACAAAAACTATTAAACTTCCATTTTCATGCAAATTTGGCCATTATTATCTTACCCAAACTTTCATTTTCTGATGTTTCATCTTCCAGCATGACAATTTAACATTAGCCTTACTTCTAACCAACCATATTGTGCCTCCTACTCTCGATATGTCCATTTTAATTTTTAGATCTTTCCATCCCTTTAACTGTGTTCTAAGTCTAAGTCCTTGTCTGAAGCCTCTTTCACCTGTCTTTAAAACATTTACTTTACTTTGATCCTCCCACCATCTCAGGGTTGTTGCATTTCAGTATGATTTCCGTCATTCTCATGTGCAACTTGTTTCCATCAGTTGTTGTTCACAAAGTTTTATCTCTACTACTTTAAATAATGAATGTACACTACACCACAGTTCCACAGTTTATCTCTACTACTCTAAATGACAAATGCACACTATACCACAATTCCCTTTAAATCCAGCTAATACACTAATATAGAAAATGCACTGCTGTAAACAGTTAACAACTAAGCATTCCAATAACAACCTTTATAGGCTCCTTAGCAGCCTAGCAGCCATAAGCATAATGTCCCAAGAGCTTAACTTTTTGCCCACTTGATCTATAAGTGTTGCACTTAAGTCCTATGCCCATAAGAAGTCTTCAGTAGTTGTCCAGTTTTCTTAAGTGTCCAATTAGTTAAAGTAATTTTTATACCCTTTTCAAGAAATTTACAAAGACTCATCATAAGTGCTTCCCTGTCCCTGGTTAGACACCTGTAACACCCGTGACTACAACCATCTATACCTACAAAGTTGATATATGTATTTTATTTTATTTTTTTTTGCAGTGGATCTTACTGCCTCAGTCCTATATAACACTTCTGGGCCACATTTATTGATTTTTGTTGAATTTATCTCTGTTTTTTCTGCGTGTACTTGTAAAAGAAAAACATCTGTTTATTACTGTACTGCTCTTTGGTTGTTTTAGCAGTATTCTCATTGTTCTGTATTTTGTTGAACATTGCTCAGGGTTAGTAAACTTATTTCCAAGGATTTGTGGTACTGCAGGAATTCTGTAAAGCATTTGTTACTGCACTTGAGCTCAAAATCAGTTCGTTTTACATTATGAGGGTATTTTTGTGCTCTAGTGGGAGCTGAGCTGATTTCGACTCATCTAAGTGGGAAACCTCTGGTTTAAAGTTTATTGTGTTTTTATCTGATTGGCCTGCGGGATTAACTGTTTAAAAGTCTTTCATCCTTCTGTTATAAAAGTGATGCACAAATGCAGATCCTCATGCACAGTATATAAGCAAACCTCTCCAGTTTAAAATCCTCTATAGGAAATGCTCTCCTACTATTCACAGCTACCAAAGAGTTGCCAGTTTGTGCAAAGGGCAGTACCACCACAAGTCATCTAACCGGAGCTGCTCAAGGTCTTGCAACATTTGCTAGAGGTCTGGAGAGATTCTGCTAAAATCCAAACTGTCCACTGCTAAAATTGAAAAAATATGTACTTTTTGAGATTTCTTTGCACTTTGCTGACTGTATGTTATCATTTTGCTGCCTCATTTTTCTGATTTTTAAAAATGTTGTTCTGTTGCCTGCTCCTAGGTTCATAGGATGTTACTAGGCTGTTGATCTGAGGGTCTTTACAAGCTTAATCGTAAAATCCCAATATAATTCTAGGTGAGAGATATCGTCTATGCCCAAGATTTTTCAAGCAAAGATTATCTATGTCCAGGAGAAAAGCAGGGGCAATCCCTAGTAGACATTTGTTTCTATCCAGTCATTCAGGTTTCACTTAAACAGGGTCATGGAGGTGATCTGCTTGACATGGATTGGAAGCCTGTTTGAGAGGAGTGGCAATCTCTTAGAGATGTATGTGTCTCTGCAGTAGGTCCTAGTTATGTCACAGGCTAGATAGAGGTCCCTGGAATGGGTGACTCTAGTCCCATTTGACTTGCAGATGTGCAGCATTTTCATTAGATTTGGATCAGAGAGAGCTCTGTAAGCCAAACACAAGTCGTCTATACTCTACTGGGCATGGTGACAGAGACCAGTCTGTTCACATAAGATATGTGCTGGAAACCCTGAATTTCCTTAGTTAGAAATCTCTGAAGTCTCTCAAGCTGCTGCAGGTGTCTCATATGATACATACCAAAGGGAGCATTATATTCAATAATAGGCATGATGAGGGATGAGTACAGGAGAGTTATAACCTTTTTTGCTCTTGAGGCAATGTCTTTGCTAATCAGGTGAGCAACGTATTATGTAAACAAAAAATATAGCCTCAGGCAATAAAACAACCAGAGCAAAAAGAAGCAAATGAGAAAAACACCGTAGCACTGGATGTAACACAGCAGAATATCCAATAAAAAACACCGTAGCACTGGATGTAACACAGCAGAATATCCAATAAAAAACACCGTAGCACTGGGTGTAACACAGCAGAATATCCAATTTAGTGTAAGTAAGCGCTTTCAAGGGTTCACCTCTTCATCAGACTTAGATAAAAATGACTTAAAACAACCACATTAAATAGTATTCTAATTAACATTAATTACTTAAATTAAAAACAATTAAATTATTTAAAGCCATACTTAACATTTTTAAAAACATCACAGCATACATAAACTAAAAACTAGTGTCTCAGCTGTCTCACTTTCAGTAAAGGTTTAATTGAGACCATATTATTCAAACCAGGTGGTTTTTAGTGAGCAATAACATAATCCATTTTCGTTGTTGCCTCACAGCAAGAGGTTCTCCCGTTCGATTCTCGGCTGGAATGCAGGGAGTGTCTTCTGTGTTGAGTCTGCATGTCCTCCCCGCAGTTGGGTGTGCATTCAAAAGACATGCGTAAATGGGCGTGCCTTCGCTGAAAGTTGAATGTCGAGCTGGCACCTCGGCGTTCATGAAAATCTACTGCCAATCATTAGCAGACTGGAGCTCCGCTGTGGCAACCCCTAACCGGGAAAAGCCAAAAGACAACAACAGTAACATAATCCATTTTTGTTCAGCCGCCTCAGTAATATTCCTCATATCTCCTCCCCTTTTTCTGACTGCGAGACAGTTGAGACACTAGTTTTTAATTTATGTATGCTGTGATGTTTTTAAAAATGTTAAGTATGGCTTTAAATGATTTGTTTTTAATTGAAGTAATTAATGTTAATTGGAATACTATTTAATGTGGTAGTTTGAAGTCATTTTTATCTAAGTCTGATGAAGAGGTCAACCCTTGAAAGTGCTTACTTACAATAAATTGCATATTCTGCTGTGTTACATCCAGTGCTACGGAGCAACGTAGAATGCCTTCCTCACTACAGTTGATATACAGTGGTCGAAGTTGAGGTCACAGTCAAATTGTGTTCCCAGGTTTCTCACTATAGAATTACTACTTAGGGTATTAATGTTTATTGTATAATCAACAGGGACATTATTTTTAATGAAGGGAAAGATGATGCATTTTTTAGCATTTAGTTCAAGACTATGGCTTTGGTACCAGTCATTGGTCTCTGTAAGCCCCTTTTGAAGAACACTGACATCTGTAGGGATTCAATGATAGCACCTGATTTACAGTCATCCGAAAACTTGATTAGCCACAACCCCTCCATTTTGGCTTGGACTGCAGAAAAGTATATGCCAAACAAGAAGGGCCTGCACTGACCCTTGTGGGACCCCAGTGGTGGACAGGTCTGCTGGTTGAAGTGAAGTCTCACACTTTGCCTGAGTGTTGCTGATCTGTGAGCCAGTTTGCAGCCCAGCTGACAACACAGGAGTTGATATTCAATGGGGTTTGTTTGTCAATGATGCCCAAATGTGGGATTGTGTCGAAGGACTTGGTCAAGGCAAGATAGGCTGTGTGTATGGCTTTGCCTTCATCTATTGCTCTGGTCCAACTCTCAAAAATATTCACCAGGTTAAGCAGGCATGACCTACCCTTGACAAAACCGAATTGGGATGGATCTAGGGTTTGGAGGTCAATTACATCCTTATTTATGAGATCCACGATGATTCATTACATTGCCTAACAGATGAGGTGGGTTAAACTTATGAGTCTATAGTTACCAAAGTCTGTTGCTGAGTTTCCTTTGTGGAAGTGGATAACAGTTGATGTTTTCCATTCAGTGGGGATGAAGCCAGTACTCAGCCTGTGGTTGAATGGAGTGCCTAGTGGAGTAGCTAGCTCTTGATGAAGAATGTTAAGAACACAGCCTAGAATGCCATCTGGTCCCATGGAGACTGTGCTCTCAATCTTGGCGAGAGCATTGATGACTTTCTCTTGGAGATTCAGGGAGAAGGTGATGTTGAAGACATGACATGGTTTATGGTATGCTTGAGGGGGCAGGGAGGTGAAATTTTCACCAAACCTGTCTGCTAGCAAGTTTACAATTCCTATAAGGTCAGTATGTGCGATACCATTCACATGTAGTTCAGCACACATCTGAGTCCTACCTTTTAGGTTGTGGATGTAGCTGAAGAAGGCCTTATGGTTATCCTTGGCTTTGATTGTTACATTTTTCTCAGAGTTGCTCTTTGAGGACTTTGCGAGTTATCTTGTGTGTTTGTTTAAGTCAAGGAGCATGCTCTTCCAATTCTGGGTTCTCACGTTTGTATTTTTAGACTGCAGCTTATTTTGCTTATTGCATAATCTATTAATGGTAGATGTACACCAGGATGGTTTGTTTTTTCTTGAGGATTTTGCTTTAATCTTATTGGGCATGGTTTTATACATTTGTGTAGATGTTTATACAGGGCATTAGTGTGTACCTTAGTATAGCCGTCAATGCAATCTGTGGAAACTGGAGCTTGGAAGTCTATTATGCCATCCATTATGAGGGTATAGTTAGGTTTGGTGAAATTTTTAGCCTGATTCTCCTTTGGGGAGTTCTGCAGCATTTGCTACTTCAAAAATGACTGATTTATGCTTGGATTTAACCAATGTGGGCCCCACACTTGAGGAGTTGTATCGGTCACTCATATTGGTGAGGACCAGGTGTAGAATATTAGAGTTGCTTGTGGGGTGGTACATTATTTGTTCCAGGGCATTTGAGTTAACAAAGTCCAGGAACTTCTGTGCAAGTGAGTTTGGGCTTGTATAAGATTCCAGATTAATGGAGGGATAGTTGAAATCACCATGACTAGGGTGTAATGTTGTACTTTGATTGTCCCAATTAGGCCTAAATAAGCAGTATGGGCTTCTTCGTTCATGTAAGGGGACCTGAAACTGATGATGACATGAAGGAGGGTCTTACCACAGTAAATTGGACTTGGAATATCTCCATAGAGTTATCTTGCCTAACCAGACTAGAGGTGTAACTGTCATTAATGAAGATAGATACTCTACCTCCTTTGGTTCTCACACCTTCAGTTTGCAGTCTGAAAATGCAGAAGGATTTGAAATCTTGCAAGTCTGGGGTACTTTCTGCAGCCTTGAACCAGGTTTCTGTGACTGCACAGATGTCAACATCTTCCAGGGAGAGGAGTGCTTCTATTGAGTGCAGTTTCTGATTTAAACTCCTAGCATTTAACAGCATCACCTTTAGTTTCCTTGTGTTTGCTGAACAAACATCTTCCAGGGAGAGGAGTGCTTCCACAGAGTGCAGTTTCTGATTTGACTTCCTAGCATTTAGCAGCATCACCCTTAGTTTCTTTGTGTTTGCTGAACAAACATCTTTCAGGGAGAGGAGTGCTTCCACAGAGTGCAGTTTCTGATTTAACTTCCTAGCATTTAGCAGCATCACCTTTAGTTTCCTTGTGTTTGCTGAACAAACATCTTCCAGGGAGAGGAGTGCTTCCACAGAGTCCAGTTTCTGATTTAAACTCCTAGCACTTAGCAACATCACCCTTAGTTTCTTTGTGTTTGCTGAACAAACATCTTTCAGGGAGAGGAGTGCTTCCACAGAGTGCAGTTTCTGATTTAACTTCCTAGCATTTAGCAGCATCACCTTTAGTTTCCTTGTGTTTGCTGAACAAACATCTTTCAGGGAGAGGAGTGCTTCCACAGAGTGCAGTTTCTGATTTAACTTCCTAGCATTTAGCAGCATCACCCTTAGTTTCTTTGCGTTTGCTGAACAAACATCTTCCAGGGAGAGAAGTGTTTCTATTGAGTGCTGTTTCTGATTTAAACTCCTAGCATTTAGCAGCACCACCCTTAGTTTCTTTGTGTTTGATATTTTCATGTCGGGCGTTTTGTCTTTGTGACCTTGCCTAAAAAAGGCATTATGGGGTAAGCAAGTGCCTTAGCCAGTAAATGAAAGCCTAAAGGTACCAGGGAAGTCCATCTCTTTTGTCAGTGTGGGAGCATAACTTTCAAAACTTATGAGTCTGAAACATGAGGATGTTTGGCAGTTACTGCAACAAGGTCAGAAGGAGGCAAACAGTCTCTTAAATCATTATATGAAGATTTTAAGTTATCTAGTTAGAGAGCTATTGTCACAGGCAAGGATCTTCACTTAGTATGTCATATAGCGTGTAAGATGCATTTGTACCTCTGCCTCTCTCTGCACGCACCCTGTTCATTTTGTCATTTTGGTACAACATTCTCTGCCTGTAATGATGTTTTAATAACTCAGATATTGGGTGGGGGGGTGTTATGTTAACACACCACCCTATTAGATAACCACATTTAAAAGTCAGATCAGAAATGCATTTACTATGAATAATTATATCGTTTAATTCACATGATTATTTTAAACTCAACATGTGTAAAATTTTGGAAGATCAACAGGAACAATCCAAAGGTTAAATTAAAAACATAAAAACTTTTTTTTGGAAGTGGGACAAGCTCCCCTACAACACCGATTTCAGGGCAAAGCTCCCCTACACCAGAACACACACCAGCTCGAAAATTGCATAAACTCAGAGAAGAGCAGATAGTTAAGAAAATTCAGCAGGCACCTTTTTGCTTTTCTCTGCCATTACCAGATAACTTTAATTTTCCAGGTACAACATTATCAGTCTTGACCACCTGGACTGACAGGTGAGGAAGACAAGGTAGGGCTCCTCTCAAAAATATTAGCCATTTGACAGTGTATTAGACAATAAGTTATTTCACATAGGTTTTTTTTTTTATTTTTAAAAAATCAAACAGTAATGTGATAATTTTCCTGGAATGTCTGCCAGAATTTTTTTTTTGTAATGAATTGTATTTGTTAATTTTTTCCTCACATTTCACAGACTACTCTCTCCTGCTTAAATATCTCTCTGCATATTAAGGAATATTTTAAACTTTCTGAAGAAGCTGCACTTAGTACTATGGCTGTTCTATACTCCATCACACAGGAACTGCCTCTTTGATTGTTAAACTCATTTATGACAGAATAACTATTTCTCTCTCAAGGGCCCAAGCTGAAGAACAGAACTGCAGATTGTAATGCAAATGCAAAAAGCACTGAACTGAGTGACAACTTACTTAAAAATCGAACATTATGTTCTTGCTGCAGTAAAAAGGAGGCCGAGTTTTAATATTGTATGTATTTTATATTTAATCCATGCATACTGTTTTTAATATATATATATATATATATATATAGAGAGAGAGAGAGAGAGAGAGAGAGGTTTCTGACAAATGAGACTAGATGCTTTAATAATTTGTCAGCAACTAATTACATCTACATTACAAACATGCTATCAAAGAAATCAAATTGGTGAAGAGTGTGGAAAATAAAGTATTAAATGAATGTGGAAATTTTACTTCAGGCAGTATACACTTTGATGGAAGACTTCAGAAATTAGAGGTCATATTGCTATTGACTGAAAGAACAAAAAAAAGAAAATAAAAAGAAAGAAAGAAAAGCTTTTGGTACAAAGAATATTGACACAGTTTTCATTCATCTCAATATATATTCAGATAGGATGGACATTGTTTTCAGTAAGCATTAGGGCACAATGATGAGAAAGGTACAAGGCCACAGACTGAAGGTCACTGATTCCTAATGTGGAGTCATCTGACATCATTCAACAACTGTGAAGTGCCTTAATGTTCTTACAAAAAATAAATACTAGTAATCCCTTTTACATTTAGGCAAACAGTTATTTTAAATTATGTTTGCAGTCAAAAAAAGTAGTCCGTTTGACAAATGCATTCAATAGCCAATGCATTGCTGAAGAGGAAAATGTATTCATTAGCCTGCATTGCGTTCTAGATTTGAAATCTTTACTTTCAGAATATGTTACTGGGGGGGGGGGATGGAGGCATTTATTAGCATTTTACATAGCATAATCTTATTTTTATTAAATTGTATGGAAAGCTGATTTTTTTTACTTCAAGCACTAGAGACCATAATGCTGTTTTCCATGTGTTCTTCATTTTAAGAAAACTGTTATTGTTATGCTTTACTTTATGTGCTGTTTCTTAATGAAGCATGTAATAATTAACCCATATTTATATAAGTAGAACATGTGACAAAAATATATATAAAGCAAGACTCCCTACACTTTTCATGGGGGGGACACCCCCACACCCCCCTTACTATAATAGCTATTCCTTTGTGCTGTTCTCAGTCAGACAAATGGAATTCAAAATATGTACATGCTCCCGTTTTCAACTGTATGCTGTGTTGCATAGTGAATCTTAAGCAACTAAGAAATATTCTGTTTTTTTTTCTTTTAAGAATATATTTTTTCTGTGTAAGCACACTTTTATTTTATGTTATGTAGCGCTGAATGGACATTCATACTGGAAGAAATTTATTTTTTCTGAAATAAACGGGTCTTTAAATCTGATTTCTTTAGATTTCAAGTTAAGTTGGCTACTCACAACTCCTTCACATGAATATCTTAATCCAAAGTCTACTGAGAAAGAGTAGTTAGCTGTTAATCACTCTTTATAACCTCTTTATACATACATAATCTCCTTTTAGTGGCCTCAATTGTTCTGCAAACCACAGTTTTATGCACTGTACAATCTTTTGCCCCAAATGTGGTTAGTTCTAAGCTCTGCAAGTCCAGATACTGTCAACTAGTATTGCACCTTTCTTCCTAGAGCACAGTGGTTTTGTCCAAGTCCCACAGAACTACCACAAGAGTAACACTGTGGACTAGACATTCTTTTTGCAGTACAAGTTCTGGATCCTCTTGAATCTTATTAATATGCCAGCTTGTCTCTACCATTAACATAGACATAACTTTTGTTACATTAGGAATTAGTTTAGAAGCAGTCCAGGATACCAAACAACCTGACCTTCTCCAAGCTTTGAATAATAGTAGCCGACAAAATCCCAATATGGCAGAGTCCCAGCCAGGAAGAAGTAAGACATTTAAATATGCAAAACTGTTGCTTCTCTATCAGGGAGTGCAAGCGCACCACATTCTTTTCATATAGACATTGCCTTCACATGAACCTAGGCATGAGAAATGCAACACAGTGAGATGGTAAACCAGGTACAAAACTTTGGAAGGATGAATTGTTTGACTGTTGCACTTGTCAATATTTTTCAGTCATTACTTTTACTCTGAATTATCCTCACTAAAGACTTCAAGTTTAAATCCAGTGTCATAGGATGCTGACACTAATCTGAGACTAATGCCTACATACTATAATGTGCTACAGCAGAAATGGCACACTGTTTTGTTCATTTGCTTACTGCTTTTTCTAGTGTTAATTTACTGATTTATGCCTTTTCATTGCCAGACAAGAGGAGCCCTGAAATTTGCCCAAAAGCTTCTCGGTAGCCTGGAAAGGCTTTACCCATTTTACAGCATGAAGATGCAATCATCAGCAAATGTTTTGATTGTCAGCTGCCTAGCAGTGATGCTACAGCCATGGAAAGACAACAGAGGTGACCCCAGGCAAACAGGCCACTTGGAACACTCGGAGACAAAGGAGAGAGATGTACCTTTTTACCACTACTAATGCTTTGTGGTTTAGCTTAATTAACTGTATTAATAGGCATTAACATTTTTCTGTACTTAAACCATAATAATCAGGATCTCTCTAATGTGACCTTTCAATACTTTACCTGTGTACAAATCCCTCTCTGATTAGGTTGTATTAGCTGACTAAACTTTTCAAGCCAGGCAGCTGTATTTATAAGCAGACATTTATATCCAAAGAGATTATGGAACTGGACCTGTAGCTCCCAGAAATGTCAAGAGTTTACACAGTTTAGTCTGCACAATGATCACCCACCATATTTAAATCCCAGATGGTACAGTAACATAAAGTAAATGATTAAATACTTCACATCTTCATGCTGTTTAACAAATCCTGTGCCATTCCCATCACACTCACACAGCACCTCCCTAGAAGTGTGTAAGGCTATGCATCACCCGTTTCTATAACATTTCCTTTTCAAAGCCCACTGTCACCTCTTTTAGCAAGAAAAATAAGCAAACTCCTTGTAGGCATGTGTCCATCTCCTTTACCTTTACTATATTATTATTATTATTATTATTATTATTATTATTATTATTATTATTTTTAAACTTCAGCTTAATGTTATTCTACCCTTCATCTCTGGTATCTACCTATTTATGGATCAAAACCATTTTCACGTGTATGTTGCACCAGACACTTTGGTGATTTTCCTTTCTGACTCACTAAAACACCCTCTTTCACGTCATATCCCTGCTATTATCTGTTTTTCCTTAATTAAGTAATTCAGTGAAAACAATGAGTAAGTAAACATGTAAATGCAGTTAAGATAAAACAGAGCACAATGTTAAGACTTGATACCCATAAATGTTTAGTCTAATGTGTATTGGTTTAATGACTGGAACATTTTTTAAGAATAACAGGGATAAGCAACACATTCTAATCAGTGTCTCTAAGACATATGTATTTATTTTCATTCATCAGGTCAACATTTGTTTTTTTAAATAGTGAAATTTACTGCAGTAATTTGGGCAGAAGACTATTCACTTAAAGAAGGGGCTAACATTTTTAAAATGTTCTCTTCCAGATGGCTAATGAAAATTAGGTCTGTTAAGCTTGATGGATGTGTTATTATATAATATAGAGGAACTACTGTGAACAGATAATTCATTACTAATAGTTGGGCTGTATCTATCTTTAAGCGACTCAGAAGTTAATAAATTGGCAAATAATTTCCCCAGCAGAGACTGGGAGCCATTTTGCCTTTGCACACTGATATACTATTGGGATGGCTAGATGAATAAATGTGAGAATTCTGTTTGATGCAGTTTGCAGAGAGGTGTTTGCCCTGATGCTGGGGAAGTTGTAGGTAGGGGGTATTCTAGCCTGTGGAGTAATACTTTAAGAGCAAAGGCATAAAGGGTCAGAAAAGCAAGGAAATGGGAAAATATATAACCAAGTTTGAGTTGTAGTGAAAATGTTGTTATAGAGGAGTGGCTGTGATTTTGATATACCCAGAACATATTTGTTATGCTTTGAAAATGACATTGTTCTAAGAAGGATCAGAATTACCAGGGTTAGTAATGTTGGGCAGATTTTTTGCTGTACAAGAAAAATCAAGACCATGGATATTGCAGTGTTGATAATGAATATGTTGTTGGCAAGCTATTTCAAAATCACTGAGAATCATTTGGAAGTGAAATGGATAGCTATGTTACATATTTGTGAGAAATGACTATACAAGCAATATCATAAAAACCCATGGGAGGCAATTTATGTATTCATAGAAGAGCAAGGGGTTCAGGCTCAGATCCTTGAATCATCCATGCTGTAAAAGTACAAACCAAAACCAATGCACATTCTACTAGGCTGTCAGCAATAAAGGAGACTGCAACGTTCTGAGCACTTTCTTTATTTTTTAAAACTATGAACATCTTCAAAACTAAAACTGTTTCCATTCAACTGTGTTTTAAAATTAGTGCAACATAAACACATGACCACCAGGATCCAGTGAAAGCTACTCACTAATTAATCGCTTAAACTCCTTAAAAGCTACAATGTATCCAACCATAAAAACGTGATTTAATGAATACATGTATAAATAATAAAAACTGTAACTTCAGCACAATGATTTTTAAGTTTCTGTGAAAATAAAAAAAACTGATATTAATAAATTAATTCAAACCCAGTTACTTGTCTGCCTGTAACCTGATTTGCTACTGTGCTTCATGGCATTCAAGTAATGTGTTAAAATTCCCTGAAAAACTATCCAAACTACATCCATTATAAAAATTGAAATTTCCTAAAATCAATACAATTCAAAGAGTGTTTTGCCAAGGAATTGCTTAACTTTCCGTTCTTAATTGCTGTGGCATGTTCATATATTCTTTTTGGTCATTTTCTGATGTTTTTCCCCACATAAAAACCTGGACATGTCTCACATGTAGCTAAATAAACAACCCCTTGAGAGTTGCAATCAAGCCTGCCTCTAGCCCAGATTGTCCTGTTTATTACTTTTAAATGAATAGGCAATGATCTACAATATTTGCATTTACCACATTTTCAAGTTCCAGAGTTGCTTCTTGTAACAACAGTAGGAACAGATTATTCTTAAATGGTTTTAACATTGTTTCTTTTGTAAATAAATACAGGATAATCTCCAACAACCTTCACCAATTCTTTATTGCCCAGGATGATTTTTCAATTTTCCTTAAGTGTGTTTCTAATAAGGGTCATTTGAGAAGTGATAGTGAGTGGGAATGCCGTACCATAACAGAAAACAGGAGAATTGTCTGAGTTGACTTTGTTCTATTCACCCTCAGCACTTTCTCCCATACACTTGTTTAAGATGGGCTTCACTCTGTCTTGCCTCAAAAAATTGACATCTCAGATAATTTCTGATAACATATCTGTATTATAACTCCTGTTGAGAAAAAAAGTTGTTTTAAATGCTCAACTTCTGTAAAATATACTTCATCTTTACTACTGAGCCTGTTTAGCCTGATAAACTGGCTTTAGTCACCCCTTGCTTAATATGGAAGGGGTGTTGGGTTTTTCAATGTATGCAGTTATTTGCAAAGGTCTCCTTCCTGAAAATTTTACTTAAAAAATTCTCACTTTCTTCATCTAAAGAAATGATAATCTCTAGAAAATTTACATTTTTTCCCAAAGTCACTTAAAGTAAACTTTAAGAAGGTGGTACTGTCATTGAAGTATTTGAATAAATGATGAAACTTCTCTTCTGTACCATTCCACAGAATGATCAAATCATCTACTATTATTATTTTAAATTATTATTATTTTTAAACCTAGATTAGCGTCCACATCCCCGCATGTCTATCCTGTGGTTGGGCTGCGTGACTCGCCTCCCATCTACCTCCTCGGGTGCTCCCTCTTTGCCTTAAGACTGAAGGACTACCTCACTTCCTACTCCAGAGGTCACCTTAAATAACCTGCTACCCTGGCAGCACTGTAAGCTCCTACAAAACAGAATAAAAAGAAGGACTTCTACACTCAAAGAAAGCCAATGTATGTAACACTGAGGAATAACCTTACAAAAGTTTGTTTTATATGCAACTGTTAAACTGACCACCCATGTGCGCGTTAGCAGCCTACCACAGCCTGTGTGCCTCCCTGTCCCCTGTAGCTTTTAGAAACACTTTCATAATAGCGTCAGTCCTTCTGCAGTGGAAGGAAACTTATGCTAGCTCTCCGTACACCTTCCCCTTCTGCCAGTAGGTGGCAGCAAAGACCGCAACATATTGTTCGCACAGTTTTATTTTCCTAAAGTTTCTACCTAGAAATAACTATTTTCTAATATTTCCTTCACCTATTCTGTGTGCTACCTCCCTCTACCCTGCAGGACCACCCAACCCAAAGTGAAACCCTCCCTATTTTACCTCCATTACTACATAGCTAGCCAGTTCTCGTATTTTCTGCATGAACTGCAGCTACTGATGGTTTTTCCCAGAACTCACTCCTTCTTCTTGGTTCTCTTCCTCCTGGGTTTTATTCCTCCCACTCCACCTCTCTGTTTCCTATCACACCTCTCCCTTTAACTCCTCCCCTCAGCTAACTCACCCCCCGAGCTTACTTCTAGCCGACACAGTCTGTGGCGCCATTTTTAAACCTAGACTAGTGTCCACATCCCCGCGTGTCTGTCCTGTGGTTGGGCTGCATGACTCGCCTCCCGGTAGGTCTGCTTTAATAACTAAATGTGTAATAGCTGAATGTCATTTGTATACTGTATTACGACCTGTAGAAGGGCTGTATTTTCTAGAGTTCCGAACACCAGCAATGTTTGTATTTCACTATAGCTGCAATCAACAGCAGAGTTTGTACTTTGTATTTTGTAACGCTGAACGATTTTGAGGTACTGCTTACCTTAAGGGTATTGCTAAGAGGTTGTATGCGTATTTAGAGCATTATTTGGGCAATGTTGAAGAGCATTGTGAAAGTAATATTTAATAATATTTAGTAATATTTACAGTCTTTGAAAGTCAGAGCAGTAACCTAACGCTATCCTTAAGCGATACCGCCTGACCTATTGTACTGCTAGCTTGCATTTCTGTTTTGTTGCCTGCCCTGCAATTGTTTTTTTTTTTTTGCTAACCATGTTCTTTCCCATGGGCTAGGGATACTTTTATTCCCTCGTGCCTGAGAATTCTGTTCTACCATAGCTCCTTTGAGTTACCTGTGTTGTTTCTACTACCTATCTGCACTTCTTCTACATTCTCATCACTGCCTTAGTCATCTCTCTATGCTGCCCCTCTTACCTATTCCCCTTTCCAAGCTCTCTCTATTTACTGTACACGCTAGTGCACCCCTCCCCTTCCTGATATCCCTTCTGCTGCTCTATCCTTCTACCTCCCTATCCTTGCTTTCCACATTACCTAACTCAGTGTCTCTTTCTATTTTTAGAGTCTACCTCCTCAAGTGCTCCCTCTTTGCCTTAAGACTGAAGGACTACCTCACTGCCTACTCCAGAGATCACCCTAAATTGCCTGCTACCCTGGCAGCACTGTAAGCTGCAACAAAACAGAATAAAAAGAAGGACTTCTACACTCAAAGAAAGCCAACGTTTGTAACACTGAGGAATAACCTTACAAAAGTTAGTTTTATCTGCAACTGTTAAACCGACCTCCCGTGTGCGCGTTAGTAGCCTACCGCAGCCTGTGTGCCTCATTCTCCCCTCTAGCTTTTAGAAACACTTTCATAATGGCATCAGTTCTTCTGCAGTGGAAGGAAACTTATGCTAGCTCTCTGTACACCTTCCCCTACGGTCTGCTGACGCCCTCTCTGGAGCATCGATATTTGTCACCTTCCCCTTCTGCCAGTAGGTGGCAGCAAAGACTGCTACATATTGTTCACATAGTTTTATTTTCCTAAAGTTTCTACCTAGGAATAACAGCTATTTTGTAATATTTCCTCCACCTATTTTATGTACTACCACCCTCTACACTGCAGGACCACCCAACCCAAAGTGAAACCCTCCCTATTTTACCTCCATTACTACATAGCTAGCATGTTCTCATATTTCTCTGCATGAACTGCAGCTACTGATAGTTTTCCCCAGTACTCACTCCTTCTTCTTGGCTCTACCTTCTCCATTCACCCTGCGGGCTCACTCCGCTCCCCTTCCCTACCCCCAATTGCCACACACCCCCAGTGCTCCTACATTTATTCTCACCCAGACTTCCCTCCCCCTCATCAACAACCAATCCTCAAACACTTTTCCTCCACCACTTCCTCCAACCCACCTGACTTTCCTTACTACACCCCCACCCACCTTAATCACATCTTCCTCCACTCTATTACATCTTACAAGCTGCACCTATCTTGCTCCCTCTTAACCCCAAAACCTTTGTCTTCATCCATCCTCATCCTTCTTCTGCTTCACCTATACCATGCCACCTCCTTCACCCTCTTTCATCTTCACACCTCACCTCTTCCTCCTCACCTCCCCCTCACTACACACTTCCACTCCCGGTCAACAAATATAATGAAATAAATAAATAAATAAATAAATCTCTGCCTCTTTAGTCCCCTCCCACCCTATCCTCCTCTTAAAAGTAAAGCTTTTTTCAATCCCTACTAATCATTACAAACCTAGACTCATTCTCTACCAGACACTCCAATCTAAGTACAAACCAAATAAACTCATTCCATTTCTTACTTACCTTTGCTTAGCCAGTGACATTTACCCTAATCCAGGACCAAACTTCACTCCAACTAGCACCAACTATAAATCCATCAGTAAATACCTTAAATTCCTCACCATCAATGCCCAAAGCTTAAATAATAAATTAAGCCTCTTCCATGCCTGGCTTAATCACAACTCACCTGATATTGTAGCCATCTCCGAAACCTGGCTAAAACCTCATATATGTGACTCCGAATTCCTTCCCCCAGGATATCAATCACTTCGAGCTGACTGCCTAAATAGAAGAGGTGGTGGTGTTGCGTTAATCTACTCCAACCAGCTGTCCTTTACTCCATATCCCAATCCCATCCCCTCGTTTAGTAATGCTGAACTTATAACTGGCCTACTAAAAATAAACACCCATACAAGCATCTGCATCATTTCCCTCTATATTCCTTCAGGCAACAACACCAGCACCTTGGAAGACGTCCTTTCCTGGGCCTCGTCAAATATTAAGATGGAAACCTAAATAATGGGAGATGTAAACATAGACTGGAACAAAATCGATAACCCCTACCCCAGCAAGTCAATCAATCTATTTAACTACACTCAACTCACTAATTCTATTACTAGGCCTAACAAAACCAACACCCCAGGCTCCATACTAGACTGGATCCTAGTATCTCATCCAAATAAAGTCACTATATCTGGTGTCATTCCTGACCCTTTAGGAGACAACCTGCCTGCCTTCACTCATTGAGCTACCCTGAATTCCCCACACCCTCACCACTTCATCCACACTCGTAACCTCTATAACTTTAATCCCACTACTTTTTCAGATTCTCTTTGGTATACTAACGGGAACCTCCTAAAAACTCTTCCATTAGACACAGCCAATGACTGCTTCAATACAGCATTCTTAAACATCCTTAACTCCCTAGACCGTATAAGAACAAAAAGAGTAAAAACTAAGACCACCCCATGGCTTACCAAAGACACCAAAAAACTTATGCTACAAAGAGATAATTCCTGGAAAACATACCTCCAATACAAATATCCAGAAAACCTACTTAAATACAAACAGCTGAGAAACCTGGCCAAAAAACAAGTTATCAAAGATAAAAAGTCTTACTACATCAAATTACAAGTAAATTACACAAAAAAAACCCAAACAATTTTGGAACTCAATCAATTCCCTCCTTAAGCCAGGTACTACTAACAACCCCTGTCCTGACTCTAGCAAATCTGACCTAGACATTGCCTCACTATTCAACACCTTCTTCACCTCTTCATTGCTGAGCTAACCAAAACCTTCACCAACAATAACTCTCTACCCCATCCAGCCCAACCTTCCTCTCCCTCGTCTCCCCCCTAGTTTTGAATTCAAACCCATCCCCTCCCTCCTAATAAACTCCTCTCTACTCTTAAGCCCTGCACCAATGCCCCTGACAACATCCCATCCTCCTTCTTAAAAATAGCCTCTGAAGGTATTGCTCTCCCTATCAGCATCCTGATCAATAGATCCCTACTTGAGTCCTATGTACCCAAACTATGGCGCACTGCATATATTCTTCCACTTCACAAGGGTGGCAAAAACTGTAACATCTCTAATTTCTTCCCCATAGCCATCCTCTCCCCCATCTCTAAACTTCTCAAAAATGCATCCACCTTCAGCTCTTGCCATTTCTTACCAAACACCAGCTACTCTCTCCCACCCAACACGGCTTCCGCCCTGGACGCAGTACCAACACCGCCCTTCTCTCCTTCTTACATATGGTCAATTCAGCCCGTGACTCTGGTAAAATAGTATCCTCAGTTCTGCTGGACTTATCTAAAGCTTTCGACACCATTTCCCATTCCCACCTGCTAAATCACCTGTCTAATCTCAATCTCTCCCACAAAACACTTTCCTGGTTCTCCAGCTATCTTTCTGATAGGTCTCAAGCTGTAAAATGGGGCCAGAGCACCTCCACCTTCCTTCCCACCACCAACGGAGTACCCAGAGGCTCCATACTTGGCCCAGTACTATTCAATATTTTTATTAACGACTTTCACAAAGCCATACCTACCACCAAAATCGTCCAATATGCTGACTATTCCACTTTGATCTGCTCCCCCTCTAACCTAACTGATCTCCAATCATTGACACAAGCTACCTTCTCTACCACTGAAAACTGGATGCTCCAAAATCATCTATCTCTAAATGCCAACAAAACCAAAATCCTTTTATTCTCTCCTTCAAAATCATTTACTTTGGACAAAAGTTCACTTCAAATAACCAGCCACAACAACTCCATTCTAGAGGTCATTCCCTCTGCCAAACTTCTTGGTGTCACCATTGATGAACACCTAAAATTTAACACTCGTGTCCAGCTAAACATAAAAAAAAATATAAAACTCAGCCTAATTTATAGAAACAACTACTTCCTTTCTCCTGCTGCTAGACTAACTCTCGCCACAACCTATCTCCTTCCCTCTCTACTGTATGGCGCCCCTCTGCTCACCAATTTATCCTCCACTCTCTCCTCCAAACTTGAAGTATGTTACAATAAAATCTCCAGATTTGCTACCAAAGCCAAATCCTCCTCTCACCACTGTACCTCCCTTCACACATTAAACTGGCTGGAACTCCCTAACCAACTTGACTTTCTATATATCACCACAGTCCACAGATTACTGTTCCACCCTACTAAGTGCCCTGCACTTTCCAATATCCTACAACCATACACCCCCCCCAAGAACCCTTAGATCTACCCACCAAGACCTTAGTACTGTCCAAAAACCCAAGCGCCCAGCTGGTCAACTTCTGCTATCCTTCTCCTTAGCTAAAAAATGGAATGCCCTTCCTTCCTCTTTGAGGACATGTGACAACCTAGAAAACTTTAAAACTCTTCTTCATTCCTTCCTTTATTTAAACAAGAAATGCAACTGTACTTTTCAGCCCATACCTCCCAAGCTCTCCTTCACTCTTACTCCCAGCTAACCTTCTCACCTAGCCAACCTCTTTCTAATATAAATTGTATAAAAAAACTAAACTGTAAAATCTAGCCTCAAGGCCTTTTGCCTTCTTTCTCACCTAAACAAAACAATAATTGCTTGTATTCTTGAATGTATGTTATCTGTTGTTTGTAATGCAAGGTTTCCTTTGCTTTTACCTGTTGTTTGAAATACAAAGTTCCTTTATGTATGCTACCTGCTGTTTGTAATGCAAAGTTTCTTTATTTGAAATGCAAAGTCTCTATGTATGCTACCTGCTGTTAGTAATGCAAAATTTCTTTATTACTATTCATGTAACTAAACTATGTATTGTGGAGCTTTTCTCCCCGGGCCTCCACTGAAATCAGGCTCCCCGAGCCCAGTGGACCTCCCCGGTCATCAAACTGGAATAAATAAATAAATAAATGAAACTTCTCTTCTGTACCATTCTACAGAATGATCAAATCATCTATTAACCTTTTGTAAAATGTGACTCTCTCTCAAACAGGTAGTGGGTATTAAAATAATCTTGTTCCTACCACGCCATCACGAAGTTGATGAATACAAGGGCAACCTGTGTACCCATCACCACTCTCATTTTTTGTTTAACATATTTTCCCTGGAAAACAAAGAAATTGTGATCTAAAACAATCTCAAGTAATGCACAAATGGTACTAATTAAAGTGTTACCAAACTCTGTAAATAAGAAGTTATGTACCTACCATAACGTTCCATGTTAGTTGTCTTCTCTCGCCTTCTTTCTTGCTTGATGGGTTCGGAGCCGATCCCTCGGCTCCGACTCGGCACTTGCTAAGCTCGAGAGTCACTTTTACCAGCTCGAGGCAGCCCCATATCCCATGATGCAAGGCGGTAAGTACCCAGATCTCGTTTGTTGACAAAGGGCAATAACACCAAGCATAAAATACTTCCCAAAGGAAGAAGAAACTTACAGATGGAAAAAGGACCAGGTCTGAATGGTCTTTAGCATAATAGTTTCTTATACAAGGTCTGTCCAGGCCAGGCGGAAGGAGGGACGGTCGCAGAAAGAAGGCGAGAGAAGACAACTAACATGGAACGTTATGGTAGGTACATAACTTCTTAATGTTAAGTTGTCAATCTCGCCTTCATTCTTGCTTGATGGGACCGTCCCTAGCACCTCTATCCTGGGTGGCCCAATGGAACAAACTCTTGAGGACTGTAGAGCCAAAACTGGCTCTGTCCCTGGAGGCCAAGTCCAATTTGTAATGGGAAACAAAAGTGTGAGGAGTAGCCCAAGTGGCCGCTGCACAAATAGTGTCCAAAGGAAGTCTAGCTTGAAAAGCTGTAGAAGTAGCTAAACTCCTAGTTGAATGTGCTTTAGGTTTTGAGCACAGCTGTTTTCCCCTGAGTATAAATTTCAGAGATGACAGAAGAAAGCCATCTGGCCAAAGTCACTTTAGAAACAGGAAGGCGTTTTTTATAATCCGCACAGGAAAGCAAAAGTTGATCAGATTTTCTAAATTTTTTGTTCTGTCCAAATAATATCTAAGTTGACGATGGACATCAAGATAATGTAGCTTTTGTTCAGCTCTGTCTGAATAGTTAGGAAAAATACCGGAGATCAATGGATTGATTCAAATTGTTCTTTGAAGCGACCTTAGGTAAAAAGGTTGGGTTAGTTCTCAAAGATACTCTGTCTTTGTGAAAAACCAAATAGGGGGGTCGAACCGAAGAGCATGAAGTTCAGACACCCTCCTGGCAGATGTAATAGCCACTAGAAATAACGTTTTCCAAGAAAGATATTTCAGGGAACAAGAAACAGCTGGCTCGAAGGGGAAGAATCAAGGATGTCAGCACTAAATTTAGATCCCACTGAGGAGGAGGATTCCTGATTGGAGGTTTTAGTAGGAAAATTCCCTTCAAGAAGGCCCTGCAGAGCCTATGGGACATAATATTATGATCTGCTATCCCGACATGAAAATTGGAAATAGCAGCCAATTGAACCCTGACTGTGGAAGAAGAGGAGCCTGCATGAAAAATCTCTGCTAAGAAGTCCAGAACTGCCTGAACAGGGGCAGTAAAAGGATCAATATTTTAGGCCTTAGCCCAATAAGAGAAACGTTTCCATTTGCTTGTGTAAATCCTCCTGGTAGAGGATTTTAGTGAAGCTACTATGATGTCTCTAACTGGGTTAGAGATCAAAGGAAGCCTGGCTAAGGAAGGAAGTGGAGCAACCATGCTGTGAGGTTGAGAGAAGGGATTGACCGGTGCAGCTGACCGGATTGGTGAATCAGTAGATCTGGCACTGGGTCCAGATGCCACGGCTGCACCAAAAGGTGATGATGGAGGAACGGGAACCAAACTTGTCGAGGCCAGTAAGGAGCAATGAGAATCAATTTGGCTCTCAAAACGGTAGCTTTCTGGATCACCTGAGGGATCAGAGGAAATGGAGGGAAGGCATAAAGAAGTCCCTGGGGCCAATCCTGGGTCAGAGCGTCTCTGGAAGGATGGCCTGATAGAGGGAAGAGGCTGAAGAAGTCTGGACATTTGCTGTTTTGGGGAGTAGCAAAAAGATCGCAACATGGACGACCCCATTCCAGAAAAATCTCTTCCGCTATAGATTGCTTGAGAGACCACTCATGAGGCATGAGGATAGCTCTGCTCAATCTGTCCGCTATAATGTTGGTTTTCCCAGGGATATGCGTTGCTACCAGAAACCGATGAGAGGAGATCGCCCATTGCCAAAGTCTGAGCGCTTCTCGACACAAGGGTAGGACTTGGTTCCGCCCTGTTTGTTGATATACCAAACTACAGACATGTTGTCTGTGTGGACTGCAATTGTCCCTACGGGAAGAAAGTCGTTGAGGGCTTGCAACGTTAAAAGCACTGCTCTCATCTCCAGGACATTTATGTGCAGATGGTACTCGAGCGGTTGCCACGTCCCATGAACCATCCTGCCCTGATAATGACCCCCACCCGATCAGGGAGGCATCCGTGGTGACAGTGGCTATCGGGGACGGAGGTACAAAGCACCTGCCTTGGTGAACCTGAGACGATGTGATCCACCAAGCAAGATGCTCTTTGCATGTCTGTGTCACCAGAATCTGGTGACGCATTGGAAGTTGCTGGTATGACCACTGTGTGAACAGCATCCACTGAAGAAGGCGCATGTAGAATCGAGCCAGGGAAGAAGAGTAATGGCCGCAGCCATGAGACCTAATACCTTTAGAACCATTCTGGCCTGTATTTTCTTGCTGGCCAGAATGATCCTGACATGAGTCTGAATGTCTGAAACTCTTTGTTCTGTAAGGGTAGCTGACATCCGAACAGTGTTTAAGTTTGCCTATGAAGGTAATAGACTGGCAGGGCGATAAGGATGACTTTTCGAAGTTGATTGAGATGCCCAAATGAGAACAAAGGTCTATTGTGTAATCCCTGGCTTGTATAAGCTGATGCCTGGTGGTGGCTGACAGGAGCCAGTCGTCAAGATACGGAAACACCTGGAATCCTTGATGTCTCAGGTGAGCCGTGACCACTGCCATGCATTTGGTGAACACTCTGGGGGCTGTAGTGAGACCAAAGGGCAGGGCTCTGAACTGGAAATGACTGGACCCCAGCCGAAAGCGGAGAAATCTCCTGGAGCGTCTGTGAATTTTGATGTGATAGTACGCATCCTGAAGATCTATTGAGCACATCCAGTTGTCCTTCTGTAAGAAGGGCAGAATTGACTGAAGAGTGACCATTCGAATCTTGTCTTCCTGACAGACTTGTTGAGTCTGCTGAGATCCAATATTGGTCTCCAGTCTCCCGTCTTTTGGGGACCAAAAGAACCTTGAGTAGATTCCGGGCTCTGAATGGTCTATTGTAACTGGCTGAATGGCTCTTTTTTGCAGTAGTTTTGCGATTTCTAACTCTGCAATGTCCCTTAGACCGGGTGGTACATCTGGAAGGGAATTTGAGGGGAAAGGACTTTCCTCGAAAGGAATTATGTAACCCTTGGATATGATCGACTGTACCCATCTGTCTTGAGTGAGGGAATGCCAGGCTTCTGGGTACAGTGATAATCTTCCCCGACTGCCTCCAAGGAGGGACAGCCGGGCAACACCTCAGGGATGCTGAAAGGGCTTGTCAGAGAGAGGCTCCCTGTTTCCCTGGTTCTTCGGACCCCCTCTGCTTCTAGAGCGGCGTCTGTTATTGTTACCCCCTCTGCCTCTAGGGGTAAACTGACCACGTGAATCCGGCGTGACTCCTTGGGATTTACGGAACCACATCTTCCCACCCTTCTGTCCTTTGGGATAAGGCCTAGAAGGGGTGGAAAATCGGACTCCAACAGCAGAAAGAGTCTTGCCGTCCTGCTCGCACCTGGTCAAGGTTTCCTTCACCTGAGGGCCAAACAAAGCTGACCCATCAAAGGGAGAATTTGTGAAGGACGCCTTAAAGGGATCTGCAAAATCACATAGCCGCATCCAGGCTTGGCGTCTAAGAGCCACACCTGTGCCTGCGGCTCTACTCGCTCCATCCGCAGCATAAGATATTAGCCGCATGGAGGAGTTTGCAATGGAATTGAGGGTTCCTAGCTGAGAAGCAATTTTTTCTTGAGCCCCTGCAGCTGTAGGATCCTGAACTACTTCTCCCAGCTCCTTCAGGATATCCCTTTGGAGTCTGGTGAAGTGACATAGGTAATTCAGCGAACGCATAGCAAAGGTCGCTGAGGAAAACATCCGCTTACCGTACCTATCCATGGTCCTAGAGTCCTTATTAGGAGGATGGACGGGCATGGAAGGATCTGCAAGTTCCTTTTTGGTGGCCGCAGCCACCACCATGGCATCAGCGGGAACACCCTTAGTAAGGAATTGTTTGTCGCTCGGGGCAGTGATAAATTTTGAAGGCCTCCTAGGGACTGGCTCTACAGAGTCAGGAGCTGCCCACGCCTTTCGTGCAATCACCTGCATAAGGGGGTCGAAAGGCGGAGATACCCAGGAGGTGGAGGGCCAAGATCCAAACGCCTCTAGGTATACTGACTCATCCTCAGAGGGATTGCTGGTGGGCCAGTTTCCCCTCTGTTTCAGAAGTTCTAGGATGTCTGAGAAGGAGACATCCTCAGAGGGGGATCTAGGGGATCCCTCTGACTCATCAAAGTCAGTATCCGAAGTGACAGACTCGGGGCAGTCTACATGCTTCCTCTTACAAGTCCTCTTCCTAGGAGGATCTCCCGAAACATCAGGAGAATCCTCGGAAGAGGGGGAAATTCCCAATGGGGAAACCTGAGGCGGAGGATCTCTGGGTCCTGTAGCAAGAGAAGTGGCAGAGATGTCAACAGGTACTATAGAGGGAGGAGCTACGGGAACAGACTGCTGACTGATACCAGTGGCCAGTACACTCTTCATCACCTCGAATGCTCCCCTCCCAGGCAGGTCCGAGAGAACCCGCTCCGAAGAGCTAGGAACTCCAGGGACCACCGAAAGGGAAGTCTCCGAGGCAGATGGAGCCGAGCTCACCAAGGCCGAGGCTCCAAGGGGAAGAGCGGGTTCGGACAAGGGTCTGATGCCACTCACCCCCTCGGAGGAGACCATGGAAGCCCGACCACCGAATCCCTCTAAGGAAGGTCTCGAAGAGGAGATAAGAGTAGAGGCTGAAGGAACAGAAGGGGGTATCCGTCCTCCAGTCGTAGCAGTAACCATTCCCGAAGACTCCAACTCCAAGCTCTGGGGTAGAGTTGAAGGAGGAACTGTAACGGGGTGTGGACCAACAGTCGTCTGTTGAGACAGACTGTGTAACATTTGGGCCAGTACCTGTGACTTGAGTAATCTACTGACCACTCTCTCTAGGTCATGATCTGACAACCTGGATGACCTTGAAGATCGGCTCCGATGGCTCCGTTCCGATAGAAGAGGTGAAGCCGGAGCCGAAAGTATCGGCTCCAAGGAAGGAGACCTCGACCTCTTCCTGGAATGAGCCATCGGAGCCGATACAATAGATCCTGTCAGAGCCGACCTCTCGGAGCCGACAGGAAGCCTCGATGTATCAGCTCCAGCCGGAGCCGATACAGCCACCAAAGTAACGGTGTCGGAGCCGATCGGAGCCGACACCGATGCCTGTGCCACATGGGTGTCGGAGCCGATCGGAGCCGACATCGAAGTGGTCAATACAGATTCGGCACCGATAGCCATCGGTGTCGAAGGCTTTGTCAAGCTAGAATCGGCTCCAGCCGGAGCCGATCTCGACTCAGTACGAGTCGGAGCCGAGGCCGCAGGCTTAGATACAGAAGCCTGGGCCTTGGAAGGTTTTACTGATTTTGGTGGAGCCGACTTAGCCGGAGAGCCCTCCGGCTTAAGAAGGCCCCTAAGAATCAGTTTATTCCGTCTCTCCTGCAGGACTCTCTGGCTGAAGGAATGACAAATAGCACAGGAGTCCTGCAGGTGAAGAGGGCCCAGACAATACAGGCAAGAAGTGTGACCGTCTGTCAGAGACATCTTCTGACAGCACGAGTCACACTTCTTAAAACCTGAGACCCTCTCCTTTGACATGGTGCTGAAAAAACACACACACACACCAGTCAAAATTAAGTTAAATAAAATACCAAAAGGTATTCTATAAACCAACACACACACCCTAACGGGGGGGGATGGGATAGGGAAAAGATTGACTAACAAAAAATTAAAGGAGACAGGGAATTTCTGTCAGAAAAGGTACAAATTAAACTTAAAAACTATCAATAAAGGTTTTTGACTAAAAAGGGGCTTAAATATCACAAAAGTGAACAACTTACCAGGAGCTGGTAAAAAGAAGACCTCCTAAGCGAAGCGGCAAACGAGATCTGGGTACTTACCGCCTTGCATCATGGGATATGGGGCTGCCTCGAGCTGGTAAAAGTGACTCTCGAGCTTAGCAAGTGCCGAGTCGGAGCCGAGGGATCGGCTCCGAACCCATCAAGCAAGAATGAAGGCGAGATTGACAACTTAACATCTTCAAGTAATATCTAACAAAGTCTTTTCCCACTTCCTGACTGATGCTAGTATATAGACAGTATCCATAGAGACCAAAAAGCAGCCCTTGTTTTTCCTTTCACATTACTAAGCAGTTCTAAAGGATGCCACAAGTCTCTCAAATAAAACAATGAATTTTGTACTACAGGATTCAGGAGATGATCCAAATAAACTGAGATGGATTCAGTCTTGTAAAAATATGCCACGACTACAAGTCAGAATTGTGCATCTGCTCTGTTTTTGTGGATCATAGGGATCCCAAACAATCTGGTCATTTTTGGTTGATTCACTTTCAAGAAAGTATATAATTCAAAAACCCGGTAAAACGAAATACAACCAAGGCAAGGCTCCAGACAAGAATTTAGTGTTTTCATTCTTTTTATCCCAACAAGAACTTCAGAAATGCAGACAGGATCTAACACTGAGTTTAAAAAGGCCACATATAATAATATGATCAAATTCAAGGGGGCAGAGCCTGGATGGCACTCTGAAAGCAGCACTTTTTTAGAGCTCCTCAAAAATACTTCAAATAACAGGAAATAATCATTTTTTTCACAGGAAAAAAAAAACGGTCAACTATTGTTCTTTAACATTTATGCTATCATTATATTGAGTTTGGGATATATTCTTCAAAAATTTCCTGTCAGAATTATCTGGAGTTTAAAACTGCTCTCTGAAGACGAGTAGCTCAAAGAACTCACATGCAGAATTTACTTTGAAGAAAGAAATTCAGTT
This sequence comes from Protopterus annectens, assembly GCF_019279795.1. Taxonomy (NCBI): domain Eukaryota; kingdom Metazoa; phylum Chordata; order Ceratodontiformes; family Protopteridae; genus Protopterus; species Protopterus annectens. The sequence continues at coordinate 1,437,018,308 of NC_056737.1, forward strand.
GATGTCTTCTACTTTACAAGAACTATCTATTAAAATGGACAGCTTCAATAACAACTTAGAAAACTTGAGAGAAAGCTGTCATAAACAAACTGAATCCTTTAAAGAGTTACTTCAACAGCATCAAACTAAAATATTAAGCATTGAAGAGTCTTTATGTGATATAGATGGAAGGCTCAAAGAGGAAGAAATCCAGGGAGAATGTCTTTCAGCAGCAAAATAAATGGTTTATCACCAAGTTGGATGACATGGAAAATAGAGAAAGGAGAACTAATGTGGTAATTTTTGGTTTACCAGAAAAATCTGAAGGAGATGGTATTTTTTCCTTTCTTAATTCATGGCTACCTGAAATCCTAGATATAAAAGAAGGATTCTCTTATGGTATAGAAAGAGCTCATAGAGCCATTGGGTAACCTATTCCTTCATCACCAACATTCACTCCCAGGTCAGTAGTGGTTAAATTTCTCGCTCATCTTGATAAAGAACTTGTCCTTAAATCCTTAAATGTGCTTGGAGAAGATCCCCATTGAAAAACAAGCAAAATATAATTAGATTTGACCATGACTTTTCCTCGAGTTTTGGAAATGAGAAAGAAAGCCTGGCCACTTGTAAAATTACTTAAACGTAATAAAATAAAGGCACAACTGGCATACCCTGCAAAAATAAGTATTTTTACTTCAAATGAAATAAAAACTTTTAATGACATTGAAGAAGCAGTAACCTTTGTCAAAAACAATAATATAGTTAGTCCCAGAGGAAATGGACTCGGCTTTAACTACATCAATGAAAAGATCTCCGGAAAAAAATAATTGGATTGGTGTAAAAAAAAAGAAGCAAAGAACTGACTCAAAAAGTATCCCTTCCACTACCTCTGTCAAAGTATCAACTAAAACTAAAAATATATGCTAAAGGTAACAATTTAATATTGTTTCTTCTTTCTTTAAACATGTTGTAAATTCTATGTTATAAACTTATAATACACCTATTGCATACTTTACAGTCAAAGTTTAGTTCATAAGTGACATATTACATCCATAATTGAATTGACTCTACTAGTTTACTTTTGTTCATGACAGTATTTTATAGAGGAAAAGAAATGATTTACTGATTAGGAAATGTTAAATATACATTGTACTTTTTATTACAATAACAGCTATGCTTTAGTTAATTTAATTTTCTTAATATTAGTCGCTAGTTAATGGGTGGGGTTTAGTTGTATTTTATGACTAATTTCAGTCATTGATATGGTTTTATGATTCATTTATACAAAGTCTTTGCATATTCACTGGAGCTTATTATAGCCAACAAGTTCATGATTTCAGTTGAATGTTTATTTTTAAAACGAAGAAGTGAAGCTTTTTAAATGCACGCGACTTGGAGGGAAATCTTCAATTCCCTTTACGAGAGCCTGTCAGTGCATTTGCGAACTGTCATGAATGTAGAGAGCCATTTTGACATTTAACTTCTAACTATAAACCCTACGCATTAAATAAATATCACTTTGCCCTTCTAGTTAGTTTAATCACATAGAATTTATTTCCGATACATTTAAATGTTTATTTGGATGTTTCTCCTCCTTTTTTTTTTTTTTTTTATTTTTTTGTTTGAGGAGTTAAAATGTCTTGAATTGCTAAGCGTTACACTAATTGGAATCTCATTTTGTCTCCTTATCGAACACCATTGTATAAAGTGGAGGAATATTAAAAGTAGCCTGCTGTGTCTTTGCTTGTGTCGGAGTTGGCACAGAACGTTGTAGTTGATGCTTATATGAAGCATATGTGTCTTGTGGCCAATGATGACTTGCATAGGTTTTTGAAAAGATATTCCTGTGCCCCACAGACAAAGAACATAAAAGCCTCTAGTTATGAGCAAAAACTATTCCCAAAACACCCAGTAATGTCTGTACAGATCAGTTCTTTTCTTTATTGTTGACATTAAGGAGCATTCCAAGAATGCTGTGGAGAAACAATCTGTCATCCGTTAGAACATATTTGATTTCCAGCCAGCTCTCCCGTATTCGACAACTGTGTCTCGGTGCTGGTGTGTGGTGGTAGCTCAGTGCGGGGCTCTCTTCATTGTCCCCCAGCCATTTACGGTCTAGTGGGTGGGTTTTCCCATTCTAGTCTAGTTGTGCAGGTGAGTGGATTTTTTGATTATACTTGGGAATGGTGCATGTGAGCTACTGTGTGTGTGTGTGTGTGTGTTTGTGTTGCTGGCTAGTTAACAGATGTTCTGTAAAAGGGATTTGATTTTACAAATTATAAACAATATACATGACACCAGGCATTCAATTTCAAAGATGACCCAAAGCACCGTACTTACACAGCCTATGACAACACACACTGTTAACAAGAAAGGCTGTAAATATAGAATAAACATCTATCTCTATAAGTTCTTTTCACTTAATAGATGGCTGCAGCATAAAGTATATCAAATAGTGGTATGAAACTGTGGGAATAGTTTTATTACGGATTAGAACAGCGGCCATATTCTTTGTAACATCATCATATGTAATGGTTTCTGTGCTCATGCAGTTTGTCTACAAAAAGGAGAGGTTATCACATACAATCAAGCCAAAGACAGATCCTCCTAATTTGAGGAAACTGTCATTGTGGGTTCAAAGAGCTTATTATGATATAGCTATTGCCAGTCATTGTGTTGGGGGGGGGGTATAAGTCTTAGTTCTCAAGATACATAAGCTTAAAAAGTTTTGAGACATGTTTGACTACCTTACCTCTTTCCAAAAGATATACAAACCTCGTAAATTCAGCAAAGCAGACTTACACACTTCAGCTTCCACCGGTACAGGTCAAATTCTCTCCAGAAGGCAAACAATACATCTTAAGAAACCACAAAGATAAATGTATTAGCAGGGGACATTACACCAGATTATTATTGTAAAAACCACATTCTTTAAGATATGCATCTGTGTAGTAAGAAAATATTCTTGAATTTAATTATCCCTCACTAACAAACTCAGGGCTGGGTGTTTCTCACCGATAGTGAGTATAGAGGGGACTTTGGGCAGTGTATCAGCGGAGGAGCAGGGGCACAAGTGCAGACATCAAATGATGTTTGGTGATGGTCGTGGTTGTTTTTCTACATGGGAGGCACTTTAGGAGCATGTAACACAGTAAAAATGGCAGCAAATACAGTTTCTTAAATGGATACAGCAGTGAGTCACCCAGGTTTGCAGAACATATTAACTCGCAAGTGGCCCTAGAGCACACAAATTGAATTACGCATGCCCCATTGACCACACAAGTTCCTACTACAAACACTCTAGGGACAATTAACTCAAAAACAATACTAATGTATAACAATTGTACAGTGTGATGTCATGCTTTCTTTTCAAAAAAACAATAGCTGGCAAACAAACATGGCATTCACAAACAACAAGCATGAGAGATCCGTTTTTAAACGGAGGAATAGTGTGATATTGACTTCACAATTAGAAGAGGAAGAGAAAGTTTAAGGTCTTATCTGATACTTGATCTTTACAAATGTATATATTATCGGAAACTCCATACCTGTAACACTGCTTCTCATTTGATATAGTACTGACAGAATACAAACAAAGAGCAATTTGTGCATGCTCATTTATCTATGCAAAGGTTGTCCCTGATTTATTTATTTCTATACTACACGGATGTCATAAGAATAATTTTAGGTACACCCATAATGTTTACACCTATAATGGTATATTTGTAGACAGGGCTCATCCATATAAAGAAGGCTAAGAACAATGATGGTTGAAATTAGTACTAATATCAGTTTACACTGATTTCTGAACCACATTTACAATTATTTAAAGATGGACAAAATGTGGAATGTTTGTCACTTTGAAAATAGCAGGTAAACTACTTACGGGTGAGCTGCAGGAATATGTAAGTTGATAATGTTTATATTCAATAGATGCAAGTTGGATGGTTCATTATTTAAAGTTTCATATTAGCATTATAGTATGGGACACAAGGAAGTGAGTTCTGGTCTTGCAACTGTAATAATGGGAAAAGTACACTAATAGAACATATTCTGCAAGTTCACTGAATATATGCTGATGAGGCCTGAAATTCCTGGATTAGAAGAACTTTAAACAGGTGACAATACATGCAGTATATTAGTTGACATGCACTTACAGTATTTGAGACTTGTACAAATTCATTCTAATTCTACTCTTGAAATCTGTTAACATGAAGGATTGTGTACAGGTCTGTACTGACATATGAAAAAAAAGGGAAAAGTGATTGTTAAACATTGCTCAAGATTTGGAAAAAAAGGGAGGTAAATGAAATATAAAGACAAGATATATACATATGGAACCATTAAAATATAGAGAGGGTAGATGATGCATTCTTCAGTTGACTTATTTTACTACCTTTGGTTTTTCAAATTATTCATGAACCTGCATTCTTTATTGAATGAATAAATAATAAGACTCTAAGGCACCTGTATATTGCATATTTTGTGGTGGTTTTGAGAGAAGATAGTTTAAAATTGGAAATTGACTTCACAATAAGAAGAGGAAAAGAAAGTGTGAGGTTATGTCTGATACCTGATTTTTATGAAGGTATATATTATTGGAAACTCCATATCTGTAACACTACTTCTCACTTGATATAGTAGTGACAGAATACAAACAAAGAGCAATTTGTGCATTCTCATTCATCTAGGTAATCATTCTAATCATTAAATGCATTCAAAAGGAATTTACTGCTAAAAAGGCTCGGGGTTATGAAGTTATTTCAAAAGCCTGACAGATTGATTACCTTATCTATGTTTTTAAGATTTGGTATCATTTATTTAGCATTTATGGTAGCTGTTCAATTAAATGTATAATGCCTAGAATGGTATTGTGTATTTAATATTGAGGTATAACTGTGAACGATCACTTATGATCTACTCTATTTTAATGCTCTACATCAAGAGTAGCAAAGGAGCTCTTTACTGAAGTTTGGAGTAATGTACAAATATGATATTGAGCTCTATTACATTAAATGTATTTCTATGTATAGTATTGTTTGGAGCAGTATTTATATATGTATTGAAATACTACATGTCTGGAACAATACAATTTGAATTCTTCAACCAATGCATAAGAGAAAAAGTGGTTTGTGGATTTACAATGGCTCACTAGATTGATTGTTCATACTATTGTAGTTAAGTCTTACAATGTTGGTCGTAGTGTATTATATAAGATAATTACTAAATGAATGAGTCACTTTACAGAAACTCATGAAAGTTGAAAGGTAACTGGTGTAGTAAATATTTCTTGAAATTTTTACCTACATTTTATGAATATTTGATTTTGATTGAAATACATATTTGATTTACTATGCATAAAGTAAATTTGTTCCAGTTATCGCCTAAATTTTGTATTAAGTCATGGATCAAACTAGAAATATATGATGGAGTCGATTATTTTTTATCTCCAGAATAACATATAATGGAGCCTCTAACTTCTCATTGTTATTTGATTTATTGTTAGTAATGAGGGTTAATCTGACTGAACATTTTAGTTCTTTCAGATTAGGAATGATATTCATTCCATGTTTGTTAAAAGATAATTTTAAACATTTGTCTATACATGTGTATAAAATTAACTGTTGTACTCTTGTTAGTCTTACCTTTTGGCCTCTTTTAGTATACATATTATACAACTCAAAAGGAAATAAGAAGATTTACTACATTATTAATATATGTATGGAAGATATGCAAATAACTAACAAAATAACTTGCTATTGTTTCCTATCAGAACTCTTCAATAAATAAATTAACTGGATGAGTATAGATCTTCTCTCACTAAATGTGAATGGTTTAAATATTCCAAGGAAAAAATCTAGCCTACTTAAATATCTAAAAGTAAACAAAGCATAATTAATATTTCTACAAGAAACTCACTTTAAAGCTAATGATAATTTTATTTGGAATCCAAATGATTTCTTAAAGCTTTCTAGCTCTTCATACAGTAAAAAAAAAAAAAAAAAAAAAAAAACAGAGTATTAACATTGTGGAGGAAAAGTGTTACTAATCCTCAAGTAATATATAATTATGAAGACAAAGATGGCCTTTTATCAATAGTAATAATAATATATAGTAATAGAATTTGGACATTGGTGAATCTTTATTGGTTTCTAGGTATAGGAGTAGGAACAATTAAGAAGCACATAGAACTTATTAATAAGACTTCAAAAGGCAGTCTAATTGTAGGAGGGGATATTAATTGTATCTTAGATAGTCAGGAGACTACAAGTAGACGGCTATTTCATTTAACATCTACAGGAAGAACTCTTAAGAAATGGTTAGATAACACAGTTATTAGCTTCCTTTAGTCTTAAAAATGAAAGTTCATTACAATTTTCTCATAGTGATTATAGAGTAAATACTCAAACAATAATTTATAAATTATATGTATCCCAAGATTTAAAAATGAAAATATCACATTATTCTAAAATTCCCTGTCCCATATCTAATCATAATTCACTTACTCTTAGAATTCAAATTAACTTTAAGAAACTAACACTTACTAAAAGAATTCCTGCATATTTTACTAAATTAAATGAGTTTAAGACTTGGTTAGATTTGGAAATAAAATATTATTTAGATGCAAATGATACTGGTGACGTAAATGTAGTTATTTTATGGGATTCACTAAAAGCATATCTTTATGGTAAAATCATTTCCTGGTGTAACAATAAAGTAAAAGAATGGGAATCTGAATTAGTTAAAATTCAAAAACACATTATAGAAATTAACCTCAAGGATGTGGAGAACCTGGTTGAAAAAAAAAAAAAGAAATTGGAAAACTGAATAAAAAATACAATGATATTATAATGCATAAAACCAATCTGGCACTGGAAAAATTAAAATTAAATTCATACGCTATTTCACCAAAATATATGCATAGCCTAGCAATGAGATTAAAAAGGCATTCCAATACAAACAATATTACAAATATAATTCATGAAGGGGAAAACAAGAAAAATGCATCAGATATAGGTGATATATTAGATGCCTTCAAATTCCATTTCACAAAGCATTATAATAATATTAATGATTCTCCTCATAACAAAATAGATATAAGACTAGATTATACAAATTTAAATAAAATACCAGAGAGTTTAAACATAAATATTCAGAAACAAATAACATTTAAAGAAATTAAAGAGAAAATTAATGAAGGCAAAAATAACAAAGCTCCAGGTATAGACGGAATCATTATAGAAATGTATAAATTATTTCCATCATCAGTCATAACAGTACTTCAGAGGGCATTAAATGAAATTTATCTACAAGGCATTAATCAACCTTCATGGAGATACACATGAATTACACCTATTTTAAAAGAAAATAAAAATCCCAACTTGTGTAGTTCATACAGGTCTATTTCACTTCTAAATAATGATTATAAAAACTTTGTCTATTCTGGTTAACAGGATTAAAAAATCTCTAACTCAAGTCATTAATGAGGATCAAACGGGGTTTATTCACAATAGACACATTCAAGACAACATACAAAGAATTTTAACCATTATAGGTCTCTTAAATAGAGACAAAGTTGAAGCTATAATAGTAACATTAGACATTGAAAAGGCATTTGACTCACTAAATTGGGATTATCTTTTCAAAATACTACAAATTTATAATTTCCCCTCAAGATTCATTAATTTAATAAAAAACATTTATAAGGATAATCTATCTTATGTAAAATTAGGCTCTTGGATTATGTAAAATTAGGCTCTTTCACATCAGATGCGATTAAAATTACTAAGGGTACCAAACAAGGATGCCCTATTCTTCCACTATTCGTCTTAACCCTAAAATTAAAGGTATTGAAATTAATAATCAAATTCATTCCAAAATTATGTTCTTTGCTGATGATATTCTACTCACTTTATTAAATTCAGAAGAGTCACTATGTGAACTAAATTTATTAGCTGAACATTTTTATCACATCTCAGGTTTAAAGATTAATGCTTCCAAATCGAAACACATGCTATTAAATAATAAAAATAATTCACTTTCTAACATAAATCCAATTGTTGGGAAACAGGATTACTTAGGAATTGTATGTGAAACGTTAGAATTAACTCTATCTACAAATCATAATAATATTTTGGGTACACTTAAATCATTAATAGTGAAATGGAATAAATTGTTTCTAACATTTGAAGACAGATTGTAGTTAATAAAGATGGTACTTCTCCCAAAGGTAAACTACATCGCTTTAGCAATACCTATTATGCCTAGTAAAAACGTTTTAAAATAATTAAATAGAATCTTATTAAGATTCCTTTGGTATCCCAAAAAAAAATAGGATTGCTTTCCTAAACCATATTAGACCCTGGGAAATGGGGGACATAAACTTTCCTGATTTAGAATCTTACATTAAAGCATCTATTCTTAAAACAGTTATAAATTGGATAGATCCAAAAAGTTCTTCCACTTGGAAAACATTACATACTGGTATTTTTCAGGAAGAAAATAAGCAAAAAATATACAACTGCTTGGACAGAACAATGTACTCTGGAATATCATCTGTATCAGCTTACAATACAATTTCACCAAGCCTACTAACCTAAATTATATAAATTACATTTATAACACTTTCTGGAACTTCATCAATAATAATATTGAAATTAAATTATGGTTTCAGTTATTAACTCCTTTTACTATTACAAAAAAACTTTGTTAATAACATTTCCATAAATACTCTTAACTCATGGAAAGGAAATAATTTCTCATGTTGGTATCAATGTATAGAAAATCTAACAGTCATGAATGTCAATCAGATAATTAATACATTCAATCTGTCAAGTAGTGACTGATTAGTTCTTAATAGTCTGGTACCATATGTGCAAGATATGTGTAGAACAATAGAAAATTCTTCATTTAACTCCATACCTAAATGTATATTGTATCTACATGAAGTATTATAAAGAGACTTTAATTGGACAAATTTATCTTCAAAGTTATATAAAATTATTATTAGTTACAAAACAAATTCTAACCAGAAAGTTTGGAAATTTATCAATAAAGATAAAGGGGTTGGGAGGGTGGCCTAATGGTTAAGGTGTTTGCCTTACAAGCACAAGGTGCAGGGTTTGAGTCTCACAAAGGATAATTGACTAGGCTTAAAATGGCTTGCAAGGGCAGTTAGCCTAGTACTAATCTATGAATCTAAGATTGTTCATTGTTATCTAAGGAATCAAAAATAAACATACTATATTCTATTAAGTTAACTTCAAATATGCAAAGTTGGAGAATCTTTGCATGGAAATTCTTGCATAGAGCCTTTTACACCCCTAATAAAATAGCTAGATTTAAAAATACTAATGAGGCAATGTGCTGGAGATGTAATCTAAAATGTAATGCTGATTGGTCATATTATATATGACTGTATTCATATTAAAAAAATTGGGAGGATATTGGTGAATTTCTGCAAGCCATTTTTACTGACTCTTTCATTTTGTCAAATTCATTAATTCTTCTGAATAAAATTGAAACCACTACTATGAAAAAGAAGGAACTTTATCTTCTTTGGACTATAATGGCTATCTCAAAAAAATGCATCACTAGGAAATGGAACTCCTCTATCATCCCGACAATTGATGATTTTCTCACTCTACTGAAAGAAGTAACACTGTTGGAAATTAAAGTCAAGGAAATGAGGATCTTTCTGAAGAAATTGACCAACAATCCTTGGGAGAAGGTTCTCTCCCTGATAGAGACTCTCAAAATGGACACAATTTTATCTTCATAAGAAAAGAGGAAGCAAGAATTAATTTGTTAATGCTTCTACAATAACCTTTATTATTTGTCTTTGTATCTATGATTGTATTCCTTTTGACTTTGTCTGACCTGAGGCCATTGTATATTCTGTAAATAGTTCATTCAATTCACTTTTATTTGATCTGTTATATTTACTATGTATTGTTTAAAAGAAAGTTTTTTCTGAATAAAATTATTTGAACAAAAAAAAAATAGGATCAAATTCAACCAATAGTGACATCAAAGGAAGTAAAATTCACTCATAAATATGCATTAAATAGATTTAAAGCTATATTGAGCTAAAAAGTGAATTCACTTATAAAAGGTAGGATAAAAAACATGAAAAGACTTAACATTATTTTAAAACGTTATCATATTCTGGGACACTGTAAAAGACATTTACTCATTGGTCCCACTGAGACCACTGGCACGATTAGCCCTTAATCTGACCTGCCAACTGCTTTTTGGACATTCCAATAGATTTTTAAAATTCCCAGAAAAACTGTCAGCACAGACTGAGTCAATTACAAAAAAAGAAAATGTTTTGAAGTTGGTACAATGTGCAGCATGTTTGGCCAAAGCATTAGTATGGTCATTATTCTTAATGGCCAACACCTGCTCATAAATTCTTCTGTTTAGCCATCTAATAGTCTTGCCAAATCGAATGCATTGCATGAACCACTGTTAGGTGCATAAACTACATTATTAGAGATGCAGCTGTTACATAGCCTTAGCCCAAAAATACTAAGTCACAATGTTGAAACCACAAAGAAGATGAGTTACTCAAAAACATGCACTGCTTACAATGTCTGCAGCTGAAAGTTCCAAAACTGACTTGTGCTATAGAAGATGATATGCCAGCTTTGCCCCTTTCAAAGAATGCTTTAAGGTTAAATCATGTCTTAAAAGTGAAGGCTGGCCTTTCACCTAAAATGTTCAACAAGTCTGAGTTCCCAAAGATAATCTTCCAAATTTTTTGGATTGTACTCTTACTAAGACACGTTTCATTACAAATAGGAATAGGGAAAGCAAGTTTGTATGAGCTCTAAGAAGCCTCTTGAACACTGACCAAATATCAACTGGTTGTTGATGTCACGTGGTGCTCATCTAAAATGGGTTGTGCCACAGATGCTCTGATTCCAAAACATTCACTGTTAATTGTTTGTTTGGTTGGAAAAATTAGAAAATGTCTTCAGATTTAGCAATGTAATTAATTTTAGAAGGTTAAGATGAGGTTAATAATAGAGTTATGAACTTTGCAAGACATAAATTCCTTTAACTTTTGAAAATAAAGATCAAAGGGTTGTAGTCATATGCTTCCATGTATTTGGACTACAATTTGACTCAAATTGGAGCTCAGAGATTTAATTTGGGTGTGACTAATATATAATTTTCAATGTTATAATTGGAACGCAGGAATAACTATGCCGCCATCATATTTGGGTGGAATAATCTAATGTGACACAAGAACATATTTGGGGGACTACATTTGCTGAGAGAAGAAGTGGTTTTGAATAAGGGTAAAGGAATGTTTGCAGTGATGAAATCTCGCAAAATAACATTTTTGGAAAAATATTCATTTTAAAAATTGCAACGCTAGAAAAGAAAAAAAGAAGTTATTACAACTCGTTCTGCTCCTTTACATACTACTATAAATTTATATAAAGCTAGCTTGATAATTTAGTGCTTAATTTTGATATTTCTAAGTACTTTAGGGTTGGCATATAATATTGATTTAAAGAGAATATGATGTTTTTTGAAGATTTAAATTACAATTTCAAAATGAGAATTATGTAGATATAGTTTTTAATTTTCTGAAAATATCTTAGTGTGGATAAGTAAGATGCATGTTAATATTATCCATGATAGCCATCAAAGGTAACTATATTTTGAGGGGTTGGGGAATAATGTAGTAGGGATTTGCAAGTTAAGGTGATGATAAGCATTCTTGTGTGATATTTTAATACATATTACATTTGAAAGAAGTGTACTCATAAATAACTGGGTTCATAGGTTACTAGGCTGTCAGCCCTAGGGCCTAAGCCCAGCCATAAAAATTCCCTGGATATTTCTTCCCACAATATTTACTTCCCTGGACCCCTGTCTAGCAGGGTGACTGACATGATCCCTGCGGTGAATTTCCTATCTCCCATCCAATCGTCAAGGTTCCTTTGGAAGAACGCCAAGGAGGAGCTCTGCTTGACATGTATGGGCAGTCTATTCCAGAGTATAGGGAGTCTCTGGGTCAGGAACCTATCCCTCCAGTATGTTTTGTTCATTGTGATGACAAGGTTTAGATCCCTGGAGTGTGTGGCTCTGAGGGATTGGGGTTTCTTTAAGTGAAGCATGTCCAACAGCTTAGGGTTTGACATGGCCTTGTATGTTAAGTAGAGATTGCCACTGAGTAGACGATATGCCACAGAGTATAGCTGGAGTTTTGTTTAGACGGTCAGTATACGGCATCTGCTTTAGGCCTGTGATTCTTTTAGTGAGGTATTTTTGTGGCCTTTCCAGCTGTTGCGGATGTCTTGGGAGGTACATACCAACGACTACCAAATAATAACAGAAACTCGAATCCAACAAATAAACCAGCTCAACAGCACGAGTAACAACAGAATCCACTGGTTAGGTGAATAATTGATATGCTAGTTTAAAAATACTTAAATTTTAAAAACACTTTATTTAAAAAACAAATGACAAGGTTTAGCGCTTTCATCTAATAACTTAGACTTCATCAGAACACTGTCCTTACAAATCCATTCATTTTTATACTTCATTCATACTAATTAATACACCAATCATACAGCAGATCAGCAAACAAGTAAGAAAGTAAAAATAAGAGTCTGCAATTTCCATTTCAAAATAATAGCATATATGGTACTAAAACCACTGATGCTTCAAAACATCAGACCCACAATTTATACAAATGTATATACACATACAAGTATGTGTTTACTTATATGAACTTTTATACATTTTATAAACCTCTCTAACAAAAATCAAACCTTATTCAGTAATATAGGTTTGATCGTAATGTATTCATTAATACCTGGTGGTGAAGTGGCATTCAAAAATATTTGCCATCTGACTTCTTTCTCTCCCAGAGTATACTTAATACTCCCACCTCTTTGTGATACCTTCACCAATTCCAATATTGCAAACTTAAAAGTACTGCAATTAGAACTGTCCCGCACATGTCTAAATAGGGCATTATTCTCATCCCTTTTCTTTATCGCATACAAATGCTCATATATCCTATTTTTCAATTTTCTCCCTGTTTGACCTACATAAAAACTAGGACAGATGGTACACAGGGCCAGATATATGACGTTCATAGTATCACAATTACCATGACAAAAATGCACGACATTTTTACTAATATTATGTAACTGCACCTCCTGGTCCCCCATAATAGCCTTACATTGATTACAGTGACCACACTTCCGTGTACCTGTCTGTTGTCCTTTAAAACTCTCTACATTATGTTCAAATTTACTCTTAAGATTAAACCCCACGCTATTAACAAACATAGGTTCGTTACCAACTAGAGTGAATATTGCATCATCACCCTTTAAAATATTCCAATTTTTCTTGATAATATGTTTTATATCCTCTGTATAGTTACTAAAAGGTAATATACATGCCGTATGGAAATCCCTATAATTTCCTTGACTATTAGTAATACCTATATTGTCTATACCTACTCCTAATAAAGGTTTAAATTTAGTTCCCCACATTTTACTAACATACTCTATAGCATCCCTGATAACATACTCAGGGTATCCCCTCTGCTTAAACATATTTCCTATTTTATTCAACTCCATCACCATCTCATTATACTCTGAAGTCATTCTAGCAGCCCAAATACACTGACCCTTAACTATATTATTTTTTAACCTTACAGGATGACAACTATTGTATTCCAAGTATGTATTACTAAAAGTCTCCTTCCTATATATATTGGATTTAAAAACATTAGGTGTTAAGGTAATATAAGTATCTAGATAAGCAATACCTTCCGTACTGTATTTATGTGTAAAACTCAAATAGAAGGTAGAAGCATTTAGTGCTTAATTTTGATATTTCTAAGTACTTTAGGGTTGGGATATAATATTGATTTAAAGAGAATATGATGTTTTTTGAAGATTTAAATTACAATTTCAAAATGAGAATTATGTAGATATAGTTTTTAATTTTCTGAAAATATCTTAGTGTGGATAAGTAAGATACATGTTCACATTATCCATGATAGCCATCAAAGGTAACTATATTTTGAGGGGTTGGGGAATAATGTAGTAGGGTTTTGCAAGATAAGGTGATAATAAGCATTCTTGTGTGATATTTTAATATATATTACATTTGAAAAAGTGTACTCATAAATAACTGGGTTCATAGGTTACTAGGCTGTCAGCCCTAGGGCCTAAGCCCAGCCATAAAAATTCCCTGGATATTGCTTCCCACAATATTTACTTCCCTGGACCCCTGTCTAGCAGGGTGACTGACATGATCCCTGGGGTGAATTTCCTATCTCCCATCCAATCGTCAAGGTTCCTTTGGAAGAACCCCAAGGAGGAGCTCTGCTTGACATGTATGGGCAGTCTATTCCAGAGTATAGGGAGTCTCTGGGTCAGGAACCTATCCCTCCAGTATGTTTTGTTCATTGTAATGACAAGGTTTAGATCCCTGGAGTGTGTGGCTCTGAGGGATTGGGGTTTCTTTAAGTGAAGCATGGCCAACAGCTTAGGGTTTGACATGGCCTTGTTTGTTAAGAAGAGATCGCCACTGAGTAGACGATATGCCACAGAGTATAGCTGGAGTTTTTTTAGACGGTCAGTATACGGCATCTGCTTTAGGCCTGTGATTCTTTTAGTGAGGTATTTTTGTGGCCTTTCCAGCTGTTGCGGATGTCTTGGGAGGTACATACCAAACTGGCATTGTACTCTATAATGGGTCTAATGAGGGATGAGTATAGTGGGACAATGACCTCCTTTTTTCTGGAAGAAAAGCCCTTATTGATGAGGTGTGCCACATAGAAGGATTTCCTGACTGTTGTGGTGATGTGGTTATTGAAGTTGAAACCATTGTCCACCTGTGTCCCTAAGTCTCTCATCAAATTTTCAGTGTTTAGTGTATTGCCACCTATGTGGTAATTCATGGTTACATGGTTTTTCTTGAAGGATTTGCAGACATAATCTGTATAAATTTTATAAAAGGATCAGGAAAACGAAACTCAGTTACACAATTACATTAAAATGTGCTTTATTCTATTAAAGAGCTTTAGCTGCATCCATTTCTAGGACATATAATTTAGTTTTAGTGGAAACTAGTAGTGTTAATATGTTTACTAGCTTGGCATAGATTAGTGAAACCAGATTGGGAAGGTGAAATGATTATGGGACAGATCACATTTAGTCTTTCAGCAAATATTGATGCATACTTGTTTAGATCTAAACTGATGAGTGCAATATGTCAGTAATTTGCAGGATCCGATGAATCTGTTTTAATCATTTGAATAAAAACATTTTCTTGATCTTTCATGTAATAACATGAAATATCATTAGACTTAATACTGATGTACAATTTCAATAAAATTTTAACAAGAGTTGAAAAAACATTTATAATAAGTTTGATGCTTACAGTTTTACAATACTAGTAAGAATTTTGGATATATTACTGGGTTTAAGCAGGAGTTTTGTTCAGAATTTAAGTAAGGAAAGTTAATTTGACTTAAACATTATTCAAGTCTGAGTCTGAGAAGCTAACTGTAGCATTATTATAAGGCAATGTATAGATATCTGTAAGTAATGTTAGGATAGCCTCATTGGAGTTAGCTACTTTATTGTAAGATTTAATTTATGATATTATTGGGGGTGTAGTAGAATTTTAACTATCTTGCCAGCAGTTTATTGGGTATTTGTGTCCACTCTGAGTATAGAGCTAAGATCTTAGTTTCATAACATGACAACTGTGACATAAAAAGAGACTTGGTTCATTTTGAAAAGCTTACATTTGCTCATCTGTTTACATCATACACAGATGATTGTTTAATTTCAAGGCTGGCCTGAAAGTCTTGATTTTTTAATCTTTCTAAGTAGCTTTTTATAATATGAAACCTTACTGATAAAATGCCCTCTCAGATGGAATTTTAATGCTGCCAGTGGAATATCAAGATTTAGCACTTCCTTATCTATATGTGAGTTAACTTCTTTTTAGCCTTATTCTTTTGTATAAGAAAAGTATTTAATATCCAGTTTATCCTCTGCTTGTTGATATTATTAGGACATTCCACTCTAATTGTAATATGATTTTTGAATGATCAGAAAAGTAATCAGGTTCTGTATTACAATGTGTAAAAGCATTAACTATTTTATCAAAAACTAACAAAACAATGTAATCTAGACCATTATTTTTGGCATTGTGAATGATGTTTAATTAAGATCTTGAGTAGAAACTTTATATACTCTAGCAGATCAACGTAAATTGTAAGGTTCAGAGCAGCTGATGATGCTCTTGAATTAACCTGTTTAGTTTTATTACAGCAGTCATTCAGTGCATCATTGGTTGAGTTCCAGTTGTTGCCAATAATATAAAAAAATTTTAAACTTGTCGAGCAAGTGGTGGATTTTAGAAATAGGTTCAGCTTGATTGTGACAAGAAGCATGCAGACTGAAAAGTAAGATGGGTTTATTAATTAAGCTGTTTTAACGTGTGTCATGGCGTCATCCAGCCTCACCCTCAAAACATTATTTCTTAAATGAAGAATTCAGTAATATAGGGATATTAGCACTATCTACATTCTGCAATGGCAGAAATGTTTTTATTAATTGAATGCCATTCTTTAGGTAACATGTCTGTTTCTTGAATAAAAGTAATCTGATCTCTAGTTTTAAGAATAATATTATTTTTATATTTAATTGAATCTCTTTATTATTGCATGGTTTCATAGTGCATTGCAGATTCATATTGTAGGTTTAATATAGAAAAGTAATTAAAAGACGTACATGAAAGATACATAAAATATATAGTTCACAGCAAGGAATATAGAAAATATAAATAGCTGAGTTATTTTGCTTTGGCCAGAAAATGAGGAGATGAACTAAGGTGAAGTTTTACTACAGAATACATATACATAAGATTCAAAATATATTTTATTTATTTTATTTTACATTTGTTTACCGGGGAAGTCCGACTGGAACAAGGTCCATTTACAGCAGAGGCCCGGGGAGAAAAGCTCCATTATATAATGCTACAAATACAACAAATGACAAAAAATTTCTGTACAGAGGCATATATACAATCAGTATCATATCATTACTCTTTCCACTATCCCACTGGGCCTAACCTCAAATCCTATTGTCTGAGAACCTAAAATACATATAGAAGTAATTAGTTGTTCATGTATTAATGAGTTAATAATCAGTCTCATTGAAACAATAAAAATAATTTAACACTGCAAAAATGTACTATTTGAAATGCAGTATTATTCTACCGATTACTCTACTCTAGCTAGTTCAGCTCTTAATTTAACCAGGGCATACAGGACACATACTGCTTCAATGCAAGGTGTGCCAAACAATAGCAGATTGAATAAGGTAATATACATTCATTATAAAATATGGAATAATGCAGCTGTAAAAAGAGGGTCTATATTAAATAATTGAAAGTTCCTATCAGCGAACTGCATTACATCGAAAATGCCATTCAGCGATTTCCATTCTTGTGGGTGGCTGTGCCCCCTCACACCCACCGCCAATTATATAAACCAACTCTGAGATCGCACTACAGTGAGGAAAGGGCAAATTTCCCAATCCTCACTGTATCACGATCTCACTACGGACAGTTCGGTGAACAGCATGTTCGATGTAATAGCACCAAAAATGCCATTCAATGAACGGTCCTTTTGATTATTTAATATAGACCCTAAAAAAGAACAAATATTCCCTTTTTAATCAGTGAATTAGAAAAAAAAATAAACAACCAGAATCCTTGTAATATCACCAGACACACGTTGTATGAGAAGTGCTCCCATCTACCATACTCATGTCTGTTAATTCTAACCTAAACATTTTTCTAAACAGTAGCATTTTATTCAGATAAATTCCCTCTTAGCACTCAAACTAAAAAGCCTTTTCAGACTATAAAAAACACAAATAACATGAATCCTTTATATACAAAACAATTTCCCCTAACTATTCAATAAAATAACTAAAGTAATTATATTATTACAAAACATTTACCCAATTAAAATCCTCCAGTTGCATTCTCTATTAAGTCAATTAGGGACTAAAGTTTCTTACTTTAATATAAAAATTGATTCTTTTTGTAATAGTTTAAGTTTCAAAAGAGAAGTATTGAACCTGTCCACCTTGACCAGTTCTAATATACTGACCTGAAGTCCTTCCACATTACTAACATGATATTCTTTAAAATGTGCAGCAAATGGGCTCTGCATCTCACATTTCTTTATGTCCATAATGTTCTAAAATTCTAACTTTGAATGCCTTTTTACTTTCCCTTGAACGCTACCTAATTGAAAACTGCTGCAGCCACTACAGTAGGACATCTAGCCATACCTCTCAGCTGTCCGGATTTCCACAGAATGGCCAGATTTGTGGCTCATATTTTGGTCTGTTCCTCATAAAATTTGTGGTTTTCTGTAAATCACTGGGATGATCTGAGGACTGAAGTAACTAAATAATGAGATATATTTGAGTCTCAGACTTCAAATCCTTCAGAAAATGTATATTAAAGCAAAAGCTGTTACCCTACCAATGTTCTAAGTGTATAAGAGCAATATTTAAAAAATGCCGCTAATTTGGAGTTTTTCCCCCCATTTTGTCAGGCTCCGTCCAGATTTCTTGCACAAAAGGGTTGAGAGGTATGTCTGGGCGTATATTTCTACTTAAGGGAAAGAATGAAGCTCAGAGGAATTCCGTCATACCAATGCAAACCTCCAACAATCCCAATGAAACAGATGATAAGGACTTAGCCCCAGAATATAAGGAACAAGGGGTTCTCACAAGAAAGATAGGCAAATATTAGGAATTAAAAAATACATAAAATTCAGAATATTATAGTGTCATCGGTGGCATTACATATATGAACAGGGCTGTTATTAAATAAGCTGCATTTTTCTCGTCATAGTAGTTACATTATAACAGTATTCACATAGCTTATATTCATACCAGCTTTGAACCTGTCATCCTGTATGACGTTCATTTCCCTTGTAGTAATGAATGTACTTTCCTTTTAATTGAAATAGAATTATAGGCAAAGCAGTTACAAGATAACTAACATTTATTAAAGATGTTTTGTCAGTTTTCTTCCTTGTAGATATTATTTTCCCATGTGCATTGCAATGTTCTGTTTCCTATTTTAATTTTTGTTGTTTACATGATTTGGCACCTGTGTAAGTATGTTCTTATTGTATTAGTAGCCTAAATTGTGATTAGCCATTCACATAACAGTTCCACTTTCAGGAGAGAAGAGATAAAGCTTACAGATATGTGTCCATCTCTGTTATGCTGTTGAAAGAACAAGCAAGGAGCATATGCCAGTGCTTGAGTACATCCTAACATCAGTGGCAGCTATGGGATGTGATCACACTTAAACTTAAGATTCATTTGTTGTTCATATTTACTAATGGCATTTTGTTGTCCATGTTTACTGATGGCATCCAGCTTGGCAATAATATGACATAATTGATTATCTATGGTCCTCACTCATTCTATCAAGGTTATGCAATCAGTGCCCTCTGAGATATTTAGAAAACATAATGCAGGATATGGAATATATGCTGCTACGTTGTGTGGATTAGTATATATTTTTGTGTTGGACTTGAAGATGTTCCTGTTGTCCTTAACAATATTAGCAATGTTCTTGTATAATGAAAGCCCTTTGCCAGGGGCATGTGTTGATTATAGTAACAGAAGGTGTATTTGATGTGGGGGTTAGTCATCCACAGGACTGGATTTCTTACTATCATGTGGTCAACCTATTCACTTGTATATCTGAAGACATTGGGATGGAGTTTTTTAATGACATTTTAGTTGTTTTTTTTTTAACCAGCAGTAGTATTAGGTTGCTTTTGAAGTTTATGAGCATCATTCCTGAAAACAACTTTATTTATGTTTGTGCTGCTGTCTTTGTAAACTTAGTTCTGTATTACTGGGAGATTAAATATATCTTTAATAACAACCCTCATTTTAAATATTGTACCATGTACCTCGGATACCTAGATGATTTATTTGTTCTTTGGAATGGTAAGGATGAGATTGTTTGTGATTTTATTGCATATTTGAACAGTATTACCAATTTTTTGTGATTCACTTATACTTAAAATAAAGAATTTGCACACTGCCTAGATGCCACTATTTCAGTTAAGGAAGATCATTTTTCCAACATTTAAAGGAAACCAATTTCAACAATTCTTTCCTTCATTTTTCCAGTTTTCACCCTTACAAGTAGAATGTAGGTTTATTGAGAGGACAAGTCATCATATTATCCTGTCTGATTTTTCTGATGATACTATGTTTTTGTTGGAAGCTAAAATAGTAAAAGAAAGGTTTCTAGAAAGAGGCTACTCACTTGATATTATTCATAAGATTAAACTTGAAGTAACTGAACAAAGGGGTGGCAAGTTTAAACAATTGTTATGGTGTTGTGTGGCCTCCACATAAAATACACCTTCTATTACTACAATTGGCACATGCCCCTGCCAAAGAGTTTTCATACTGCAGGAACACTTCCAGATGACCTTAGTGACCATGCACTTACCTATATAACAAAACAAAAGGCTCACACACCTATTAATAACACATTTTATAACCTATCGTTCCAAAAAACACTTTAAAGCAGAGAGCTTTCAGAACGAACTAAAGGCCTGTAACTGGTCACCTCTGAAACAACTCTATCTAGATGAAGCAGTTTCTTACTTTAATAACAAGTTCCTACAAATCCTTTATCTCCATGCCCCCCTTCGCTCATCCCGAGTTAGGACTACAACAGCCCCATGGCTCACAAAACAAACAAAGGACAAAATACTCCTACGGAACAAAATATGGGCCAAATGGAGAGCCACTAAGAGCTCTGCTGACCACCTATATTTTAAACAGCTAAGAAATGCAACCAAGAATGACATTGTCTTAGACCAGAAAAACTACTATCTCCACCTTCAACAATCACACCCAAATAACCCTAAAAAGTTTTGATCAGGCATTAATAAACTTCTCCATCCAGGACATACCATAACTCCAGCCCCATCTTCAGTTCCCCATAATTAACCCTTTGCAAATAGCAGATGCCTTTAATAATTACTTCACAGAAACTATAGAAACTCTTGCAAACACAATATCTCCAATTTCCCCCAGCACTTTACAAAACACTGACAGTTCAGTGCCTCCCTTCCATATACAACCTGTGCCAACATCCTTTATCTGCAAACTCCTTCAAAAACTCAAACCTTGCACCCCTTCTGCTGACCACCTACCAGCAGAATACCTTCAAATAGCTTCCAAAGTCATAGCATATCCCATATCCATCCTTATAAACCGAACAATCATAGAAGGTAACATCCCATCCATATGGAAAGTCTCCCATATAATCCCCTTACATAAAGGAGGCAAATCCACTGATATCTCCAACTTCTGACCAATTGCATTACTCTCTCCACTAGCCAAAATAATGGAAAAATGTATTCATCATCAACTACTCCAACATCTGCTCCACAATAACTTACTTGCCAACTGTCAGCATGGCTTTAGGCCCTTTCATAGTACAACTACCGCCCTTCTATCTTTTACTGACTGCATTAACAAGAATCAAAATAATAATTCTCTATCTTCTGCACTATTCATTGACCTATCAAAAGCCTTTGATATGGTTAATCATGACTTACTAATCAATGTCCTAAAAGCCCAATCTCTTGACCCACAAGCAATACTCTGGTTTACATCCTATCTAAATAATAGACAACAAACAGTGCTCTGGGACAATAATCTCTCCACACCCCTCCCTGTAAACATTGGAGTCCCTCAAGGCTCTATCCTTGGCCCTCTTCTATTTTCCATCTTTATTAATGATCTAAATACTGCTGTTCCTCAAGCCACATGCATACAATACGCTGATGATTCTACCTTAATCTGTACTGCTAAGTCATCTATCTCTCTTCAGACGCTTACTCAAGCAGTTTTTAACACCGTTCAAAATTGGTTCACCCATCACTACCTCCTCCTTAACCCTAAAAAAACAAAATTATTACTCTTTGCCCCCACTCAAAAGTCACCTGAGTTCCACTTCACAATTATCTCTAACAATGGAACTACTATTTCCCCTGACACTACTACTCGTCTACTGGGTATAACCTTAGATAATAACCTCAGCTTCGACGAACATATCAACAATACTATACAGACTGTCAATAAAAAACTAGGCTCTCTGTATAGAATCAAATCCTTCCTCACACCACTAGCTAAAACCTCCATTGCCCAAACTCACCTAACTTCTACTCTATTCTATGCTTCCGCCATATACATCAATCTATCAAAACACAATCTAAGCAAGCTTGAAACCAGCTATAATAACATAGCTAGATTTGTCACTGCCACCCCTTTCAGAACCCACCACTGTCACAACCTTAAACAACTTGGATGGTCAGAACTACAAAACCATCTACTGTATAAGCAACTGCTTATCTCACATAATATTCTTCATCACCCAAACAATACCCCAATCCTCTCCAACCTGATCTCCCCATATAGAAATCTTGCAACACTTCGCTCAGCAAATAAGCTATTAATCTCCAATATTAAATCAAACAATAAAGCTGGTGACTCACTTTTTACTAACATTGTGGGTAAAATCTGGAACAATCTTCCTAGTACACTCACGTCACTCTCATCCACACCACTCTTCAAGAAACATCTCAAAGAACATCTGAAATTTCATTGGCTTTGTCCCTGTTCTAAACCAGACTAAACCCTACCTTTTCCCCCTTAATGCTCTGTTTTCTATACCCCTTCCTTCCAACCTTTGTCCCCTCTGCAGCTTTAATCAATAGAATCTAACCTTATTCTAGCCCTTGTGATTCTTGCCTTCTTCTGCTCTCTCTTTCTCAGACCTGCTAATCATTATTTTCAGAATACTGAATGTCCTTGTACTCAACTGTATTTTAAACCTTGCACAGCCTGCGAGCTATTATTCACAGAAACAATTTTTGATTCTCTTAAATCTTTTTTAATTTCTTTGTATTTGAATTTAGTCATTTTTTAATTATTGTAATCTTTTTTTGTAATTTACTAATGCTTGGAGCTTATCTCCCTGGGCCTCTACTGAAAATGGACATGTATCCAGCTAGACTAGCCCAGCCAACAAATGTAAAATAAATAAATAAATAAATAAATAAATAAATTTCAAGGAATGTCACACAGAACATTGTTAATATTGTTAAGGACAACTGGAACATCTTCAAATCCAACACAGAAATATTGGACAGACTAGGAGAACAACCCTGTTGTATGCAAAGTTGGCTCAAGTTTAAAGACTGCTTTGGGGAAATTGTCCAGTCTTGGTTACAGTGTACCACCCACTGGAGACACCAAGAAATGTGTTGTGTGTATGTAGTGCCCATAAATTTACACACAAGGTAGCTCAGTTCTAGACAATGTCACATCAGACAAGATTTTTTCCATAATGGTTCATGTGATTTACCCTGCAAAATGTGAGACTTGTCCCACATTTTGTATTGGGAAGACCGAATATACTTTTAAAAAAATATATATAAAAATCTGAACGATATTAGGTCCAAAATATAAAAAAATGTTTTGTATAAACATTCTTTGGAATGTGCAAATTTTAACAAATTTCTGTTTGGCATCTTGAATTCTATAGATATTAACCCAAGGGGTGGTGCCTGGGAGACGCATGTCAAGTATAGAGAGCTTTTCTGGCAATTGAGATTGTGTCAGTCATTTTCCTGGCATCAATGATTATATCTCAGTACAGCCAGCACTAAAATTAAGAACTGATAGATCACTAGATTGATATATATATATATATATATATATATATATATATATATATGTACTGTATATACATTGTGTATATATATATATATATATATATATATATATATATATATATGTACTGTATATACATTGTGTATATATATATATATATATATATATATATATATATATATATATATACATACTGTATACACATTGTGTATATATATATATATATATATATATATATATATATATATATATATTGTATATACATTGTGTATATATATATATATATATATATATACATACTGTATATACATATATATCTATATCTCTATATGCATGTGTGTATATATTTTATTATAAATAGACCCCGGGATTCATGAAGCTCGGCGCAAGGTCGGCATGATGCTTGTGCTGACTGTGTGGCGTGCAGATGGCGCAGTAGCGCCATATGCATATTAATGAAGGCGCGCTGCCACCACATCACATCCACATGCATTGGAAACGTGCACGAGTGCATGGGGCATGTTGAAGCGCCGTACAGAGGCGTGGACATGTCGGCTGTTTACGTGCAACCTAAAATGCTGAATATTATAGCCTGCTTGCAATAGTAATCACACCTGTCAGTGTCCATGGATACTGAAACGTATGCAAAGCATGCAAGACAGTTCTTGCAAACACAAATGCACGTAGCCGAATATTGAGTTCCCAGCCCTCAAACAAATGACATTTAAAACCCCATGCCCGTATTCTAATGCAGTGTTGATAGTTATACCAAGTGGAAGTGAAACGCATCATGTTAGCCCGCCGCCAATAGCTAAGTCTAGCCCAATGGTCAGGGTTACCACCCGTCCCACATTGTGAGGGACAGTACCCATCTGGGCAGTTGTGTCCATACCAAAACCATTATAAATGTAAAATATCATGTGACCTTATGACATAATTATATCCCACATCTCACGTAATAGTCACATACAATAGTTATTTCCATATGTAACATACCTACATGTTACAAGAAATAGAATAAGCAAGTAAACGAAGCAGAAGAAGCATCTAAATGGCTACAACAATAAGCTTACCTTTAGGCATAAAACAAAAGTGCTATCCGTTGTACTGTCCATGGGTATGAGTTGGCCTGTAAACTCTGATGTGTGTCTGGAATATATCCCATCCTGGCCATATGAAAAGGTGACAACCCTACCAATGGTCAGAGCATTCGGCCAAAATCTGCCCATTTGCTGTCCAAGCCATCCTTGTCAGGATGGGTCAAAGATGAACGGGTATTACCCAGGTCTACCTACCATGTCATGAAATAAGTATTTGCGTGTACCTATGTGCGTGATGTACAGCATGTGGAAGGTGAAAAATGCTAGGGTAGTCCTCACAACCATACAGGTACCAGAGATATGTAGTGTATGCAATGTGTTCCTTTGACCATGCCATGGGCCATCAACCAGAGAAGGGATCGATGGAGTGTGTGGAATATGGGTGTGGGGGGAGATGGGTAATGTAATAATCCGCAAAGGGGAGACTGTGATGGATGCACAACAGGTGAACTGGAGGTGTATGAGGGAACAGTGGATGAATCAGAAAGAAACACAAAAAACAAACATACACATCCGCAATACAACCTGACAGGCCATACTGTAGAACACAATCACACAAACATATGAATATTAAAATGTGTGATACACATGTACAGAAACGTCACCAGCACATACCTACATAATGGTCTGGATGGAACTGAGCAATCCAACTACAACACACCTGGATGCATAATTGAATACCCATCATCCGCTCTACAGCACGCAACCACCCCCCATTCCTGAATGTCCACCAAATCCAGCCGTACTCGGGCTGCTAGCGCAGCCATATCTGCACATAGTGACCACTACTCATATTTAGTAGGCAGTGTCACCCTAGGCAGTGTCAGGATTGCAAACTATGTATCCCTTGAATGTAAAACCCACATTTTCTTAAATCCAAAAAAATCGACGTTTATTGGCATGTTCAATTTTTGGATATCTCTCATGGGATAAGTATCCTGTGTAAACATCAGACTTGGTATCATGACACGATGTCAAGTCCTGTAGACATCTGGGCACAAGTTGTATGTGCAGTAGTGGTTCACGGGACTGCTCAGCCTCCAGCCGGTCATGCAGAACCTACTACCCGGGATCACACACCTGCCTGTGATGCACGGCTCCCCACATGAATTATCGAGAAAATATACTTTACAAATTCGCATAGTGGCAGTTGGATATAGGGTGATTAAAGCGCTGATGTAAGCAGGGTACCTCCTGTCCCACTTTGTGAGGGGCAGTGCCTGTTTGGGTAGGTGTGTCCTGACCAAGAATGATACAATGGCAAATGTCCTGTGATTGTAGGAAATAACTATGTACCATACTTCATGTAACAGTTGCCTAAAACAGTTATTTCTGTATGTAAAATATGTAAATCTTACAAGAAACAGAATAAGCAACTAAATTGCTACAGAAATAAGCTCTCATCTAGGAAAATAATTAAAGTTCTAAACCCTGTACTGACCAGGGGTATGTGTTGGCCTGAAAAATCTGGTGTGTCCCGAATATATCCCATCCTGGATATATGAAAATGTGGCAACCCTACCAATGGTCAGAGCATTCGCACAATAACTGGCCAGCCTCTTAATTACTCCTAAAACCAGTGACCTTCGGAGGAAAGGTGTTGAGTGACATTTGAATGAATAATGACAATAATTAAGAGTAATAGACGCTTTTAACTTCAGAAAATAAGTATTAATACATATGCTCTGAATCTGTCAACACATTTCAAGTTAATAGTACTAATATTGTAAAAGTGTCCGTGATTGTCCCTAATTTGTCCTTGCCTTGTCCCTGTTGAAATTAGTCCCTGAGTGGTTGAGAGGTCCGTACACATATGTACACCAACCAACTGTCACATTTGTTGCCAGTACTATTGAATACCTGTAGTGAAGTCATATATCCTAACTGCCATCCATGTGGAATGTACCACGGATGATGTAGTGGTTAAACTGGTAACTAATGTTTATCTCTTTGTGGGTCCAAGCCATGTGAGGGCCGCTAATTTTATGTGATGGCCAAAATAATATCCTTCGGATATAGGGAGGTAAAGTCAGTGGGGATGTGTGGCAGACATTCAATTGAATGGGAAATGTAAATAGGTATGTAGTTGTATATGTATGTGTATGTACAGACAGAGATACATATATATATATATATATATATATATATATATATATAAGTGAATTAACATGGCCACAATAAAGCATTCATAATGAATGCGAAGGGAAACACCAGTGGAACCCCCTCCACCCTGTATTATGAAGTGCCGACATAATAATCTGGTCAGAGGTGTCTAAACCCCTGCGTATGTAAGCACAGGTAGAATGTTAACATTGGGACTAACTCTGTCCATGTGCTAATTATGACTTTTAAACAGGTACAGGGCAGTTCCTGTCTCCAGTCAGACAAGCCTAAACCCAGATAACCAGATGAACACCCTGACAATCAAACACACATATGTGCCAGGACTATAAGCTTTGGAGTTCTGAATATCCTTGGAGTGAGTAAAAATGCAGCATGGGTCTAGAGCAGTAGGGAATAGGGAATGTCGCATGTGTAGTACTGCGGTTTTCCCAGCAGGAGAATGGATGCCTGCTGTGTATGTGAAGCTTTGAGGTGTATGTAGCTATGAACCATGGGTATACATATGAATGAAGCAGAACACCAGTAGTGTAGTGGTTAGAGCATCCGCCTAACGTAAAGGCATTCCTGGTTCAAGTACGACTATAGCACATTTTCTTGTGGAATGAATGTTTTTGCTGTCAAGCCAACATTTAAACATGTAAAGGTGAATGGGGCCATTAACCGGATTCCTTCAATCAAAGTCATACTGTCATAATGAATAAGGCACATGTAAGCACAAAGAAGTGGCAGTAAACATATGTAACTCACGGTAAGCATATGCGAGTGCACCTGTGTGGGTGTAAGCAGCTCCCAGTATAGCAAATGTATTTTTTTTATGTACAGGTGTAACTTTTCTACATATATATACACATACACATACACACACACACACACATATATATATATATATATATATATATATATATGTGTGTGTGTGTGTGTGTGTGTGTGTGTGTATAGATATATATCCACAGGCATGAAACATATATATATATATATATATATATATATATATATATATATATATATATATATATTGTAAGAATGAACGCCGTAAGAGTAAAGCATACATAAGGGTTGTGAAGGGAATCTAGAACAGCTAAGGTATTATATGGTGCTTGCAGCATATGTCAGATAAAGCTGCACAAGAATGAGAAGAGCACCGCTACTCACACCAGAGGCAGGGTTCTACCAGTGGGCATAATATCATTGAACGGCTACGTCTACATTACACACAGATGGAATGTAGTTCATGTTGTGACCAGCTACACTTGTAACCCAGAAATGGCCGTAATCCATAACACCAGGAAAGGCACGTATGTGCAAATATAAATGGCGGGAGACCCTGTGAATACACGAGGCGGTACAAAATGTGTGTAGGGCCCCAAACACTCTGGAGAGGGCAATGTGCAAAAGTGTGTCATAGCTGCAATATCAGGTGGATAATGGCTGTTACGCATGGAAACTCAACACGGGTGGGGGGAAGAAACTATGGCTATGCGATTATGGATCCAGGAGTGCCAGGGTTGTTTGTGCCAGTTCCAATGGACTGGCCCGTGTAGGTCAGCTTGTACTTAATAGGTATATATGCATACTCACATGCAGACAACAATATTTTGAAGTACATTCCCTGTTACACATACACTCCATTTATTGACATAAATAATATGAATGTGCACAGACAAACAAATACAGTAGCTAGAATAATAGGCTGTGCAGACGAGGAACAGGTCAAATGACACTGTATCACATCCCAATTACCATCGGTACTCCGTACATGAACATATTGCAATATCTGTCCACTGTATAACGTGCTAAATTCCAACTACAAGTTAACCGGAGTGAAGTGTTTGTGTCATAATGACTAAGGCAATAGTATGCTGTTGAAGCAGATATAAAACTTTGACGATTGGATGGGAGAAAGGAAATTCACCCCGGGGATCACGTCAGTCGCCCTGCTAGACAGGGTCCAGGGAAATAAATAGTGTGGGAAGAAATAGCCAGGGAATTTTTATGGCTAGGCTTGTACAGGCCCTAGGGCTGATATCCTAGTACCAACCTATGAACCTATAAAACCCAATACACATGTGTAAGTGCGTATGGCTGGGAAATGTATACACATATATACACCAAAAAAATATATATATATATATATATGTATACACATGTTATGTTACTGTAGTACTGTAGATATACACATGTATATAACTAGGTTACGTTACAGCAATTACGGGTAACATATGTTCAGACCGGGCATATGTTAATGGGAGGTCCAATAAACAAACGTTTACCTCCCACACCTCCCCAGCTAGGCCGGTGAGACAAACAGACACGCAATAAAGGTAAATACAACGCTGCTTTCCAGACCACCGGCAGGAAAGTACCAGTGGGAGAGATCTGCAAGGTCTACACTTTAAACCTGGATCACGGGGTCCCTTGCGGGACACCAAAAAGTTGCCATACAGGCAAACCTATGATGACTGATGCGACCAGGATGTAGCTGTACTTGGAACAGTAGGATGTGCAAGTCTGATAACACATGGGTTGACAAAACATACGACGTGTCCCGAGACGGGAAGAGTGGGCAGTGTGTAGAGGTGTGTTCATACTCCCAGTAAGGATGAGTCATGAGTGCTGTAGAGGGGTGTCAGGTATGGGAATCATGGGTATGCAATAATGGGTGTAAGTCTGCAGGTGTTGGTTGGCAGAGATGTACTAGGCCCACCCAGTGGAAGTAATTAATATTCCTATGTGGGCATAGCAGATGCCCATACCTCCCAAACCTGAAGAGCACATCTACTGGATAGTCCGTAAACCATTTGGGGAACACATAGGGACTATATCAGTGCTGTGTACCTGATTATCATGGGCGTCCATGATTACAAATCAGAATCTAAGACAGTCCTAGCTAAACCCTTCCAGAACTAGTGATATTAGGTCGACAGGTGGCGGAATACACGTAATGACTGACAACACATATATATATATATATATATATATATATATATATATATATATATATATACACACACACACACAAAAATATATATATAATATTTTATATATATATATATATATATATATATATATATATATATATGTTACTGTAGATATACACATGTATATACCTAGGTTACAGTACAGCAATTACGGGTAACATATGTTCAGACCGGGCATATGTTAGTGGGAGGTCCAATCAACTAACTTCTACCTCCCACACCACCCCAGCTAGGCTGGTGAGACATACAGACACGCAATAAAGGTAAATACACCGCTGCTTTCCAGACCACCGGCAGGAAAGTACCAGTGGGAGAGATCTGCAAGGTCTACACTTTAAACATGAATCACGGGGTCCCTTGTGGGACACCAAAAATTTTCCTAATAGAAAACCCAGTCATGATTGATGCGACCAGGATGTAGCTGTACACGGAACAGTAGGTTGTGCAAGTCTGATAACACATGGTTTGACAAAACGTACGACATGTGCCCGAGATGGGGAGAGTGTGCAGTGTTTAGGGGTGTGTTCATACCTCAGCTGCGCTCACAGTAAGTATTAGTCATGAGTGCTGTAGAGGGGTGTCAGGTAGGGGAATCATGGGTTTGCAATAATGGGCCTAATTGTGCAGGTGCTGGTTGGCAGAGATGTATTAGGCCCGCCCCGTGGAAGTAATTCATATTCCTATGTGGGCATAGCAGACGCCCATACCTCCCAAACCTGAAGAGCACATCTACTGGATAATCCGTAAACCATTGGGGGAACACATAGGGACTATATCAGTGCCTTGTTCCCGATTATCATGGGCGTCCGTGATTACGAATCAGAATCTAACACAGTCCTAACTAAACACTTCCAGAACTAGTGATATTAGGTAGACAGGTGGCAGAATACACGTAATGACTAATGACAACATGTATGAGCCATAAACAGCATGTACCTCAACAAATGTGAATGAATACGTATGCCCT
This sequence comes from Protopterus annectens, assembly GCF_019279795.1. Taxonomy (NCBI): domain Eukaryota; kingdom Metazoa; phylum Chordata; order Ceratodontiformes; family Protopteridae; genus Protopterus; species Protopterus annectens. The sequence continues at coordinate 1,437,049,260 of NC_056737.1, forward strand.
GTGACTGTCAATGTGTCAGGTTAATAGAACCAGTCATCTAAATGTGTCCCTGAAGTGTGTTCATTCTCCCCCATTCATATGTGAGGTCTGCTAGTGACGGAAAGCGTATATTCAACTGACTACCTTAGGTAGATGATAGCATAATATGTTGGGGTTACCACCTGTTCGCCTTTGTGAGGGACACTCCCCTCTGGGCAGTTGTGTCCTGCAAAATGAATGTTGTTATAGCACATGGCCTGTGATTTTGGGCAAAGAATCCATATATTGTCTGTAATGGTTGCATAAAATGATTTTGTTTTATCTGAAACACCTAGATGTTATAGGAAACAGTATTAGCAACTATAATGCTGCAAGAATAACCTTTACTTATGCAAACCAGTGAAGTAGTCAATTTTCTACTGGCTGTGGGTATGTGTTGCCTTGCCAAATCTGACATCTCTACATATAGGTCCTATAGGGCTACCAACTTTCCAAATGGCCAAAGTGGGACCTACTCATTAGAAATGTCAGACATACCAGGTCAGAACATACCTACAGCCATGCATAGTACAGAAATATATGTATTAGCACAAATCAAAGCTTAGTCTAGCAGCAGTCAAGTTGCTTATGCTACTTCACATAGCATATAGAAGTGTCATTTATACAATAACTGTTGCATGCAACTATTAGAGAAATGTAGAATATAATATTGTCCTGTAATCAGGACATTTGCTATGGCTAGATTATTCTTGCATGACACATTCGCCTAATGAGGGACTGTCCCACGCAAAGTGGGACAGGTGTTAATCCTAAAGTCTCACTTCGGCCAATTTAAAAGGTGGAAAACCTACAATAGGTATGCGGTAGCATGACCCGGCAGATGGATGTGGTTCCCAAAACACATTTACTTGTCTGCATTGCAGAGTATTGGTTCCCATGTATCAGCCAGATGGGAGCAGATTGTATGAGGAACACACATATAATATGATTAACTCACTGGACAGGCCGCTGATTCCATACAGTCGAACGCCTTGCCGTCACCTAATGGTCAGCCATACCTGATACTGTAATCATGTAGTCCAATGTAATAGGCATCACAAGGGATCATGCCCACCCAGGGTGAATGACAAATGCAAGCACCGATGTTGGTGCATGTGCAAGTTAGGGAGTGAGCGGGTGTAAGCGTGTTTGGCTACCAGTATGCAAGTATTGCACTGTTAAAGAAATGTGGAGTCTAAACAAGTGTAAGAAGCTGTAACCAGAGGACAGCAGTGCTTAACACCGCTCAAACCCATGCACAACCTCTCCCAACTGCTGCAATGTGCCTTACTCACTCCGTATCCAATGGCCTTGTTCTGGCCGCAAACAAAGAACTGTCCTTTGCAAGTGTTGGTAACAACACCCTGCGCACCGAATTACCAATACACCATGGCAAATATCCAGACAATAGACAGTACCACACACATACCATACAGCACAGTCATCCAACAGTATAGCAATGTACCGGCAGATATGTCCGGACCACTGGTGTTTGCAGATCTGGCCGTCTTGTGCTTAAGTGTGTGAGCATGCCTAGTATGACCATTATGCATGTTTTCGACTGACATTACTGTCATACTTTCATGTGTTTGAGCATGCCCAGTATGGTCAACTGGATTGCATGTGTTACATGTCTAGGTAGTTAGTACTGTGGTGCCGACCCCTGCATTGTACACTGACAGGTGGCATGCTGTGTCTGCAGGGTATCTAGCAGTCATGTGGCATTGACTGTTGCTACATTTCTGCACAGCGTGGTGGGGACATCCAACTGTATCCACATTCCTACACAGCACCGAGGGGGGGGGGGCGCACATGACTGTTACATGTGTATGTTGGAAGGGGGGCACAGCTGACAGTTGTACACTTTTGCTACTACTGTACTGTTATGTCAAGTACTCCATTTTAGTGTGTGGACCTACCTAATGTGCTGGCTAGAGGCATACCAGTGTACTCCAGATCCTAACTTTAATTAGCAACATATTAGTTTCAGACGTCCTAGCCTTCACAACCTACATCCAACTGCCTGGCCTGCTGTAGTCTGTCTGTGTGTGTCTGTGGGGGGGGGTCATCCATTGGGCATGTCCAGAGGCCATTGTACAGCATTTGTCTGTGTTGGTCTACACCTGTCCAGCTGGTTGAGACTTGTGTGGGCTGTATGGACACACATGATGTTCAGCCCATAACCCGCAGTGGGTTAGGACATCCTGTGTACTACTGGCTACTGTTGTGACCCCGGTATATGCTACAGATGTCATGGTGCCACTATGGCCATGTACTGTCCACTGCCCTAACATTCGGCCACCAGATTCCCTTGCATGCTCACATCCATACCATAGCTACAGGTAAAAACACATTCTAATACAACTGCCAATTGGTAGGTTGACTGACTTACCTTGAGGGCGTGCCAGACCTGAGGATGGTGCTGGAGGGCTGCACTTCCTATACATGGCCGAGCACAGGTAGTGTCATGTTTGGCATCCCTTTTACTGTCTGTGCGAGTCAGAGAGGGTGACATTCCCTTGGTACCTACTGTGTCAGTGCATATGCTATGCATTGCCTCTTTGCCAAGGCCAGGTCATACTGAGCACTCCTCCTTCCGCCTACTGGGTCCGGCTCAGGTAGTTCCTCCTCCGAGTCACTCTGTGCCTGTACAAGCCTTGACATTGTTGGGGGGTTGTGTGGCTCTGCCCCATGCTGTTCCTGCTGCAACTGTTTCTGCAGGATCATATTGTGTAGCATAGCACATACCATAACAATTTGGGTGCATGTAGCTGGTGAATACTGCAAGGCTTCACCGGATGTCTCCAGACACTGGAACCGTGACCTGAGCATCCCAAACACATGCTCAATTATTTGTCTTGCCTGTGCGTGTGCCTCATTATGGCATAGTTGTTGAGGTGTGTGTGCATTTCTGATGGGTGTCATCAGCCACGGCTCCAGTGGGTACCCAGCGTCCCCCACTAGGTGACCGTAGGGGATGTCCACATTGGCAAAGGTGTGGTACAGCTGCATCAGATGCCATATATTGGAATCGTCATAGCTTCCAGGACAGCCAGCACACACATTCAGTATAATGCCCTGGGCATCGCATATGACTTGGCAGTTGATGGAGGGGATGCCCCTGCAGTTAATGTAGGCCCTGCCCCACTCACTGGGTGGTGCTTTGATGCATACGTGCATGCAGGCTATAGCACCCACTACCCCAGGGTAGTCTGCCATTTGGTGGAAGAGATGCATATTGTTGGTCAACACCTCACGTGTGTTGAGGAAATGTATGTGCTAACTGGCATGTGGTGGCATGGCATCTAGGAACTGGTGCAATACTCTGGATGCAGATGCCTGTGAGATCCCCATGATACCTGCAGTTTTGCTTTGGGAGGTACCTGTGGCTAGTATACCTAGGCCTACACATCTTGGTATCCAGAGGGATGGGTTTCCCTCAGCCTGTTCGATGTGTCAGGTGTGGCCGGCACAGCTCAACAATCTGCTGTAGGAGGTCTCTGTCCACCCCATAGCGCTCCACTATCTCCAGCTCATGTAGACCCTGGTAGGTTACCCTGGGTCTGTACAGTCTTCTCTGTCTCCTCACTGAGGGATGTTAGGCAGCATTCACATCCTCACCACCCTCAGCCTCCAGCACATGTTGGCCCTTCTCATTTCGTTGGATTGTTTCGTAAAATTTCCCCGCATGTATACACCGGTGGTGTAGAGTGTGGAAAAAACCCATGTGTATGGTGCTTGCTCACTTTATCGTAGTGTTCTGGGCCGGGCTGGGCCTGTAATCTGCTGATTATGCTAATTATCACCTGTTTGAGCAGCTTGTTCACCTTGTCTACTCTCCTACTGCTGTTGTCCCTCCCAATTGCACTAGGCAGGTATAGACACACCCCTAGATTAGGCATGCTAAGGCAGGAGCAATCCCGAGACACAGGGCTCCAATGTACGTATAGTATGCCTGACACCCTCCTATGCTTTCACCTATATTCGAGTCCTGCACCCGGCTATCTATACACATACACTCTTGGGATCTGCATCACACCCTGGGGATAAACAGAATTCACTATTTTCCACCTCGTTTGCATAGTATTGTCTTCTAATTCATAGTTACATGACCCATACTGAGCCTCCAAAATAATAACCACTGCTTACTGTCGCGCAGATCCACACACAACTGGTTAAAAGTGCCTTTCTATCACCGTATTCAATATCCCTTGTTCTTCCCAGCAACAAAATAACCGGTCTCTACACTCCTCGAACCCAGGACCCTGCACACCACAGACAATGTGCTTTACCACTAAGCCATGGCAGATATACATACATCTGAGGTGATAACGTACAGATCATCCAGCACAGGCATTCAACAGTATAGGACATGTATTCCATCATGTAGATTTATGTGTGCTAATGTCTATATATACACAAACATATACATATACACACACATATGTAGATATAGAATATATATCACAACAGCGGACCATGTGACCTCAAAGCATTAGACAACAATGAAAAGGAAACCACATGTGCCTCCTGCATTATGTACTGGTGTTACTATCAAGGCAAGTGTGTTTCATTCCGTCACACGGGTCAGACTGTACTAAGGGTAAGATTAGGGCTGCTGACATTTACTCACCAGACCTATTGGCGAATGTATGTGTATGTCTTGCCAACCCAGTCTCTTGGGCGATTGTGACATTTATGGACACTATATAGGAAAACAACAAAACACACTCGTCACCTCCTGGAGCTAGCCACTCACAGATGCCAGCACATATGATATGACTGCCAAACACACACACCTGTCATGCCTTGGAATAGAACAGCTACCTCTCTATTCTATCACACTACAGCATTACGCAGTTACAGAATGAGCTACAAAGATTACTGGGACACAGCGCTCCCAGAGGCATACTTCTAGGTGGGTGACATCATCAGCAATGGAAAAGACGCCGATAGGGATTGTATGGAGTGTGAGCAGTCTAAAAGCATTATTCTGTCCCCAGGCAGATGGAAACACACACACAGTTGACATGGCTGGGATTAGAACACAGACCTCACTGCCTTATCACACTATAACATTATGCAGTTACAGAACACACTACCAATATTACTGGGACACAGCATTCCCAGAGGCATACTTCTAGGTGGGTGACATCATCAGCAATGGAAAAGATGCCAATAGGGGTTGTATGGAGTGTCAGCAGTCTAAAAACATTATTCTGTCCCCAGGCAGACGAAAACACACACAGTTGGCATGGCTGGGATTAGAACACAGACCTTACTACTTTATCACACTATAGCATTACACAGTTACAGAATGTGCTACCAAGATTACTGGGACACAGTACTCCTAGAGGCATACTTCTAGGTGGGTGACATCAACAGCAATGGAAAAGACGCCGATAGGGATTGTATGGAGTGTGAGCAGTCTAAAAGCATTATTCTGTCCCCAGGGAGACGAAAACACACACACACACACACAATTGGCATGGCTGGGATTAGAACACAGACCTAACTACCTTATCACACTACAGCATTACGCAGTTACAGAATGCGCTACCGAGATTACTGTGACACAGAACTCCCAGAGGCATACTTCTAGGTGGATGACATCATCAGCAATGGAAAAGATGCCGATAGGGATTATATGGAGTGTGAGTATTCTAAAAGCATTATTCTGTCCCCAGGAAGACGGAAACACACACACACACAACTGGCATGGCTGGGATTAGAACACAGACTTAACTACCTTTTCACACTATAGCATTACGCAGTTACAGAATGCACTACCAAGATTACTGGGACACAGCACTCCCAGAGGCATACTTCTAGGTGGGTGACATCATCAGCAATGGAAAAGACGGCGATAGGGATGGTATGGAGTGTGAGCAGTCTAAAAGCATTATTTTGTCCCCAGGCAGACAGAAACACACACACACAATTGGCATGGCTGAGATTAGAACACAGACCTAACTACCTTATCACACTACAGCATTACGCAGTTACGGAACATGCTACCAAGATTACTGGCGCACAGCATTCCCAGAGGCATACTTCTAGGTGGGTGACATCAGCAGCAATGGAAAAGATGCCAATAGGGATTGTATGGAGTGTGAGCAGTCTAAAAGCATATTACTGTCCCCAGGCAGACGAAAACAAACACACGCCAGTGGTGTGATCAGGGCAACTGCCTATCTACGGGCCACTATTACAACACTACATAGATACGAGACGCGCCACAGACACTACACCTTTCAAGACTGTCAATATGTCCTTCTAGGAATGCGGACATTGAAATGGATGCTGGCAGTTATGATGTGCATACCTGTGAACCAGTGTGTTCAATGTAGGAATCCATCCTGAAGTGCAGTATGGCCATCTGTTGCCTGGACGACCACTATCACTATACAGGGTTACAATGGCCATGCACTACACATAGAGGCACATAACTGATACAAGGTGTCACTGAGCATGCTCACACACTTAGTAGCACACGTTCGTTTGGAATGCACTATGTGTCCATCTACACAATGCCATACTGGGCATGCTCACACACTTGGTAGCAAAGGTCTGTTTTGTATGCACTCTGATTCTAAACACAGAAGGGCACAGTGTGTTGATAGTTGCCATTGTTGGCATGAACACTGCACTACATATATCTGACACCGGTCTTCTACACAACGTCTGCTGCTGTCCATCACCTTAGATGTACCAATCTAAACCTGGCACACTAATACTGCCCGTGGTGAAATCCTGCCAGAAGTGGCTATTTTGCCCATATAGTGCCATTCATAGACGAATGTCCTGAGACCAGGTTAACACCCTGACACCTAGAGAACTGCATTGTATGTGTATGCTAAACAGTGCTAGATGTGTAGTGTTCATAATCACAGCTGCCAATCTAGATCCAACAATGGGGAATACTGACATCTGTGCAGTGAGGAGCACCTGGCTGAAGGCTCAGTTGTGCACAATAGCACTACCACTGTATACCTTGGATACAGACGTGGGCCATAACACCATTATGGACCGCTCCAGGTGGTGGTGTCCCCACGTACATGAAGCCCACTGACATGTACTGACCAGTACACCTTCAAAAGCCATCACAGATGTGTCAGGTGCAGATCACAGTGTCAAAAGCTGCATTCTAGGATGTAGCCCTCAGACATCACCATGTCCTTGGACCAGCAACACACATCTATACATGTGGCAGAACATATATTGGTACAACACCATGTGACCCATGACCAGTGGACTGTACCTAGCTCTACAGCAATTGTGCAGACTACCCAATGTACTGACACAGTTGCATCATGTGTTATGCAATGCAATGATACCACTGTTCGTAACCAGGTTGGCTGTACACATAACAGGGGCCCTGGGTCATATACAGCTGTTTCAGATGACTGTTGCTGTACCCCAGCAAACACACTCATGTTTCGATATGACATACATGTACCTGCCATGGATATGTACATGCCCCACACACACACAACACATATGTACATAGCATATCTTTTGCTGTCCTTCATGTAGACAGGTGGCTACAGCAATTACATGCATGCACATGGAAGATAGGTCCATGGCTGTTGAATGCTAACAGTACATAAGGTGTGATAGCAATGTTGACTGAGTTAACATTCCCTCTGTACTGGTTACACATGACAGCTATCATATCATACAACATTCCATGTGTCATGTATGTCATCACACATGTCCACCAATTGCAATGCCTACAAACATGGCTAAATGACAGGAATGTAGGACCTACACACATGTACATGTAGTGGTGTGCGTTCAGCTACCATGCGTGTGCAGTAGCTGATGTTTGCAGATGATCTGTGTCTTACTACAGCATGCAGTTGCAATGCAGCCCCATCATTGTCAACTGTATATGGTGCAATATTGACAGTACGTTAAGATGTACATCAGGTATGGATGGATGTGTGGACATAAAGTGGTGGGCCAACTTTGCAGATGGATGTTTGCTGAAGACAGCTCACAGGTGTGTCACAAGCCATCCTAACATAACATGTGCAAACACTAAGCTATGTTTCTGTTAATTGAAGGGGAAGACATACAACCTACACAGCGGTCAGGGTGTCACTGACTGAAAATCACTTGACACCTGTAACACTTAAGACCTCCCGTGTGCATATATCAGCACAATTGCCAAAGGTATCATCGGTACACATTGTAATTCGGGCAATACTGCTGCATGTCTGTCATACGTATCATAAAATAGCAGGTGTTTGAGTCACAGTAATGCCATGTGTGTTTGCTTGTGTGTCCATATATGCCACGTATAGTGGGGAATACATCCCGATTGTTACACACCCCTGTACACTGTTGTAGAGATCTGTACATACTGCAGTGTAGAAAGCAAGACATAGGCAGGGGTGGGGTGTGTATCACACACGTGTGAGCTATCTGTATGTGCATGACATAGGTGCATTCAATTGTGGACTCCACAGTGTGTATGTGTGTATGTATGTATGGCTATCTGGTCCATGGAGCGAGGATGTGTGTTACCATAGTGAACAGATAGGACACCTAACCCCTCCAGGTGATGCAATCTACTACCCTGTTGATGCTGTCAATCTTAGGCATTACTGACTACCTGCACATGTTCATTCTCTGTGTCGCGTCATGTGGGTGCACAGGACTGTAATGGTGATTACCACATAGGCAGGAGTCCTCACCTCAACACTATCAAGTGTGTGTGTGTGTGTGTGTGTGTGTGTGTGTGTGTGTGTGTGTGTGTGTGTTAGTGTCTTTGACCCCGTGAGTGTGGGTGTGTTACTGTGTCTGAATACATGTGTGCAAATACCTGTGTGTGTGTGTGCGTGTAGTTGTGTGTTCTCATCCTGTAATGTGAATGTGTATTACTGCTACACAGTGAGGCCTCAAGCTATCAACTGGCCTCTACCCTTGTCATCAGCTAGACCGCTATGTAAACTCCCCACCCCATGTAACTGTACCTGTGATGTCACCCGGTATGGATATCATGTCTCTAGGCACTGTAGCTTATTACACAGCTCACATGCTCCTGGATCAGTAGATGTGTAGACATCTTTGGAATGTCAGCCTTTCTAACAGTGAAGTTGAAGCTACGTATAGCATGCTGGTATTGTCATACATGCCTGTGAGTAGTCCACATTTACACATAAGAAACTGCAAACACTGGTACTCAATGGCACATGCAATTAGACCTGAAGGAGGGAAGCAGGACATCATTACCAACATGCTGTTACTGTTATTACCAAGACACATACTGTGAACAGAAAACAATGCATTCTAAACCTGTACTACATGGTATGTCTGCTGCTTGTCAACAGTACACAACAATTGTAATCTACACTTCTCTCACTATTCTGTTCACCCTGTGCATCAGATCATATGAGCATGTCCCTGCACCGATGGTGTGGATGACAGGGATGCGGCACAGGCATCATCAATATGCACATGGTGATAATGTTTGCCAGGGGCCTAGGCTGCACCAGTGGATGACATCATGTGTGTGGGTTAGGGCCTGTGATCTAATTGGCCATGTGTGGTTGTTATGCATGTGAGTGTTGCAGTGCCCTACAGATGTTTCTGGTGTGTGCGTGTGTGTGTGCACACAGTTCTGCCATGTGTTTGGCCTACACAGGGGTATTATTGACAGCTCCAGACTGTACAGACCAGGATTTACAGCTCACGGTATCTGGCCACGTGACCTGTGCCTGCCAGGGGTTGCATGGGCACTACTAGGCAGAGGTACAGATTGGGTACTGTCCTATGACACATCCACTGGAACCATGTCCCCGTTAGGACCATCCAGGGCCACATCCACATGGCCTGCTGTGTCCTGGTGTGGACAGCGCAGCACCAGCTGCACTGCTGCTGTGACCACCACTATGGGAGTGGGCATGTGAGGTAGCTCGTTCACGTAGACCTGCAACAGGTGATGTAGCTGGCCTACGTCCACGTGCCCTATGCCTCACTCCTACCAGATGTTCCAGCACAGACAGCTCACGCTCATGGATTGTCATGCCACGGTCAAGGATTCCAACCATGTCACCTAATCATCTGTCCAAAACATCAGCAAGCTGCTGTTGAGCATTTGCCAATGCCTGGATGTTGTCGTTTAAAGAACAGATAGCAGCCCTCTGAAGCCTCTGCCCTTCTCTGTTCTGCCATTCAGCACGTGCCTGTGCCACCATTACAGTCTGAAACATGCATCTGGTGACACCAGCTGCTGCGCTCTGTCCTGCAGGGGCATGTCTGCCATAGGTCCTCCTACAAGCAGCACTGGGCCCCATGACTGTGTGGCACATCTCCAGTCATTTGACTGACACCATTGTGTGAATACACACCTTCGCAGCCACCACACTTTCCTGTTCCAAGCTACCACATGCTAACTGTCCTTCCTCTATGGCCACTGGTGATGGGGTATGTGTTGGCATGAGAACTGTGTGTAGGGATGAGGGGGATATAGGTGGAATGGCAACCATTGGCACAGATTCAGCCCCTGACAACCCTGCCTGTGCCTCAAGCATATGTTCATCATCACTGCTAGAGTCTGTGGGGACACTAACATCAGAGGGACCACAGGAGGGTAACGCACCTACATCACCTGTGAAGGCAAATAAAGACTCAACATTACAATACAGACACACACCATGCATGTGATTTGACAGAAGGCATGCAATATGCATGTGATACAGCAGATGGCATGCTGCTCAGACAATAATAGTGGTAGTTATCATACATCCCTGGGTTGCACACAACAGCAAGCATGTGTCATAGCAGAAGCCATGCATTTCACACAATCATGGTAGTAAGCATACATCCCTGTGTTACACCATGTGGACCAGCACTGGTTAACAGTACACATGGCTGATGGGAGGCATATGACCTTGACATTAACATGTAGTATGACATGTAATCTGCTGACATGTGCATTGCCATGCATACATGTTTGACACAATGGTGTTCTGTCATAAGTACAGTGGTGTAATGGTGTCACATTGCAGTATTGTCTGTATGCCCTACAGATAAAATGCACTTTTAGCAGATGTGCATGACCACTGAAGGGTATTATGAGGCGTCTATGTTGCTATACAGTGTGAAGTACAGACAGTGCCGTTGCATGGAATCATGAGGCATCACGATTGTTATACATTGTGGATTACAGACACAGTGCATAGCCATGACTGTGTGCATACACAATACATATATACTGTGAATCGTGACTCACGTCGCTGAGGAGTATCCACACTAAACCATGATGTGTAATGTGTGACAGGTCACCGAAGGACATACGGATGACACCCCTGCACATCTGCTAACATATCTTAGCTGCCTGGCAACCATGTCCACACATGGCAGACTTGTCAATACACCATGTCCCACATGACATTTGTGTACCACACACGAGGTGCACGTCTGACAGTGATGTCCAACAGCAGCAAGGGAAATGTACTGTATCTGTGGCCTGATGTGGTTGTCTGTGTATGTATATGGATGCTGTACAAGTGACTGCTGTCATGCTGTTCAACACATTTTATGTGGTCGAATTAAGTGACACCTCCACAAGCTGTGCACAGGCTTGTAGGATGTCCAGTGTTCCACATCTGCAGTATAACCATTCAACAAAGGCTACAGTTGGACCATGTGTAGCCAGTTTACAACAGGGTGTACACACAAACACATCACTTCTACTGTGTGTTGCTACATGTCTCTGGCCATCCTCCATGGCCATGTGTGAACATGTGTTGGCCAAACGGTTGTGATGGCCATCTATCTCACATGTCTGTGTTGTCCCATATGACATACACCTATAGATGTCAGATACTCCACTGTCCACAGGGTTATGCAGACAAAGGGTTGTATGTTTGGTATGTGGGGTAATTTTTATGGGATAGTGAGACAATGTTGCAGCCGGACCACTACATGTCATGGACATGTCAGATGGCACATCACAATGTGTACACTCATTTCAGGGGCATATGCCACAATGATGAATCCTGTGGCCTGCCCATACTCCAGCTCACTGTGTAGTACTGTTTGTGTACCTCACATGTGTAGTTCTGATGTATAGTACATACTCTTACATTGAACAACACCTCCACAGTTGTATGCACAGCTGTCCACACATCTAGCAATGACAATTTCTGCGGTTTCATGTCGGTGTTTCACTTAGTTTGTAAGTATTGCACAGGGGTAGCCAGTGTGATGGAGTAAAGATGCGACCTGTATACTGTGACCAGACCATACATTATGTGTACATGTGTTAACTGGCCACATGGTGAATAGATCTGTGCATTAACATGCCTGATACTTATAACTGTCTCACCTGCAATGGCCTGCTGTCTCTGCAGAATGCCAGGGGGTACCTATATAGGGGTGACACAGCAGTATGATCATTATCCACGACTGTATGACAGCTATATGTGCAATGTGCATGTTATCACATTCGCCAGTACAATAGTATATACTATGGAGTATGCACATGTGTGCATACACAGAGTAGCATACTATAGTATGTGGCATGTGTGTATACATGCCTTGCATATGATGTTGCATTACATATTGTACAGTGACACATGCAACTAAATGGGATATAATAGTTATATGTGCAGTAGTGACTTACCAGGCAACTCCAGGCTCGGTGGTTGAGAGACACCCACCTCCATGATGGCAGCTAAGGTTTGTGGATGCTGTTCTGATGGTGTCCCCAGGTTGGCCAGTAGCTCCTCGGTACGTGTGAGTGGGGGCTGGATTGGTGGCCCACCACGTGTTGCACCTTGTTCCCTGGTGATTGCATTCGCACGCTGTTTCACACGTCTGATCAGGTCCATGCAGTGTCTGTGCACCTGCTGGTATGTGCGGTTATGGCCACCCACATCATTAACCCTCCTGCAAAGTTCCTGCCACAGGTCATCACGCTGCTGTGCATGCTGTGGCACATGGCTAAACAAGACATCATAGTTGTCTTAGAGGTAAGGTATAAGGGCCTCATCTAAGCAGGTATAGGCTGGGAGCCTTGCTCGAGGCATATCTGGAAGACATAATGATGGAGACAGGTCACAGTATCTCAGAGATGCACAGAGATACAGATGCACATACATGTGTATTGCATTTAGTACATATGAACAGTTGTCTTTGCAAATCTTCTTGACACTAACACCACTGACATGTTTGTGTCACACACATGTGACACCCAATGGGGATTGGATATTATCACCATATATGTGTGTCACCTGATTACATTGCTCATACTCCATGTGGATGCTGTCTTGATGTGGGCATGTCTGTTTGCCTGTACTGGTGTCCTTACCTATCAGCACATGCCTGGATGTGTCCACATTAATGCTGTCGACCTTAATGCTGTGTATATGTCACATATCAACACATACACTGCCTTAACAGACATGACCTGTGACAATGCAGACATGCACATGGAAGCCTTTACATGCATGTGTTTTGCCATATACATCTACACGGCACTGTACAGCAGTTCAACATCCTTCCATGTATCGCCTGTGTTGCACATGTGATACACATGGGACAATGGCTAGCCGGATGGTATTGGCAGGGATGGTTATCAACTATAGCATGTATGTCCAAGGTCATGTAGTCTGTATGCCCTGGGCCATGTATGAACATAGGATGTAAGGTTTTCTAGCTGTAGCCGACAGCCATGTTTCCAGCACCAGGTGAAGCAGTGCCACATAACTGATCCAGACGGTTAATGATACATCTACTGTGCAGTCATCACACCATGTCTGACAGAGGTGAAATGTGCAGATTTGCTGGACAGGGTTGCATAGTATGCAGGAGTATGTAACGTGTATGGCACAAGGATCTGTCCAGCATGTGGCGATCCTTGTACTAGGAAGGTGGATGTCCATGACGTATGCATTTCAGATCAGGATATGTACGTGTAGCATGTCCAACAACATATCTTTATTGCAGGGTAGGCATCATGCTACATAGTGGAGATGAGGATTTTGAAGGCTGGTGTCGCCCATCCAAACATGGGCAATACCCCTTAAAGGTGATATGTGATCTGATATTGGTCACTTGAGTGATGAGTATGGCTGTACAATAATCTCCATGTTCATGGATGGCACCCTGTCATGACTAGGGTTGCCTCTTATGACTACCTAATAGACTTGGTGACATCACTAGCTCAGGGAGGTAAACTGCACAGCACCATCCCTTACACACAGTGTCCATTATATTGACTGCTGCCTAGGTGGTAGTTCATGGGTACGCGATTATTAACCTAGCGATGACAATGCAATATGCAGCTGTCAGATTGTGCACATATGTCACACACATCACCCACAAAGCCCATTTTGTATGTTGTCCACAACACTGAGTCAGCTATTGCTCCTAGGTCATAGCCATTCACATACTTACATACGCAGATGCCTCCCATTTGTCTGTGTGGTATGGGCTACAGTGAGGGGGAGTACAACAAATTAACCCTTTTTTACTGTAGCTGCCACTGGTGTGATATGCACATAACATTCAGACACCTTTTGTAGTGCTGGTTCTGTCAACAGTCCACTGGCAGAACACTCCTGTGACATACAAAGGTACATCTAGTATACTGAGTGTAGGTGGAACACAGTATGGGTGATGATGTCCTATCACCTGTCACAGGTAAGATATGCAGTGCGAAATCATCTGTACTGTCATCTACATCTGTACTGCTAACAACATATACATTGATTAAGGTTCATGGACTTTCAGACCAGACTCAGCAAGGTAATAGTGCAGTGCCTCCCATTATGAGTGGTGTCTCCACTTTGAGGGTTGTGATAACTGTTAGTGTGCACCATTCAGTGTTTTCATAGACTGACATGAAGTTATGTTTCACATGATGTGTATGTGTAGAGCAAACTGTTTTGCCATATGTGTATGATACAACCAGGGATGTGGACAGGTCACATGAAGCCTGAGTGCACCTTGTCCCATCATATTTATGGTTACAGGGGCTCTGTAGTGTTCATGGATATGTGATTGTGTACCTGTTGGGGGGGCAGTGTGTTTGTTATCCAACACCCTATCTGTATTGCTTATTCATGCTCAGCACTTGTTCAGAACATGTAAGCACTTCATGAGCTACTAATTACTATAGCACTCAATCCTCCTCATTTCCTACAGGTAAACACTGTTTGTACTTACATTTCCTGCTTGCTTAGAGTAAAACAGCTGTTGTACACACTTTCCTCACATATCTAGTGGGAAATAGTTAAATATTCAGGCATGTCCAAGTGTCAATTCCCAGTGTTATCGCCTGTCCATATGATGAATATGGGCATCATGAGGCAATATAGAAATTGTCTCATGTACACAGTCAATACTCCCCTCCTAACATACAACACTACAACCTGTGGGAGATACACATATGTAGCCATGCTAGAGGTAAACCTCTCTCCAACCCAGACTGAACCTGACAATCATGTGGGGATGTTAAATGTTTGCACCACACCACACTCATCACATAGTCTCACTACATCTCCACCACCACAGGCCACGCATAGTAAGACTACAACATTTGCAGAGCCTCTCAATACTACTCTGTCTAGGCAACAGAGAACTCCAAAGCAGAAACGCAGGCAGCCCCCATCACCCAGCACAACACCAAAAACTTATAGCCCACAGACTCAGTGTGCCCATCAACTACAGCCAATAGGGCGATATAACATACCCAACACACTAGTCATAGGTGACTCTGTAGGCGGTCACACTGATGTCCCACTCAGCAGGCTACAGAAGGTGATAGTCACTTTCAGCTGGTTGTCGGTTAACAGGATCCGCAACATAACCTATGCACTCAGGTCATTCCTCAACAGGTACAATATGACTGTGTCATTCTCTATGTTAGTGTGAATGCCCTGAGATGTAACTTCCTGGACTACATGTACAGAGACATGGAATAGCTCTCCGATCTTATAGTGCAGGCAGGTATTGCCCTAGCCCTGAGAAGCATTCGGGATTCGTCCAGACTGATAATGCAGTACAAGGACTGAATTATTCACTTCAACAGTTGGCTATGCTTCTGGTGTCATTCCAAGGATATCCAGTATCTGTCTGCTTTGAATGACATGGTCGACAGAACATGATGCTTTGGCACAGATGGCATGCACCTATTGGCCCTGGGATTACGGATAATGTCTAAGGCTCTTGCTGCTCCTATAGTGCCTGTTTTAGGCACGGTTCAAATAACATATTCACCACCATAACAGGAACAGGCAAGCAAAACCTGAGGGTAATGCTACTCAATGCTTTACATCTTCATCTCAAATGCACTCACCCGAGGCACTCCTTGTAATGGACCACTTCAATATCTCTGCAATGACTGGGACCTGCTTCTAGGCTCCTGAGAGCACCCCTGCACTAACGGGCTATTACTCAGACCACACCTTTCAGTCATGTAACCAGGACCGGAACACCCACGGTGGAGGTGTGTCCATATTTCCCAAGGATATACACACCTCCAGGCTGGTTGCTTAGCACAATGCATCAGAGGTAATCCAAGTGCAACTAACTGTGGCCATAACTGCTATACAAATTGTAGCTTGCTACAGATTCCACACCATACCCCATGGTTAATGGTCCTCACTTCTTGGTGTACTGTAAAGTAGGGTTCAAACAGAAACTACTGATGTGCGACTGACACTACCCCACCATTAACTGGGATAACTACTCATGTACCGACACATTAGGCCAACGCTTTCTGGGATTCATAACATCCAATCGGCTGGATCAACCTATCCACACAACCATCAGGGCCAACAATATCCTAGACCTGGACATTACCAACATATGTGACTGGTGTTCCACACCTGGGGTTATCTCCTCGTTGAACAGATCCGAACGTACACTAATCACCCTTGTTATCCACATCCCGGCACCACACGCTTTATGGAAAACACAGTACAATATTTTTACAAAGCCAACTTCAGGCTTCTTATGACAACAGTAGTAAACATCATGACACCCGTGCAGATGGACAATACAGTTACAACCACTGAATCAAACACAACTGCACCTAATTAGCACTTACATGAATGCATGGATCATGCTATCCCAAACAGAGCCATAATGGTACCCACCAGAAAACAGACGCCACTCTGGTGGTCCACTGCCATGGACATATTGTACAACAGGAGGAGGAGACTGTTGCAAAGTAGAGTACAATCCCATGAGTGGGGAAGCTCCCTGGTCAGCCTCAGTAGGAATCTGAGATCCCTTATCACATCCTCCAAAGCTAGCTATGTAAACATTACTGCGACTCATTCCAAGGACTACCACAAAGCATTCTAGAGGTATGTCACTACTCTCGATGGCGATACCCACATCTGCTCTGACATACAGCAGTAAGGCACGAACATTACAGAACCGACTGATATTGGCAACATCCCGGCAGATAGGTTCAGTGCTAACTTGACACCCCTCTCACACCCTAAAAGGCCCAAATCTATATAGGAACAATGCAGAGTCCCTGCGGTCACAACTGCGCAGTTCAAAGCTGCACTTTCTAAAGCCAGGGACACAGAATCCATGTGACCGTACAACATCCCAGGCTGCGATTTCCACGAACTTCAGAACAAAATGGCTCCCCACTTGGGCACCAAATTCATTAATAGCCTTGCATCAGACATTGTGGCCCCTGAATGGTGCACAGCAACAGTTATCACACTCCACAAAGGTGGCGCCACAATGGACCAGGGGAACTATTGCCCTATACGCCTGACCAGACTGTTCTGCAAGGCTATGGAGCACATCATCATAGATCTCATTCACAGAGACATTGGTGGCCTCAAAACCATTGATCCCACCCAGTTTGGATTTGTTAGGGCCAGACCATGCCTCCTAAACCTGGTGGAGTACTGTGACACAGTTACCAAGGCAGTAGATGAGGGTAAGGAGGTCCACACAGCCTACCTTGTCCTCTCAAAGGCTTTCAACACTGTTCCCCATTCTGGTATTTTCAGCATACACATCCACCTGCACATCAACCCCTACATCACGAGATGTTATGTAAAGTGGCTCACGGACAGAACCCACACAGTGAGGGTAGCATACCCTAGTTCCTACTGTAATTCAGTTACAATTGGCGTCCCCCAGTCCTCAGTCATAGGGCCCCTCATGTTCGGTATATGCTTCTCTGAGGTACAGGCTAGCACAGAAGGACTTACCCTGAATAGGTTTGCAGAAGACTGCAAACTAGGGGCCACGATTGATTCACCAACTGATACAGACACCCTCCATAAGGGTGTCACTGGGACGGATACCTGGTGTCAATAACATGGCCTCAAGCTGCATGCCACAAGGTGCATAGACAATCCCTTTGGATTACACCAATCACCCGCGGACTGTCACATAGGTGGTAGTCCACTACATACATAGGACATAAGGGATCTTAGAACCCAAGTAGATAGCATCCACTCCTTTGATAACCATATTGCTAAGGTGGTGTGGATATCCTTCTACGTGGCCACCCTAATCTCTAATGGGTTTGTAGCCAGAACAAAGGCAGCCATTGTACCTCTCTACTTATGACTTATGAAACACATTAAAGGGTACAACACCCCATTTGGGATGTACCTTATGAGACAGCAGCAACGGCTTTAAATACCACAACATTACCACACCAAGAGGATTACTGACCTCCGATAGATGACGTATGCAGCCCAACTACAGAAACCCCAACTGTACTCATTTGCATACTGCATACTCAGAGGTGATCTCTGCTGAACATGCAAGGCCCATGTCCAAAACAATATTGATGGATATGCTCCACATAAGCAAAAGCCACTGAGAGCCACATGCTCTGGGATATGTACCTAAACACAACGATGACTAGGACGTGCTGGAGGGATACATTCCTGACCCGGACACTCACCATGCTTTGGAACATGAATCCTATGTACATCAGGCAGAGACCCTCATTAGCACTCTTCAAGATATACCTCAATGGGTGGATGGGAGACAGACATGTACACCAGGGATCACTGCAGTGGCTCTACTGTACAGAGGTGCAGGAAATGAATGGCTGTGCTGTTCACAGGCACAGGACACTAACCCAAGTGAAAACACTGTAGTTAGGCTTACGAATGGACTTGGCCAAACAGCATAGTACCTAACTATGAAGCTACTACATGTCCTTTGTGCATGGATAATTGACTAGCTCTTCCATTTCAATTAGCTATCATGCTGATACACTGTCTGGTGACTACAAGTCATATGTATCCTGTTATTGTGTATTGTACATGCCAATAGACATATCTGATGTTTTCATAACAGCAATGCTATGTAAAATGTTAGACATATCTACCTACAATACTGTACATTTCACATTTTTGCAACAATATCCCACAATGCAAATCATAATTGCAGAGCAGGACCACCTTAGACATGTTATTCTCAGTTATACGCCCATACATATGCCTACTGTTACAGTATATCAACATATACTATCCCCTGTTATGGCACGTACTTGTTGGACAAACCCTGCCACTGACAGCGGCTGGAGTGGAATTGTTGTGTTTAAAGTCCTTATGTAGCATCCCTTGTGGTGTATGAGGTGTTTACCTTGTGGCCCACAGCAGTACACACAATTTCTACGAGCGTTACTGTGCTCAACAATCCATCACTACATAATACCTTTTCCCACTATATGCATTCAGTACACTTTCATTAATACAGAACAGGCACTACATATAGTAACATACTGCATGTTCTACATACCTTCTTAGTAGTCCGAGTTGATGATAATATCAGTCCTATTCCTTTTCTGTTTTAACGGTTTTCTCGTATGTACATACTGTTTGAATGTATGACAAACCATCCTTTTATATGTAGATACCAGTAACATGTGGTATCCTGCCACCTATTGGTGTTCCGGAGTAGATGATCACATGCACATCAGCTGTGCAGCTACTCCATTAGCCAATTACATGGTAACAGTGGGGTATAATGGAATACTCTGCTTGGGCGTTGTCCCTTTGCCCTACCTTCGAGGAAGACAGCCTGGATGTGTTGTTTGTGATGAATTGCAACAGCTATATGGAGAGACACAGAGATATTTTAACTTCATGGCCCCCATGGATTGTGTGTAACGGCTAGAGGATGTAGTTCTACATGTGAGTGTAGCTGTTATATCAGCCGTCTGATACGGGATTATTGCAAACAAACCCTGTAACATCGGCATCTGTTCCATTGTACAACAGCAACGATTTCACATAGGGCCATTATAGTGTGTATCTCACAAGGTATGTTAAGGCTTCTGCAGAAGTCATAGAGTGAGTGGATGTTTGTGATGTTATTACAGTCTGTATTGCAATTGTTTCGGGTGTGAGGGAGATGTAGGTGGGTGTACATAGCAGATGAAGGTGTGTAGGAACTGCATTTATAGATATTCCATATGTGTGTGAGGTCTCCTTCCCTAATTGAAGACCTATCATTTAGTAGACTAATACTATGGTTATTGCAGGCTTATTCATTAAACCATTGTTAATTGGTTCCTATATAACATGCAGGTGATGTTGGTCTTTCAATCCCTTTGGAAATACATTGATATGTAATGAAATGTTGCTACATGAAAGCTGTCTCGTGTATTTCTGGCACAGATATTTGCACTCATTGGAGTTGTGTTGGTGACAACCTCTTTGGCTTGGGTTGCCGTCTTTTCAAATGGCCATAGTGGGACATTTGCAGGACACAAATCAGATTTTAGAGGCTGACACATACCCATGGTCAGTACAAAGGATAGAACTTTACATATATGCCTATATAAAAGCTTATATTCTTGTAGCAGTTTACTTGCTTATCCTGTTTTTTGTTACATGTAGGTATGTTAGATACAGATTACTATTTTATGCAACCATTACATTAACTATGGAACATGCACAACTTCTCGAGATTGTAGGACATTAGTATTTGTACTCATTTTGGTCAGGACACTACCGCACATATAGGGACTGCCCCTCGCAAGGTGGGACAGGTGGTAACCCTATGTTTAGCACATGTCCATAGCACATATTTGTAATAGTGTATTATAGCAATAACCCATGCCTGGGTGTGGGTAATGGTGAATTTACCAGCGGTTGATGTGGTTTGTTCACAAGGGTGAAGCCCAAGTGGCCAAACAAAGACAACCGTGGGTAAATCCAACATTACCCACACCCAGAAGTGGGTTATTGCTATTATACAATGACATTATTTAAGAAGAAAAATAATTATTTTTCTTAAATAATGGCATTGTATAATGCCTCCTTGCTGCCCTTCTGCAGCTGTCTGTTATTCTGCGGCAGTTCTGATGTACTGCTCATGCGTATGCTTACGCAGTACATCAGAGCTGTGGGCAAAAGCAAGGAGAAAGCAAGAGCTCCATTGCTTTTTACAAAGTATCTTGCTATGTTAAAGATTCTCCATTGCTTTTTTTAAAGCTGTCTCGCTATGTTAAACTCCTTTAACATAGCGAGACACTTTGTAAAAAGCAACAGAGATCTTGCTTTCTCTGTTGCTTTTGTCCACAGCTCTGATGTACTGTGTAAGCATACGCATGCGCAGTACATCAGAACTGCCGCAGAATAACAGACAGCTGCGGAAGGGCAGCAAGGAGGCATTATACAATGCCATTATTTAAGAATAATAATTATTTTATTTCTTAAATAATGTCATTAATATATAATAACCCACTTCTGGGTGTGGGTAATGCTGGAATTACCCATGGTTGTCTTTGTTTGGCCACACGGGCTTCGCCCTCTTGACCAAACCGCACCAACTGTGGGTAAATCCAGCATTACCCACACCCAGGCGTGGGTTATTGCTATAATATAGTCTCCATATCCTTTGTTCATAACGTTCGGTCGTGGCGGAATGTGTGATTGCTATGGTCCATGTTGTGCACATATTTGAAGACTTCAACTGCTGTATATGGCATACCCATGGATTCAGGAACACACACACTTCCAACAACCACATTACCGTTCACAGACTCCCAAACCCCACAACACCGAACACTCAAACTCGCAACAGTCAATCTCCTGGAACTAACACAAACACAGAACACACACACGCACACACAGACACACTGCTACTCATCACATCCAAACAAACCATCCTACACTATGTATGGCCAGGTGGCCATGCCCCATACACACCCCGTGTAGGTTGCTGCACCCCCCCACACCACACCTACTGTAATAATCTACCTCCAAGATAGCACGAACAGACACACGAAACAGACACATGAAGCAAACACACACACACACACACACACACATTACAGTCCCACGGAAACACACACTGCACTCAGAACACACACTTACACACACTACAGCAATCAGAAACACACTTAAACACAGTACCTACCTTGACTGCAGCACCAGAAGCACTAACTAAATGTCCCTTAACATCGTGATAATAGTACTCATGGTTCTAGTGTTCCGGTACTGTGGTCTTTCGGTCTTTAAGCCTCGTGATTACGCGTGTCTGTATGTAAAGCATTCGGTATTTGGTAGTATCCTATTTATATGTACCTCCATGGTTGTGTACATGTTGTTAACTTATCTATATATTTGCATATATATGTATATCCATATATATTGACATATATCTCTCTACCACCCTTTCTATCTCTATATGATATATATATATATATATATATATATATATATATATATATATATATATATATACAGAGAGAGAGAGATAGAGAGAGAGAGAAAACACACCTTTCGTTGGGTACATGGCGGTGTATACTATTTCCCGAACTCCGCCCTTTTGTGTTTTAACCTGTCACAATACACACCTGCCATTGGTACATCTCAGGTAGTTTAGTGGTAGGTGATTGTGTACATGGTTGCGTGTTCTACTCCTGGCAGTGTTCGTTTTACCTCTCAGAGCAGGCACTATTAGTACAAGGGTGAATAACGCAGATTTCAGCAGTTCTGGCCAGTTTTGCCCGTGATCTGCACGATATTCAGTAAAGCTTAGAACTGTTTTGCGCATATCCGTGTAGTCATGTTTAAATGATGCTTACTGTCACTTGCCTGCACATAAACCCGCTAACATGTGCTTAAACGTGCTCTAATGACCTGCATCCAACATCCATTATTTGGCACATCGGAATTAAGTAACAGCCCTTGAAGGTTGTGGAACCGGGAACAAGCATGAGACAGTCAGTGGCTTTACCACTGGGGCATCTGGGATATGAACAAGTGTTATGGTGTTTAGTATGTGGCCTGTACTACAGCTGTTCCTCCATATTGCAAACAAATGTGTAACTCAGTTAGTTTACATATGGATGATACCTATTAATGGTATGTCCAAGTGATGCTTAATGGATGTGCTCCAGCTATGGGAATTCATGTCACAGTGAGCCACACACTGTAATGTGCTACACCTTGCCACAACCATAACTGGAGAATGCTGCGGTGACAGATACCTGTCATGGGTACTCCTCATGCTTTGGAACTACATCCCTGATTACATTATATGGAGCCCCTCATTATCACACCAGGGAATCCTTGCAGAGTAGGTGGGGAACAGTGGTTACACCCCAGGGATCCCGCAATTGGCTCTGCTCCACAGAGGGACAGTTAGTTAATCAATGGGGTGGCGACAGCAGACACATTTTGGCTAGGCTGATGAATGGCCTCTGGCAATCAGGCATGAACCTACCGATGTACCTAGGAACCTATACATACAGTATCAACACATGCTGTTAGCTTAATGTACTGTTCAGGTGTTGACTTGCCTTGTACTAATAGCTGTTGTGTGTGCAATAGTTGAGGGTTGCCTATGTAGGATGCACACAGTAGACCACCTATACATGACAATTTACAGGTGGTCATGTATGTGTGTGCCATCCATTTTACTGTGTGTGCAGCTGGAGAAGTGTGTCAGTCCATAGGGGCCTACACTGTCAGTGTATGTGCTATACGTTCACTCTTTGCCAAGGCATAGGCATATTGGGCATGCCTCCATCTGTCTACTGGGGCTGGCACAGGGTGTTTGTGGTCTGAATCCCTCTGTGCCTGTGATGCCCTTGGCAATTGTGGTGGGGTGTGGGGGCCTTCACCATTATGTCCCTGCTGCAGCTGTTTCCGCAGGATCATATTATGTAGCATGGCACATACTATGAAGATGTGGGCACACATGCCTGGAGAGTACTGCAAGGCTCCACCAGATATGTCCAAGCAACAGAACCGTGATTTCAGCATGCCCAACACATGCTCTATGATGATTCTGTTTTGTGCATGTGCCTCATTATGGCATTCTCGCATGGGTGTGTGTGCATTTCTGATGGGAGTCATCATCCACGGCTCCAGTGCATAGCCAGCATCCCCCACAAGGTGGCCATATGGGATGTCCCCCCTGACAAATACCTGGTACAGCTGTGAGGCATGCCAGATGTGGGAGTCATGGTAGCTTCTAGGGCTGCCAGCACACACATCTGTGATAATGCCCTGGGCATTGCACATGACCTGGCAGTTGATGGAGTGGTATCCCTTGCTGTTTATGTAGTGCCTACCATGCTCACCGGGTGGTGACTTGAGATGTATGTGCGTGTAGTCCATTGCACCCAGTACCTCCGGGTAGTTTGCCACATGGTGGAAGAGGCGCATATTGCTGGCCAACTCCTCCTGAGTTCGGGGGAAGTGTATATGCTCATTGGCATGTGGTAACATGGGATCCAGGAAATGGTGGAGTACCCCAGATGCTATTGCCTGTGAGATCCTCATATCTCCAGTTGGCCTTTAAAAGGCACCTGTGGCTAGTGTTCTCAAGCTTACACATACCTTTGTGTCCACTGGAATGGGTTCCCCTCTGTTGTTGCCGGCTCTGAGACGTGGCCGGCACAGCTCAACGATTTGCTGTATGATGTCCCTGTCCACCCTGTAATGCTCTACTATCTCCAGATCATCTAGACCCTGGTAGGTCACCCTTGGTCTGAACACTCTTCTCCTCCTCCAGGGCCTGAGTTGGTTGTCAGCATCATCCTCCACACCACCTTCAGTCTCCAACACATGGTGATGAATCACAGCTATGGCAGCTCCCAACAAGTACATTGTAAAAGTTCCCCGTCTGTTTACACCGATGGTGTAGTGTTTGGGAATACACGAGTGTGTGTGAGGTGCCTTCACACTTTATACTATTGTGCTTTGGAAACAGATGATGTCATAGGGTGTGTATGTACAATCAGAGCTGCAGGGTATCTTACTTATGTGTTTTACCGCAGGTACTGCTATTGTTGTGCCTTTGGTGTTGAATTACATTTATCTGCCATGGATCACCTCTTGCCCTTGCCTTCACTTTCATAACAATTCCCCTCCCATTGTCAGGCATGCATCCAGCAGCCTGCTTTCTTGTTTTGTACTTTCCCAACCCAGGATTGTGTTGCGAAATGTGTTCTATAGCTGATCTACTGCAGGTTTGGTTTGTTCTGTGGTGACAGTTCTCTTTTCTTTGCAATCTGGCACCTCCCCTATCCTGTTCTGCAGGTTGCTAATAGCAGCCTTGTTAGCTACCGTCAATGGCCCACTGTGAGTTAATGGGTGTTAATTACTCAGTTGTACTCCAATTACCCTACTGCGGCATTTCCTTATTGTCTTCCCATAACCTTCCTGTTTCGGCTGTGGTGCACGTGGCCTGGAGCCATTTACCGGGTTTCGAACGCGTTGTCATCCACGTACACATGCACTTTCGGTCACTATGTGTGCTCTCAGCCAAGCAAAGCTATGGCTACATCCACACCTCTATCCTGCGGCTTTGCTTAGCAACGGGCAACCCGAATTAGCAACACTCCAATGTATTTACAGCTACGGTGGCACACCCCACTGCTGATGTCATGTATACCTCCAGGCCACTCCTCGGTGTTGTACCGCTTCACCGTATGGTACATCCTTAGGCCGGCTGGACGTTTGCGATTCAGTATTACTTGCCTCATTTGCATGGCATTGACTACTAATTCATAGTTACCGTGCTAAACACGGTCACAGACCCTTAGCAACCCTTGCACCTTGGTTGTGGTGTAGCATGCATACCATTGACTTTTATGGTGAAATCATGATTTGTGTTGCATTGCGATTTATTGACATCTGTATATACTTTCCTTGTGTTCCCGTTTGCACACACATGCCCTGTGGTTGTACTTTGCGTTAGTGTGGCCATGACATTAAATGTCATTTTTTATGTGTTGTGCGTGTTTTTTTATGCCGTTGGCTGTATATTTAGCCATTGGCATATGTTAACTTTGTAATACGTAAGTTTGGTCCGCTTTCATGGCTCCGATGTTCTGTTTGGAAAAATGTAAACCTTTTTTTTTGGTTTACATTTCTGTATGCTTACGCTACGCCTGCAACACTTCATGAATCGCTATGTACCTTCATTTGCATGCTGCACTACTGCGTATGGGGTGATTAGCATACATGAGCTGAGAGCTGCGCAGATCTGGTGTACGCTGGTAATGCATGTGGAATTGGATCGTACCTGAATCGCTCGGCAGTCATATTTGGCGTTATACTGCCTATGCTACACATGCGCTGGCGCAAGCTTCATGAATCCTGGGGATAGTTTTTATTACAAGAATGAATGTTGTCATATCATGATCTGGTCTCAGACTTTATTTACTTACTTAGTTACTTATTATTTAGTTGTATTTTTAACATTTAAATGTGTTCACATACTTATGTTTTTAGTAAAGGTTGATTTGGTTGTTATTTATATATTACGCATTTACCTGGTGATAGTATTTATTTTAAGTGTCTTGTGCCTTTAAGAACCTTCACTTAGGTTGTCTGTGTTGTCTATTTAAATCAATTTGAATCTTTGTTAATTAATACAGAGGAAGTCCATGAATCCACTGGTTTGGACAAAAGCGCTTCTACTGTTTATTTGTTGGAATAGCTCTTTAGTTTTGGAGAATAAAACTTTTAATAGACAAAGTTCTTCAGTGCTGTGGATTATTCCTTTGCTGTTTCTATTGGTGGTGTTATTACAAGAGCTGTGGACACTTTGTGAGAGATACAAAAAGTTGCCTACCACACATTGAGAAATGACACTTTTTGTGAGTTACGAACAGCTGCCTGCCACACACTGAGCTGTGAACACTTTGTGTGAGGTACAAACAGCTACCTACTCCACACAATCTGCACATTCTTTTGGTCGTTATAAGTAGTGACAATTGGGTCAAGTTACATTACAATGGAGACAAAACATTTGATGAAAAAGTTTAAGTAGAAGAAACCAAAAAGTTTACTATTTAGCATGTATATGTCTGTGTGTATGTATGTGTATATATATATATATATATATATATATATATATATATATATATATATATATGTGTACACGAGCAGAGTCTTCTATCAAAGTGGCTTTTCATTAACTATTGAAGAAGCTGGTACAGTTGATTGAAAATCAGCTATTTGAAAGATACTGACACTTCCACTATGAGATCACAGTACAGTGGAGATTGGGGCATATGCCCTTTCCTCAGTGTAGTACGATCTCAGAGCTGGTGTGTGTGTGTGTATATATATATATATATATATATATATATATATATATGTGTGTGTGTGTGTGTGTGTGTAAAATTAGCAAGGGTGTGGGTGGGTTTTTTTTAGCTGTTTTGCAATTTTTTGTGGTTCAGTGTAGTTTGGTTTTGATGTTTGGGTGCCAATGTCTTTTGGGCTGACTATTTGTGCAGTCGATGCAATGTAATCTTCATATAGACAAAGACACAAACACATGCTCTTTATTGTGTGTTTCATGTGTGTGTGTGTGTGTGTGTGTGTGTGTGTGTGTGTGTGTGTGTGTGTGTGTGTGTGTCTGTGTGTCTGTTTGTTGTTTTACTGTGTTGCAGATGAGCAAGAGGTGCCCTTAAATGGCTGTGGCCTAAATCTGAACAGTCCTAGCATATGTTTATTATTTTATACAAGAAATTATTCTTTATTATTCTTGGAACTCATGTAATTCATATAGTTAGAGTAACAAAGCAGTATCAAGTATTTTTTTTATGTTGCAGATCTTACAAGTGAAGTAAGGACTCTAATCATCAGATAATTTGCGTGATTCAGCAGGTCTCTACAATACAATGCCGTGAGTATTGACGTTTCAGTGTTCCTTATGCCTGTGCTTTATCTGCTTTGTGTATGAATACAGATGCATATATTTTTGATAACCTCAGTGGGTATGAGTGTTGTATCATCGATATGAGTACTGTAAAAGAGCATGCAAGCATATGTAATAGATGCTACCCCAATGTCTGGATTTTAACCTTGTATTTTTAATTAACTATATTGAAGTACATATTTTAGGTTCCTGTCAATAAGCAATGCCAGTTAAAATCCCTATATAGAATGAGGCAAGTATATTTTTATTAAAGCAGCAATATGCTTCTTCATTGGATGACAAAATGTATGCTAATATAACTGGTAAGCCTAGTAGGTAGCACTTCTCTCTCCATTTCTTCTTAACATGCATTCAGAGGTTCATAGATTAGTACTAGGTTAACTGCCCTTGTGAGCCATTTTAAGCCTAGCCAATTACCCTGTCTGGGAATCAAACCTACACCTTTGTGTATGCAAGGTAAACCTTACCCATTTTGCCAACCTCACACAAATGATCTCTCAGAAAGATTTGATTGTTGTAATGAGTGGGTTATTCTACCCTTATCATGACTAATTATGCCTGTGCATACTTTGATGTCTAAAAGCTAAAGAATGAGTATGTTTTTTGTGGATTTTTTCCTTTTGTCTCATAGGATTTGAGTCAATTTGCTGTATCAATTGCTTTAACAAACCCAACAACATTACATCAGCCAGTCTTCTATTTTATTATCTTTGTTTATCAGTTTGCAGACTGCTGCACCTGGTGTTTAGAAAACTTCTAGAACTGTAATTATAAGGGTTTGAGACTTCAAAATCCTTGCAGTTTACTTATTTCAGCTGCATTTGAATTTTTTAGTGTCCCTCATATGTGAAGTTTCTAAAGAGCAAGCCAACAAAAGCTTACTTGGACCCAAAAAGCCAAAAACACAAGAAGACAAGACCTCATATACAAAGCACATTACAAAGATTTTTCATTGACCACAGTAAATCACACATATACAACCTCTCAACCATGGCAGGTAGAGAGTCCATAACAACAAAATACCAGGAAATAAAATTCAACTATGACAGTCTGAAAAAGCCACTTAAGGCAGTCACTGTAACCTGGCATTCCACAATAAGTAACAGATGTTATGTGATCCTATCTCGCCTACATTCTGAATGATGGTTCGGAGCCGATCCCTCGGCTCCGACTCGGCACGCTTATGCCAAAGAGCGAAGTCTCTTATTGGCTGAGCTTACTATATCCCAGGATGCACCACTACCAGTCCCCCAGATCTCGTTTGCCGCTTCCCTGCGAAGACGTGGTCTCGAGCTGGCTGGGCTGAGTAGTTTTTATTAACTAACTTTTCTGTCAGTTTTTGCTGTTTTTTGGTCACAAAAGCTGTTTTAACGGCTATCGCTCTTTTGTGTACGTTTGGATTGTGAAATTTTTTGTGTGTGATTGGGTTGAGTTTGTTTTCGGCCCCCCTCCATCAGGGCCTTCCCGGACTGTCAACCTGTTAAAACTTTACAGGGTCTCAAGTAAATCTTAATTGTTTAGAGTTCCCTGTCATTTTCAGGAAGTGTTTGCGTTAAGCTATAACTGTGAGCTTAAATTTATCATCAGTAAATTGATAGTTGTTTATTTTCCTGTCGAAGTTACTAGAATTGTTTAACATCATGTCTCAAACTCCTAGGCCTTCGGGCTTTAAAAAATGTTCGAAATGTGGTTTCAAAATGTCTATCACAGACGATCATTCGCTCTGTGTATATTGTCTAGGGGCAAAGCACTTGCAGGAGTCATGCAGCGTATGTCACGCTTTTTCCTCAAGGGTCCTCCAGGAGAGGAAAAATAAATTGATTCTTAAGGGGTTAATTAAACCTTCCTTTGAAGAAGCCTTGGCATCCTCTCCTGCTCCGGCCAAAAAGAAAAGGGCTTTGGTTCCGACCAGTCCGTCGGATCCGACTGCCAAGAGACCTAGGCAGGCCTCTCCTTCGGCTCCAAAGACTTGGAGCCGAGGTCGGAACGGTCTGCCTCGATGCCACCAGTATCGACTCCTCTGGCTTCGGAGCCGATGGCTGGGGCATCGAGGCGGGTCACCTTCGCGGCTCCGCTGCTCTCGGAGCCGACAAGGGTCGCCCGCTCAGACACTTCCTCCTCGGCGCAAGTCTACCGGCACCGATGGAATCTGGTGTGAGTATTCCCTCGGCGCCGATACTCATCGAGTCGCCTCGGAGCCGGTCCCCTAGCCCTTTGGGGCCGATGGAGAGGCCTTCTCGAACCCGTTCTGTTTCCTCTCGGTCTTCGAGAATGTCGGATTCTGATATAGACAGGGTGCTCCAAAGACTGTTCCAGTCCCCAGTCTTCCAAAAATTTGTTTCGGTTCCGACCCAGTTGGCTTCGGGGCCGATGACCTTGGCCCACCCCATTGCCATTCCTCCTCCGACTGCTTCGGCTCCGTCGGAGCAGGTGCTGTTGGAGCCGGTGGAGATCTCAGGGTCGGCTCCGACCCTTACTCCAACCCGGGCCTTCGGGTCCGAGTTTGGTACGCGGACTTCTTCGGCTGGACCCGGGGTGATGTTTCGGGACCTATGCTTTCGGTTCCGAGCCTCCCCCTCGGTGCTTCAGCTGCGGGACTTCCGTCGGCTATCACGGCTCCGGAGACCGGACTCTCCCAGGATTCTGGGGGTCCGGCTTTCAGGGCCATGAGGAGTGCCTTGGCCAAGTCCTCTTCGGCCATCTCTCCGGCTTTACCGGCACCTTCCCTGGGCGTGGAGACTGGGTCTTTGGCAGTTCCCCTGTCCGTAGCCAGCGGAGCCCGAGGCCTGAGGTTACCCCAGTGGGGTTCCCCTCCTCCTGAGGGTTCTTGAGTTGTCTTCAGAGGAACCCCCAAGGAAGAGATCGTGCAAGAGGAAGCACGTGGACTCCCGAGTCTATTACATCAGACACTGATATGGATGATGCAGAGGGTCCCAGTCGTCCTCGGATGATGTCTCATTTGCAGACATCTTAGAGATCCTCAAACAACGAGGCGGCTGGATATCCAAACCCCCCTCTGCGGACGAGTCAGTGCTCCTCAAGGCCTTTGGAGCTCAGCCCTCCGCCTCCTGGGTGTCTCCGCCCTTCGACGAGCTTCTGGATTTAGTTTGTCGAAGGGCGTGGGAACATCCAGATACCGTGGAACCAGTCCCTTCTCGTCCAAATAAATTTTTGTCTGCTCCCCCCGAGAAGGAGTTCCTTACTAAAGTGGTGGCATCTGCTACACAACAGGACATGGCAGAGGCTTCAACGTCCGTCCATCCTCCTAATAAGGAGTCTAGGAGTATGGACAGGTACGGGAAGCGCACCCTGACTTCAGCGGCCTTTACCTTAAGGTCTCTGAATTATTTGGCACATTTTACCAGGCTTCAGAGGGATCTGGTCAAGGAGTTGTCAGATTCCCTCTCTGGTAACCTACCTGAGCAGCTAGCCCAGTCGGTTAGCTCTCAGTTGGCTATCCTTACATCAATTTCTAACTCGTCCATGAGGCTCATTTCCTATGCGGCCGAAGGGGCGGGTAGAGCGGCAGGCACAGGCGTGGCTCTACGGTGACAAGCCTGGCTCCGCTTGTGTCAGTTTGCGGAGGCCTTCAAGTCTTCCTTCGCCGACGCTCCCTTTGATGGGTCCTCATTGTTTGGACCCAAGGTGAAAGACACCCTTACCGCTGTGAGCAAGAGGGAAAAACTTTATCTGCCGTGAGGTGCCCGTTATTCCACTCCCTTTCGGCCTTACCCCAAGGCTAAAGGAGGGGAAAATGTGGTTCCAAATCTCGCAAGTTTTTCTCCCAACAGCAGGAAGATTCCCGTCCAGAGGCAGAGGACGGGAAATTTTTCAGGGAGACGCCGTCCCAGAGGCGGCAGAGGGCCCGCAATTCTGGAGACCGCGAGTCCTTTCGTGGCTCTTCAGCCTCCCACACGTCATGAGGGATTGCCCGGCTGTGCTGCTCGAGCCAGTCGGGTGTCGTTGCCAAGCACCTAAAAGCCTGGGAGTCAATCACTCAGGACAGATGGGTGCTTCGGATCATTGCCGGAGGTTACACCATCCCATTCACATACTCACCCCCACCGTCCAAGAGAATCCCGGACCCACCACCCAGTCAAAGGGAAATAGCAGCCGCAGAAGCTTTAAAGCTGCTAGAAAAAGGAGTCA
The DNA here is from genome assembly GCF_019279795.1 of Protopterus annectens. Taxonomy (NCBI): domain Eukaryota; kingdom Metazoa; phylum Chordata; order Ceratodontiformes; family Protopteridae; genus Protopterus; species Protopterus annectens. The sequence continues at coordinate 1,437,081,576 of NC_056737.1, forward strand.
TCCAACCGGTCCCCACAGACCAGATCGGATCAGGAAATTACTCCAGGTTCTTTTAGTGCCAAAAAAGACAGGGGACCTGAGGCCAATATTGGATCTCAGCAAACTGAACCAATCCGTCACGAAATCCAAATTCCGAATGGTCACGTTACAATCCATTCTCCCATTATTGGAGAAGGATGTTTGGATGTGCTCCATAGACCTCAAGGACGCCTATTATCACATACCGATACATCAGGCGTCCAGAAGGTATCTGCGCTTCAGCCTGGGAGTCAGTCATTACCAATTTTGCGCTCTGCCCTTTGGTCTCACCACAGCCCCCAGGGTGTTCACCAAGTGTTTGGCAGTAGTGACGGCTCACCTGAGAAGTCTTGGATTCCAAGTGTTTCCCTATCTCGACGACTGGCTCCTGACTGCCACCACCAGACATCTACTAATGGACAACCTCAAAGCCACCATCTCTCTGGGTGTTTCCCTGGGGATTACATTCAATTGGTCAAAGTCTGTCTTGCTGCCCTCTCAATGCATAAAGTTTATAGGAGCAGAGATAGACTCAAGATTGATGTGCGTCTTTCTTCCTGCCGAAAGGATCCGAACTTTACAGGGCCAAGTTCAAGCTCTGATCTCGAGATCCAAAGCCCCAGCCAGGATGGTTCTACAGGTTTTAGGCTCAATGTCTGCCACGGTTCTTTTAGTTCCTCTAGCAAGATTACACATGAGGATTCTTCAGTGGCTCTTGTCAACTCAATGGTCCTTTCAGGATCTTCCCTCAATCATCACATCATGATTACGGAAATATGCAAAGGGACCTTCGCTGGTGGCTTCAGACATCCAACTTGGATCAAGGAAAACCCTTTGTTCTCCCCCCTCCAGTGGTTACCCTGACGACAGATGCCTCCCAGATAGGGTGGGGGCATTGTCTGGGCAGGCTAGTTCAGGGCTCCTGGCTTCCAGACGAAGCTCTTCTCCACATCAACGTGTTGGAGATGAGGGCTGTACTTCTATCCCTACAGGCCTTACACAAGTTTCTTCCTCAGGGCATCATCGCCATCCACACAGACAACATGTCGGTGGTCTGGTATCTGAACAAACAAGGAGGGACCAGATCGTACCCCCTTTGCAGAGAGGCCATGAGAGTTTGGGAATGGGCTGTAGCTACCAACCGCTTCTTGGTAGCGACCCACATCCCGGGAAAGTCAAATGTATTGGCGGACAAATTAAGCAGGACAATTCTCTCTCCTCACGAATGGTCTCTAAACCGCACAGTAGCAGCCCAGGTTTTCAAGAGATGGGGGACGCCGTGCTGCGACCTATTTGCAACTCCACAAAACGCCAAGTGCCAAAGGTTCTTCTCCTTGATCCCACATCAGGAAGTACCAGCCATGGATGCTCTAGCACAACCTTGGCCAACAGGGCTACTTTATGCCTTTCCTCCAATTCCACTTCTTCCCAAAGTTATTCAAAAAGCTTCTCAACTGGGGTCTTTAATGATTCTGATTGCCCCATACTGGCCTCGTCAGATATGGTTTCCTTACCTGAAGAAGCATGCAGTGGACGATCCGTGGACCTTAGACCTGATTCCGGACTTGCTGATCCATCAGTCGGGACATTGGCATCAGTCCCTTCAATCTTTGAAATTGACAGCTTGGCTCCTCCACTTCCGACCTTAGTTAGAAGGCACACACTAGACCCGGAAGTTGTTCACATTTTATCTTGCCCACAAACCCACCACTAACAAATTGTACCTCAGTAAGTGGAAGAGGTTTGCTATCTGGGCTCAACTCAAGGGCTTAGACCCTATCACTGCTCCTGTCCCAGAGGTTTTGAAATTCTTAACATCCCTGTTTAATCAGGGATCTTCTGTCTCAACTATTAAAGTCCAACTAGCGGCTATCTCTAAATTCCACGAATCCACGGATCCTCCTTTGATGAGCAGCAGACTATGCAAAACGTTCATTAAAGGTGCGAGTCTATTAAGACCACCAGTTTTTCATCCTGCGCCTCCGTGGGATCTTGATTTGGTGCTTCGCGCATTAACATCTTCCCCTTTCGAACCGGCTGCTACATGCGAGTTAAAATATCTGTCTTGGAAAACGGCATTCTTAGTGGCTATTACTTCTGCAAGAAGAGTTTCAGAGCTTCAAGCCCTGTCTATTAAACCACCGTACTTGATTTTCCACAAGGATAGAGTATCACTTAGGCCTAATCCATCCTTTGTCCCAAAGGTCTGTTCTAGTTTCTGTCTTCAACAATCTCTAGAGCTACCAGTTTTCTTTCCAAAATTCTCCAATGAAGCAGAATACACTCTCCATAAATTGGATGTTCACAGGCAATTACGCTTCTATTTAGACAGGACTCAGCAACTTCGTAAGTCAGACCAGTTGTTTGTGTCCTTCTCAGATAATAAATTGGGCCAAACCATCACAAAAGCTACTATCTCAAAATGGATCAGAGATTGCATAACTCAGGCCTATTCTTCTTTGAATAAGCAACTTACAACATCTATCAAAGCTCATTCTACCAGAGCTATGGCTACTTCTATAGCCTTTCATTCCAAGCTCGCTATATCGGAAATCTGTGCTGCGGCTACTTGGTCCAACCCGCACACTTTCATTTCCCACTACAAATTGGATGTGGCATCTAAAGGACGAGCATCTTTTGGTTCCACGGTACTCAGGAGTGTTTTCCAGTGAGCCACCCAGGATTCAGGTGCTAGGGACGCTGTCCCATCATTCAGAATGTAGGCGAGATAGGATCACATAACATCTTTTAGTTATGTACTCACCATAACTTCAGATGTTTGGGATCCATCTCGCCTACATTCCTAATACCCACCCTCCTTCCCCCTGCCTTGGAGATCAGAAGAGATTGAACGGTTTTGAGTTCTACTGTTTTATCTTGTTTCATCTGACGATGTTATATAAGCAGGGCGTGCATGTGTGCATGTATGCGGACAAACTAGATCTGGGGGACTGGTAGTGGTGCATCCTGGGATATAGTAAGCTCAGCCAATAAGAGACTTCGCTCTTTGGCATAAGCGTGCCGAGTCGGAGCCGAGGGATCGGCTCCGAACCATCATTCAGAATGTAGGCGAGATGGATCCCAAACATCTGAAGTTATGGTGAGTACATAACTAAAAGTTGATGACAAAAACAAAAAGTTGAGATCCCTCATCAAAACCTCTAAAGCTAGCTATGAGGACAGGATTGCAAAGCCTTCTACAGTTCTATCAAGAATCTCCATGGCAATACCCAGATTTGCTCTGAGTTACTGCACAATGATGCATCCCATATTGAGCCAACAGCTAATGCGAACATACTGGCCAACAGATTCAGTGCCAACTTTACCCCACTTTCACCACCTAAAGAACCAATCACAATACAGGAAGAATGCCAGGCACTCAGCATTACTGCAGCACAGGTTAAAGCTGCATTGCCCAAGGCCAAGAATACAGCTTCCATGGGACCTGACAATATCCCTGGCTGTGTTCTACATGAACTACAAAGTGAACTGGCACCATACCTGTGTGCCCTGTTCAATCACAGCCTCACCTCAGGCTTTAAAACTACAGAATGGCACACTGCTACAGTCATCCCTCTCCATAAAGGGGGAGTGACTACAGACCCTGGGAATTATCGCCCCATTATCCTAATGAGTTTGATATGTAAGGCTATGGAGTGCATCATCATGGACCTAATTAACAAGGATGTAGGGAATCTCCAAATTCTGGAGCCCATGCAATTTAGTTTTGTGAAGAGTAGATCATGCCTGCTCTACCTGGTTGACTTCTTTGATTCAGTTACCAGAGCTGTGGATGAGGGCAAGACAGTTCATACAGCCTACCTCGATCTGGCCAAAGCCTTTGATACCATTCCCCACTAAGGAATTATTGATAGACTCACCAAACTAGGCATCAACCTCAATATCACTAGGTGGGTTGCAAATTGGCTCGCAGGACCCACAGTGTGAGATTAACAGACTCCCAAGTCAGACTGATGACGAGTTACTAGTGGAGTCCCACAGGGATTGGTTCTGGGTCCTCTCCTGTTTGGCATCTACTTCTCAGAAGTCCAGGCCAACACGGAGGGACTCTGACTGACCAAGTGGTGCCAATGATTGCAAGCTGGGAGCCATTATTAACTCAAAGTCACACAAGGAATGCTGAGAACAAATCACTTTATAACGCAAAGCTTTCGGGTATAAACCCTTTCTCAATACTAAATACATACATATACACAAAGCAACTGCTTTTATACAGGCCTAGTAGTCATGTGACTGCAGCCAAAGTCACTTGACCTATTCAAATATACAGTTTAAAAAATTATTTAAAGAAACATACTACAAAAAAGCATTTGTTAAAAAGAAGCTACACATATAAATATATATGATCATATTTCAAAGCAATATAAATCTAAATCTAGCACATATATATGCTTAATTATAAAAATATAAAAATATACATATATACCTATATGTTTAATACAAACTCTAAGAACATTAAAACATAGGTGTACACATACATGTACACAACAAATATACTTATTAACATCAATGTATAAACATGCTCATGTGCACAGGTTAATAAAAATATCATTTCAACCTACGTTGTAATCCAACAAGAATGGGTTTAATGCTTACTGTACTGTTAAGGCCAGGAGGACTATCAGCTCCCAAACGTACTATCCATTGATATTCTTTAGTTTCAAGAAAATTATTAATATCACCACATCTGAGTGAGGGAGTCACCAAATCAATAGCTCTAAATCTAAATGTATGCCTGTCCCCACAAGTCTCAATATGCTTATACAAAGCATTCTGAGTATACTGCCTCCTGATTTCTGACTTGTGTTCAATAATCCTGTCCTTGAGTCTACGTGTAGTCTTACCAATGTAGTATGCAGGACATACAGAACATGACGCCATGTATACCACATTGGTAGTAGTACAAGTAGCTCTTACAGAAAATGTATATGTATGGTGTGTGATCGTATGCACATAACTATTAGATTCCACATATCTAATCAAGTCTGAACAACAGGAGCAGTTAAGACATGCATATGTACCAAAATTAGATGTAGAGTATATGGGTCTATCAATGCATAAATTCAAGGAAGGGCGAAAATCTTTATAGCATAGCATACTTTTGAGGGTTTTCATATTCCTAAAGCTAAAGAATGGCTTATCACCTAACAATTTTGTAAGTTCAGGGGATGCCATTAAAATAGGCCAATATTTATAGATAGTGCACTTAACAAGGGAAACCTTACTTGCAAAACCAGTCACGTATCTAAATCTTTGCACAGTAGAGTTTACAACTTGATTTATCACAGCATCAGAGTTCGTAAGATTATAATTCCTGAAATATGGGGCATATAATGAATGCCTATTGCTAGATACCTGATTCTTCATTTCGTTTAAAATAGACAATGCATAGCCACAATCAACAAAATCCTTAAATGTATCATTTAACTGCTCATTAAAGACAATGTCATCTGTGTTAAGCCTACTCACTCGAATGAATTGAGACTTAATCACACCTCGAAAAACATGTGGGGCATGCATGCTGTCCGCATGCACATATCTACCCACACATGTCTCCTTCTTAAAAACAGAAGTGCCCAATGATCCATCCTTGTAAAAAATGTTATCAAGGAAGGAAGCCTCTTTACTAGTAATGGTCGACTTAAACTTCAAAAAGGATGTCGTGTTGTTCAAGTGTACAAGATATTCTTCTAAGCTGTCCCTAGATCCATTCCAAATTAAAAAACAATCATCAACAAACCATTGATAGAACACAACACGTGTGTCAAGAAAATTTTTTCCATCATGCAAGTTGTCTAATTCCCACTGATGCAGTACAAGGTTTGCATATGTATTGGCCACGGGGGTGCCCATGGCAACCCCGTTGACCTGCAAATACGGTTGTTGATTGAAAATGAAAACATTATGGCTGAGTACTAGGTCCAACAATTGACATATTTTGAATGGAATCACTTACTAAGGATTTTTCAGTAGTCAAAAACTTCCTGATGGACTCTATGCCATACAAATTAGGGATAACAGTGAACAACGATACAATGTCTAAGGTAACAAATAGATAATCATTCAGATTACATGGTTCACTGTAATACCATTTTGAAAGTTTGAAGAGAAAATCACCAGTATCTTTCAAAACATAATTACATTTATCTAAAAAAGGAAACAATTGTTTCTGAAGGTAAACCGAGATAGGTTCGGTTACCCACCCATTGCCAGAAACAATGGGTCTCATGGGAGGGTCTAACAGACATTTATGTATTTTGGGAAGTCCATATAACTGAGGTATAGATGGACAAGGTACAGAAAAAAAGTTAAATAATTCCAAACTAATATTATTATTAAATTGCATGCATACCTATGACTAACTTAAATTTAGTTGATATTATTACCGACTTGAGAATGTTTGTGAGAAATTTAAATTTAAAAATTTTGTTTAATGTTAGTACTGCTCCTAATAACATTCCTAGAAAACGTAGTGTTTTTATACCTGTGAATACACCTCTTACTACTGCCTTTTGCAATGTCTGTGAAGCTGATTTTAGGCAACAGTTTAATGTCTGTGATAGAAAATTTACTTATAATTTAACCTATGAGCAACATCTTGCCTTGCAGAATCTCAAAAGGAATAGTGAAATCATCATTAAGCAGGCAGATAAGGGTGGAAGTATTGTGATTATGGATAGAGCTTGCTATAATTCCTCAATGGATAAGCTACTAATGGATACTTTGTCCTTTAAAAAAATTAGTTTTCTGGATGTAAAGAAACATATTACTGACGTTAATTTACATGTTTATGACATGCAATTTAATAATAATATTAGTTTGGAATTATTTAACTTTTTTTCTGTACCTTGTCCATCTATACCTCAGTTATATGGACTTCCAAAATACATAAATGTCTGTTAGACCCTCCCATGAGACCCATTGTTTCTGGCAATGGGTGGGTAACCGAACCTATCTCGGTTTACCTTCAGAAACAATTGTTTCCTTTTTTAGATAAATGTAATTATGTTTTGAAAGATACTGGTGATTTTCTCTTCAAACTTTCAAAATGGTATTACAGTGAACCATGTAATCTGAATGATTATCTATTTGTTACCTTAGACATTGTATCGTTGTTCACTGTTATCCCTAATTTGTATGGCATAGAGTCCATCAGGAAGTTTTTGACTACTGAAAAATCCTTAGTAAGTGATTCCATTCAAAATATATGTCAATTGTTGGACCTAGTACTCAGCCATAATGTTTTCATTTTCAATCATCAACCGTATTTGCAGGTCAACGGGGTTGCCATGGGCACCCCCGTGGCCAATACATATGCAAACCTTGTACTGCATCAGTGGGAATTAGACAACTTGCATGATGGAAAAAATTTTCTTGACACACGTGTTGTGTTCTATCAACGGTTTGTTGATGATTGTTTTTTAATTTGGAATGGATCTAGGGACAGCTTAGAAGAGTATCTTGTACACTTGAACAACATGACATCCTTTTTGAAGTTTAAGTCGACCATTACTAGTAAAGAGGCTTCCTTCCTTGATAACATTTTTTACAAGGATGGATCATTGGGCACTTCTGTTTTTAAGAAGGAGACATGTGTGGGTAGATATGTGCATGCGGACAGCATGCATGCCCCACATGTTTTTCGAGGTGTGATTAAGTCTCTCAATTCATTCGAGTGAGTAGGCTTAACACAGATGACATTGTCTTTAATGAGCAGTTAAATGATACATTTAAGGATTTTGTTGATTGTGGCTATGCATTGTCTATTTTAAACGAAATGAAGAATCAGGTATCTAGCAATAGGCATTCATTATATGCCCCATATTTCAGGAATTATAATCTTACGAACTCTGATGCTGTGATAAATCAAGTTGTAAACTCTACTGTGCAAAGATTTAGATACGTGACTGGTTTTGCAAGTAAGGTTTCCCTTGTTAAGCGCACTATCTATAAATATTGGCCTATTTTAATGGCATCCCCTGAACTTACAAAATTGTTAGGTGATAAGCCATTCTTTAGCTTTAGGAATATGAAAACCCTCGAAAGTATGCTATGCTATAAAGATTTTCGCCCTTCCTTGAATTTATGCATTGATAGACCCATATACTCTACATCTAATTTTGGTACATATGCATGTCTAAACTGCTCCTGTTGTTCAGACTTGATTAGATATGTGGAATCTAATAGTTATGTGCATACGATCACACACCATACATATACATTTTCTGTAAGAGCTACTTGTACTACTACCAATGTGGTATACATGGCGTCATGTTCTGTATGTCCTGCATACTACATTGGTAAGACTACACGTAGACTCAAGGACAGGATTATTGAACACAAGTCAGAAATCAGGAGGCAGTATACTCAGAATGCTTTGTATAAGCATATTGAGACTTGTGGGGACAGGCATACATTTAGATTTAGAGCTATTGATTTGGTGACTCCCTCACTCAGATGTGGTGATATTAATAATTTTCTTGAAACTAAAGAATATCAATGGATAGTACGTTTGGGAGCTGATAGTCCTCCTGGCCTTAACAGTACAGTAAGCATTAAACCCATTCTTGTTGGATTACAACGTAGGTTGAAATGATATTTTTATTAACCTGTGCACATGAGCATGTTTATACATTGATGTTAATAAGTATATTTGTTGTGTACATGTATGTGTATACCTATGTTTTAATGTTCTTAGAGTTTGTATTAAACATATAGGTATATATGTATATTTTTATATTTTTATAATTAAGCATATATATGTGCTAGATTTAGTTTATATTGCTTTGAAATATGATCATATATATGTATATGTGTAGCTTCTTTTTAACAAATGCTTTTTTGTAGTATGTTTCTTTAAATAATTTTTTAAACTGTATATTTGAATAGGTCATGTGACTTTGGCTGCAGTCACATGACTACTAGGCCTGTATAAAAGCAGTTGCTTTGTGTATATGTATGTATTTAGTATTGAGAAAGGGTTTATACCCGAAAGCTTTGCGTTATAAAGTGATTTGTTCTCAGCATTCCTTGTGTGACTTTGGATCTTTTTGCAGTCTGTTTTTCAGCCATTATTAACTCCACAAGTGATGTAGACATCCTACAGAAAGGCCTAACTGAAACCAATTACTGGTGTCGAAACCATGGTCAAGCTTAATGCCCAAAAATGTGTCACCATTCCCTTTGGGAAAAACTCAGTTCTCATTAATTACCACATTGATGGAAGTCCACTGAACGCTGAAGGCATTATAAGAGATCTGGGGACACAGGTTGACAGCAATCTCTCCTTCAACCACCACATTGCCACTGTGGTCAGAAAGTCCTTCTATGTAGCAAATCTCAGTACCACGGGTTTTGCATCTAGGAAAAATTAGATCATCATCTCTCTCTTCTCTTCCCTCTTTAGACCAATCATCAAGTATAATGACCCATTTGGCATGTACCTCACTAAATGCCTGCAACAGCTGGAAAGGCCACAAATGTACCTCACAAATAGGATCATAGGCCTTAAACACATTCCCTACATGGACAGACTCAAAAAACTCCATTTTTTTTTTCTGTCTCATATCATCTATTAAGAGGTGAGCTCTGCTTGACTTACAAAGCCATGTTTGACCCAACCCTGTTAGAAATGTTACACCTAAAGTAATCCCAATCTCTCTGCACCACGTGCTTCAGGGACCTCAACCTCATTACCACAATCAACAGAGCATGCTGGAGGGACAGGTTCTTAACCCAGAGACTGCCCATGCTATGGAATAGACTTCCCATACATGTCAAACAGAACACCTCACTGGCCCTCTTCAAGAGAGATATTGATGAGTGGGTGGGAAATAGAAAATTCACCCTGGGAATCACTCCAGTGGGCTCTACTCAACAGAGGCACTGGTAACTACGATTAGGTGGCACGATGCCAGGTTAATCCTATTGGCTAGGCTTGTAAAGGCTCCAGGGCCATTAGCCTAGTACACACTTATAAACCTATGGAACTCTCCAGCTTTTGTAAACAAGCATTATTAGAGTGTGATAACAGAAGTCAAGGACGAATCTGCATTCTAACATTTTAGGTGACTAATATGGGTTCAGATAGTTATTTTCCTCTTTAAAGATTGAACAGGTATTTTGTTTAGGCACACGTTTGTGATTTTTTTTTTTATTAGTTGTTGAAGCAGTCACAATTTTCCCTTTCACTTTTCTACTACCTATTTATTTGAATATCATATTAGTTTTGCATTTGTTTTTACTGACGTGTTCATTCATGTTAAGGTTAATGATAATCTAGATTACACTGATAGTGCTCCAAGCAAATTAAGTTTTCATCATTGATAACATTATCCCAGTTTGTTCTGATAAACAATTTCCACTGGTAATGTTTGGGAAGGACACGTTATTACTGACTGGTGTTGATTTTTATGTTAGTTTAAAAGTGATGACATGTGCTAACTACAAGGAGTAGAATCATGAGCAGGATGCATGAGTATCCTATGTTTGCTAATATGATATGGAGCTGTCATCCTTAGATGGGTTGAATACTATTTTAACAAGTTTTCTTTTTTCTCATTAATGTACATATATTTACTTGTTATTTATTAGGTTTACCTTGTCAATGTCTGGGTACATAACATTCCCCCTACAGATTCTGTTTTAATTGATTGTGACATCACAGAATTAAAGAGGAAATCATCAGCTCTTTAATGGATAAAACTGTCTAAAGCAAATTCTTATGATAAAATATCGAAAGTCACTGGCATTGTAGAACAATTTCTTGTCATGAGTTGTTGATACTACCATCTATCTCACATGATATGCACAGTGAAACCGGACACCATGTTCTAACTAATGAATGAAATCCATTTATTTCATATTTACTTGTGATACAAGCTTTTGGATTATTCTGCTAATTAGATGATTTTAGCCATGTTTGCTAGGATGTCCAGTAATCCCACGTTATACTATTTCATATCCAAAACTGAAGATATTCTCAGGATGTTCAATCTAACGTGAGAAATGGCCATGTCATAGTTACCCATAATCCTTATTTAACCTAACTGAGATGTTCCTAATGTTGGCCTTTGGCAGGAATAGCATTGTTGCATACTCCTTGCAAAGTCCATTGTGCCTGTTTTGCATTTAAATGAGTCATAGGCTCATAGGTGTGTACTAGGCCAGTGGCCCTGGAGCCTTTACAAGCCTAGCCCATAGAAGTGCCATGGCATCATGCTGCCATTAGTTCCTGGTGCCCCAAGATGAATTTTCTATTTCCCATCCACTCATCAAGATTTCTCTTGAACAGGGCCAGTGAGGTGCTCTGCTTGACATGGATGGGAAGTCTATTCCATAGCATGGGCAGTCTCTGGGTTATGAACCTGTCCCTCCAGCTTGGCTTGTTTTGTTGATTGTGGTAATGAGGTTGAGGTCTCTGGAACATGTGGTGTGGAGGGATTTCTTTAGCTGTAGCATTTCTAACAGAGCTGGGTCAGACATGGCTTTGTAAGTCAAGCAGAGATTACCTCTAAGTAGGCGATATGAGACAGAGAATAGTTGGAGTTTTTTTAGTATGTCCATATAGGACAAGTGTTTAAGACCTAGGATCCTCTTTATGGGGTACTTTTGTGGCCTCTCCAGTTGTTGCAGTTGTCTAATGAGGTACTTGCCCAAATGGGGCATTGTACTCGATGACTGGCCTAATGAGAGAAGAGTAGAGGGAGACAATGACCTCTTTCTTCCAGGATGCAAAACCCTTAGTAATGAGATATGCCACATAGAAAGACTTTCTGACCACAGTGGCAATATGGTGGTCAAAAAAGAGGTTGCCATTAATCTGCCTTCTGTGTTCAGTGGACTACCATTGATGTGGTAATTTATGAGAATTGGGTTTTTCCCAAAGGGGATGACGACACATTTTTTTGGCATTGAGCTTAAGGCTATGATTCTGACACCAGTCGTTGGTCTCAGTGAGGCCTTTCTGTAAGATGTCAACATCACTTGGGGAGTTAGTAATACCTCCCAACTTGCAATCATCTGTGAACTTTGTCAGCCAGAGTCCCTTCATGTTGGCCTGGACTTCAGAGAACTAGATACCAAACAGGAGTGGAGCCAGGACTGAACCCTGTGGGACTACATTTGTGACTGATTGGCAGTCTGACTTGGAGTCAGCTACTTTCACACTGCGGATTCTATCTGTGAACCAGTTTGCAACCTACCTAGTGATATAGGGGTTGATTCCTAGCTTAGTGAGTTTTCTATGATTTGTGAGTGGGGAATGGTGTTAAAGGCCTTGGCCAGATCAATGTAAATTGTATGAACCACCTTGCCTTCATTCACAGCTCTGCTAACCGACTCAAAGAAGTCAACCAGGTTGAGCAGGCATGATCTACCCTTCACAAAACCAAACGGTGTGGGATCCACAATTTGCAGATTCCCTCTATCCTTGTTTATTAGGTCCATGATGATGCATTCCATAGCTTTGCATATCAGACTCATCAAGCTAATGGGGCGATAGTTCCCAGGGTCTGTAGTCACTCCTCTTTGTGGAGAGGGATGACTGTAGCAGTGCACCAGTCGGTAGAGACAAAGGCTGAGGAGAGGCTGTGATTGAACAGGGCACAGAGGTAAGGTGCCAGTTCACTCTGTAGTTCATGCATAACACAGCCAGAAATATGCCAGGTCCCATAGAAGCTGTATTCTTGGCCTTGGACAGTGCTGTTTTAACCTGTGTTGCAGTAATACTGGGTGCCTGGCAATCTACTGGTATTGTGATTGGCCCTTTGGTGGGGGAGAGAGGGGTAAAGTTGGCACTGAATCTGTTGGTTACTATATTGGCAAGATATGTTGGCTCAGTATAGAAGGTACCTTTGTGCAGTAGCTCAGAGCAAATCTGGGTATTGCTGTGGAGATTCATTACACAACTATAGAAGGCCTTATGGTTGCCTTTACTATATGCTGCACTTCTGTCTCCATAGCTAGCTTTAGAGGATTTGATGAGGGTTCTCAATTTTTTGTTGAGGCTGATAAGGGAGTTTTTCCATTCTTGGGGTTTCACCTTATTCCGCATCAGTTTCCTCCTTTTGTTGTAGAGTTTGTTTATGGCAGGGGACCACCAGATTGTCTTCCTTTTTTTTTGGAGGAGAGTGGTTTGGTTCTATTGGGTATGGCGAGATCCACGCATTTGTGTACGTGTTCGTACAGGACATTAGTGTATGATTCGGCAGTCATGCAACTGTTCTCCATTTGCATGGGTGCCGTGAAGTTAGCCACCTCTGTTTTTAGGAGCCCAATGTTAGCTTTGGCAAATAATTTCACACCCAAAAACGTGACAGATATTTTCTAAAAAGTCATGAAAACAGCAATATTGAAAGTATTCACAATGGCTCAGAGAACCAGCTTTATTAAATTTTGCATACTAGGAAAGACAAGCTGTACTATGCAGAAAAACTTCAGGAATTGTCATCATATCCTGTTCTCACTAACTTTAACATAGGTGACCGCTACATAATCTATAAAACACTGTGTTACCAGTTTTTGGAAGTACATGCCAAGAACATACTTCTTTCAGAGACAAACCCAGATCAGGGAATGTAACACTTAAAAGTGCAAAAGCAGAAAAAAAGTCATGAGAGATTATTACACAATCCCATCCAAGAACATGGTATAGGCTTCTTCTTCTAGGCATAAGTTAGTCATTACCAGTCTTTGAAACTAATCTTAATATATCTATATGCATATCTGTCTCTCTGTCTAAATACACACACACACACACACACACACACACACACACACACACACACACACACACACACACACACACACACACACAATGCACCTGTACATTTAAAATGTGTTGAACTACTGCAGTGTACCACAAGTCAGAAATGAAAGTATTTCATTTTGTCCGCTATTCATACTGATTATCATAGGTTTCCATATGTTGTCTTGGTGTATTTAGTGGGATTGTGATATACTGAGAAAAGTCTTTGATTTTTTGTGCAATAGTTATGACAGGAGGTTTAGGTGTAGTAAAAATGACTCAAACATTAAAACACAGAGATGTCTGATCCCTATTTGTTCAGCACTGTTATGCTTTCTTTAGTGAAATTATTTACCAACGCTGGTGTGCAAATGCTCTTTCTAATGCCCTTGTACTTCTTCATATCACATGTCATAGTAATTTTTGATTTTTTGGTGAAATCCTCCATATGTACTTCAAAATTTCCCACACAGGAAGGCTATGGTGATGAGACTTACCTGCTGACTTTAGATTTCTTTTGGCTTGTTTCTTGGCATATTTTTCAGTGGGAAATCTGTTTTTAGTGTCATATCTCTTTGGGCAGATTGGTATATCCTAACATCTCTGATTATGTTATGAATATTTGGTTATTCTAAGTTTGCTGATAGTCATCAACGTTCAACCATCCCAGTCTTGGCTACAGACTGTCAGTTCACCTAGCATTCTGGATTTTGTGCATAATATCTAGTGCTTGCATTACAGGTCTACTGCCTGCAGTAAAATAACCTGCATGACATTTATCAGCTTCTTGCCAAAACAAATCTTCCTGAATAAAGACTTTGACAGTATGTCATGAGTACTTTGGAACTGCTTGTAATTATCATATGTAAACAGCAAGTTTCAATCAGTGAAACTGTTACGTCAAATTGCTATTTAAAAATTAAACATGGCATGTTTTTACTTTTGGGTGCTTGGCTGTCATTTCTGTATGTGGACAAACATGCTCAGCTTGTGTTACAGTACTACTTTACCTGAATTCTCAATTTTAATTGTCTTTTTTATACTGTGAAAATCATTTTTACAGCCCTGTAATGCTTGGATCCAGGAATCATAAACAACATTATTTATCTCATTCTCCTTTGTGAATATTTAAATTCTCTGATGTAAAATGTAGACTGCCATTATCCATATTTTTTCTTGGCAGACAATTGTTAACATTGTTCTTAGAATTATGACTGCTTTATGTGAGGTAGTTAATATAGCATGTATTACCTGAGTCTACAAGAGATGAGAAACCAATTTAACGAGCAAAGATATATTTAAAAACATACCTCAGAGATTCCAATTTTACCTCACTGCAGTGCACATCTGGAAATATCTCTAGTACTAATGATTGTAGTTTCTCAATTAATACCCCACTGATTCCACAGTGATGCAATTTATTACATAGACATACGTTCATTTTATTCATTAAAAACTTGGTATAGCTGTCGTCCACCCTTTCTCAACTAGCTCATGCAACTTTTATAGAAATAGATCAGTCTGATTCAGTCTCTGAATGTTCATAGTGTCTAAGAAAACTTATACCAGTGTTTTGTTTACATTTATTTATTTATTTTATGTTTGGTTTCCAAATAGAGTCGAGGTTCATTTCAGTGGAAGATCAGGCAGAAAATCCATAGACAATAAGGAAACCACATTATACCAAAGCAATACATCCTGTAGCATTTAACACTTGTGCACAGATATAGGATTAGAACAAGAGCAGGTTTAGGTGTGGTGCAAAAGAAATCCATACATCATTAATACTAAATCCACTAACTATAGCACTTGAAAATTTTGCATAACATGAAATACTGTACCTACGTATGCAAATGACCCCATAAGAACATACCAGTGATGTTCTTCATGTTTCACTGTTACAGTGTGGGTTATCCCTTCTGGGTAGCCCTCGGTCGTCCTGAATGCCAGAGTAAAGATTTTCCCCTGCGCCGGCTGCTGTCAACTGCGGACTGATGTCAGGTCATCAGTGGTATAAAGGAAATCAGCTGGTGCCATTACATCAGTCTTTCTTGCAGTGGAGCCCAAAGCAAAAGCAGTCTGCATGTGTACCTGTCAATCATTGCCAGAGTGGAAGTTGCCTCCGAAAATGAGTAAAGCTAAGTACCCCATTGGGGACCTTTATTTTGCACTAACCAATGTCCGAAAAAGTCAATAATTGCCTCTGCTGTGGAAAACAAATACCACACTGAGACTTCCATACCTTGTGTGTTACTTGTCTAGGTCCAGACCACGACGTCCCCCGTTGTCGGTTCTTTGCACTTTTCAATTCTAGAATTATTTGCGTAGAGCTGAATTTGTAGCCAGACATTTCCAAAGTAGTTCCTTGCATTATGAAATGGCATCCATCGGTCAACGGTCTGTGACTATTCCCAAAACATGAAAAGATAAAGAAAGGGACAGACCACACAAACTTAAGCCTTCTGATGACCCCTTTCAGAAGCAAGTCGTCAGTTCTCAGGAATTCTGAGGTGCTTTTGCTGCCCCTGATGCCCAACTCGTTTCCTTCGTAGGCCTCTACCGAGACCCTTTTGGAGCCTGGTATGCCACCGGGGAATGCTTCCTCATCTGATCCCTCGGTTGTCTCCACTTCAGTTGGGTCCGGAACCACTAAGCTGGCACCAGCTTCTGAGGAGGTTCTTGGCACAACCATTTCAAGGCAAAAACAGACATCTTCTCCTCTGACTACCACATCCCAACAACAAATGGATTTATTAAGGTCTAAAAGCAAGACCACCCCTAAGAATCCAGTCTCTAGTCGCCATCTTACTCCTCCACCACCTCAGATGCAGTTACTGAAAATGGTGGAGAACCTCATCACTTTCATCAGAGGTAGCCGTACCACTTCTTCTAAAAGAAAAAGGGATACTTCCCCTGAAGTTCACACAGAACCGGATTCTGAAATTTCAGACTACCTTGATTCAGATGAGGAATAGCAAACTCTCACCCCCTTTGAGGATTCTGATGCAGAGGAATCCATTCCTTCTGCCTCCCACCCCAAGGATCTTTCATTTGGGGAAACCCTACACACTCTGAGAGCATTTCCACTGGGAATCCAAGATTATCCTCAGTCTGAGAAAAGACTAAGAACATTTCTAGACTTTTCTTAGCACAGACCCTTGGCCATCCCTCTTATTCTGGACGTGGTGGATGATGTTTGCAGTGACTCTAGCTTCACCCCTGATGCCCTACCCCCTGCTCCTAGAAAACTGACAGGTACTACAGGGTGCCTGAGTCAAATAAAACATTATTTAAAAACCCTGCAGCAGACCCAGAGGTCATCACACAGGGGGTCCCTAAGGGGCCAAGGATAGCTCATCAAAAAATGCAATTCCCACTGACAGGGACTCAAGAGCTCTGGACAGATGGGGTAAGAAAGTGTATACCTCCACAACCTTAGCTAGTAGAGCTCTTAACTGCCAGTTCCATATGCTAAACTATCAACAGCACACCTTGGAACAAATGAAACAAAAAATGTCATCTTTACCTGACACTAATACTTCCAAGGAGTTAGCAGATCTTCTGCACTCTTCTTCTCAAGTAGCTAAACACTCCCTGCTCTGTGGATTTGATGCCCTAGAAACCTTAAGTAGGGCCACTGTGGCAGGTTCAGTGATTAGGAGGCAAGCATGGCTAAAAAAACATCCACTGCCTGATCATGTAAAATCTAGACTACTTGACCCCCCACCCCCGGATAAAGACTGCTTGTTTGGATCAAAACACAGAGATCATCAAAAAGATGGAGGATAAAGCTAAATCTATGCAAACTGTAAAAGACTTCCTCCAACTTCAACCTCCCAGATTCAACAGAAGACTCAACTCTAAGCACTGGTCTTTCCCAGCCCCCAATAAACAGGTTCAAGGGAGGCCTTGCAGGGACAGACCAGTTAGACCACAAAACCAAGGCCAGAGAAAAACAAAGCAGTGGCCCTCCACCACTCCCACAGCAGGGAGTTCTAAGTCCACTCACTACCCTAAGAACATCCAATGACTCCCACCCCACCTCCCATCAAAGGTTAGGAGGAAGACTATCCCTTTGCAAACAAAATTGGCTGTCTGTAATAAAGGACCAATGGGTTTTACAAATCATTTTCCAGGGCTACAAATTTACCTTCCAACAAACCAACCTTATCAGGTTACCCAAATCTACCTAAAGTAAGTGCACATACTCCATGACCAAGAGGCAGTGGAGTCTGTACCAGAGGAGCAAGCAGGAAAAGGATTTTACTCCAGACTTTTCCTAATGCCAAGGAAAGAAGGCACTTGGTGACCCATCCTCAGCCTGTCCACTCTAAACACCTTCCTAGAGGTCTCAAAATTCAAAATGCTAACTCTTCAAAAACTTTTACCAATTTTTCCCTGCTCACCATTCTCAGTCCTTTGTACTTTCTCTATTTACCTTCAGTAGTTTCCCCACTCTCCCTCTACTGCACCTGTGCTATCTGCTAGGTGGCACTCTCCTCTTCTGCTTTTTCTTAGCTTTGTTTCTCTACCTCTGCTTCTCCTTTACTATTTCCACACTCACCATCTGCCTTATCCTACCTGACCTACTGCCTATCTCCCTTCATATTGTTCTGTTCTTATCCCCATACTTGCCTTTTTGTTACTTCTATACTTGGACCTGCTCCTTCTCCATTCTTTACTCTCTGCTTATACTCTTATACTGCCTTCCTCCAATCTACTGTCTTTCTCTAGTGTACCTAGTCTGTATTCCTTCAATTTCACAACTTTCTTCCATACTCACCTTCCTTTACTGATTGTCTACTTTCCTATCTCTCCTTCAGTTGTTTCTACCCGCTCCGTTCGCCCTGCGGGCTCACTCCGCTCCCCTCCCTGCCCCCAAATCCCACCCGCCCCTAGCACCTCTACCTTTATACCCTCATAGACACACCCCTCTTAATCTATCCCCACCCCTTCTAGACCTAGCCCCTCCCCACTTCACCTACCTGCCTACCCTACCTTCTAAAACCAGCCCCTCCCTTCTCCACTTATCTTCTCTCCTTCCCACTCTTCACACTATCTTCCCACTCTATTTCAGTTATACATTCTCTAAACATGTCTAACCAATGCCAACCTTTGCTACTTGTATCTTTCCTAACCATCATCATCTCTACTTATTTCTCCACCTCTTATGAACAAGCCCTTCCTTATACTCTAACAATTCCACACAAAGTAACCCAAATATCCCCCCTAGCTCTAACAATTACCTATCTCAACACCATCCACAAAACTTCCTACCTCCAAGCTAAATATCACCGACTTTCTCACATCAAATATCCTACTCATAGCCTTAAAAACATTTTTACTACTACCACAAAATTTCTCAATCTTACAACCCTATATTAATCTGCTCATTAATACATGGTGATATCCACCCCAACCCTGGCCCCAACTCACCCCTACCATTCTCTAAAAGCCACCAACTATTTACAAGACCAACACCATCTACCAAACCCCCCAAATCACTCTCAATTGCTCAATTAAATATACGTAGCATCTGTAACAAAATACCACATATCCATGCCCTCCTAGATGTCCAACAGTTTGATATACTCTGCCTAACCGAAACTTGGCTCAAACCTACAATTAAAGATAATGAAATCACCCCCCCTGGCTATAACATACTCAGGCAAGACCGCTTAAACAAAAAAGGTGGTGGGGTAGCAATTCTGTATAAAACCGGACTGCAAATAAGCAGAGAAAACCATACTCTTCCATCTGATAATAATGTAGAAATAATTATTTCCAAACTTCAGCTCAACCCTCACAAAACAGTTAACATTATCTGCACCTATCTTCCCCCAGGAAAAAATCCCACTATTTTAGAAGACCTATTAAATTGGCTTTCACTAAATCTCCCTCAAGAAACTATTCTTTTAGGAGATTTTAATATTGACTGGAATTTATGTCAATACACCAATCCATCCACTCTTATTAACCTATATGGCTTTACTCAAACCATTAACTCCCCAACAAGAACAAACAAACAAAATAACAAAGAAAGTATACTTGACTGGATACTTATAAACAGTCCCCAGCTAAAGTATACAACAGGGACTCTCCCAGATGACTTCAGCGACCACTCTCTAACATATATCATCAGGCATAAAACAAGTTTAACCATCCCCACACAAGTCATAACATCCCGTAGCAAAAAATTCCTAGATCCCATTCTGTTTCAAAATGAACTTATGCAAGTTAATTGGTCATCTCTTAAATCTCTCCCTATAGATGAAGCGGTTAACTACTTCAATCATACTTTTCTGACAATCCTAGAACATCACGCTCCAATGCGTTCTATAAGAACTAAATCTAAAACAGCCCAATGGCTTTCTAATGCCACCAGGAACCTAATCCTTAGTAGAAACAAAGCCTGGATAAAATGGCGTACCTCTAAAAATACAACTGATCGCCTTATTTTCAGAGAACAAAGAAATTTAACAAAAAAAGCCATTCTACAAGATAAGAAGAACTTTTATACTCAGATACAACAAACATCCCTACACCAACCACATAAATTCTGGACCGCCATTAATACACTGCTATCACCAGGAAAAGTTGCCACACCAAATCCTATTGATTCAAACCCCGACTGCCCATTACAAATGGCTAATGCCTTTAATACTTTCTTTACCTCTGCCATTCTAAAGCTAGCTAACCAACAAAGCCCTGATACCTCCAAACTGCTAAACCAAGGTCCCACTCCCCCCCCATTCCACCTCAAACCCATACCCACCACATATATATCATCCTTACTTCAAAAATTAAAACCTACAACTCCCTCAGCCGACAAGTTACCAGCAGAATTCCTTAAAATTGGTGCAAAAGCCATAGCTTACCCCATCTCCATATTGATTAACAGGACCATAAAAGAAAGCACAATTCCATCATTATGGAAAATCTCTTATATTATCCCACTATTCAAAGGTGGTGACTCTACTGAGTATTCTAACTTTCGTCCAATAGCATTATTATCACCACTTGCAAAAATAATGGAGAAATGCATCCACAAACAGGTACTAAATCACCTGCTAAATAATAACCTCCTAGTTAAGTGCCAACATGGTTTTTGCCCTTTCCACAGCACTACTACAGCCTTACTTTCCTTTATCGACTCAATAAATAATAACCGCAATAATAACATACCCTCTGCAGCCTTCTTCGTTGACTTATCCAAAGCCTTTGATATGGTCAACCACAAACTTCTCCTCCATCGTCTAAAGTCCCTCTCTTTTGACAATACAGCCTTAAATTGGTTCACATCCTATCTGAATAACCGCAAACAGGCAGTACTCTGGCATAACCATCTCTCTGATCTCCTTCCTACCTCTATAGGAGTTCCTCAGGGCTCTATCTTAGGCCCTCTACTATTTTCCATCTTTATAAATGATCTTTACCTAGCTACTCCTCTATCAACTTGCATTCAATATGCTGATGATACAACCATTATCTGCTCAGCCCCAACACAGTCAGAACTTTATTCCCTTACACAAAATACCTTCACTACCATAGAGCAATGGTTCTCCAACCACTGTCTCCTCCTTAACCCAAAGAAAACCAAACTCCTGATTTTTACACCCACCATCTTGTCTCCCCATTAATTTCTCTCTCACAGCCAACAATGGCATCCTTATCTCCCCAGACAATAACACCAAACTACTAGGCATTACAATTGACAACCAACTCAAATTTGACACACACATTGACTCTACAATAAAATCAACTAACAGAAAACTAGGCTCTCTGTATAGAATTAAATCTTTCCTTACTCCTGAAGCCAGAACCACTATAGCTAGAACCCACTTAATCTCTTCCCTTTTATATGCCTCCCCAATCTATACAAACCTTTCTAAATATAATCTTACCAAACTAACTACGTCTTATAATAATATTGCCAGATTTGCTACAGCATCTCCATATAGGACTCACCATTGTTCTAACCTTAAAAACTAGGGTGGCTAGAATTACCTAACCTTATACATTTTAACCAACTTACAATTGCCCATAAAGCTCTTTACCACCCAGACAATACCCCAATGCTCTCCACCCTCATAAAACCCTATAGCAATCTGAAGAACCTGCGCTCCTCCAACAAAATACTGATTCATACTTCTCTTTCTAAGAACTCAGCAGGTGACTCCACATTCTCAAACTCAGTTGGGAAACTATGGAATCAACTACCTCAAGACCTCACCACTCAAACATCAATCCCACTATTTAAAACTAAACTTAAACATTTCTTTTCCAACCACTGGCTTTGCTCTTGCAATAACCCACACTAACCTTTCATACCTCCCTGCTGTGAGATTTTTTTTTCCACTCTCTCTTTATCTCGTATATCTAACTCTCTACATAACAGCTTAGACCTGAAGGATGCTTACCTTCATATACCCATAAGGGAGTCTTTCAGAAAATACCTACACTTCAGAGCAGGTTCACAAGACTTTCAATTCTCTGCACTACCCCTTGGCTTATCCATGGCTCCCAGGGTCTTCACAAAATACCTGACCCCAGTGGTTGCCTTCTGCAGACAGCAAAACATCCAGATTTACCCTTATCTCCATGACTGCGTAATACAAGCAGACAACAAGGATAAGTTACTGCAGGACCTGCTCTTTGTACAAACAACCCTAACCTCTCTAGGGTTCACTATCAACAGGAAAAATCAACCTTAAATCCCTCCAGGCAGATCGTCTTCTTGGGCACACTCCTGGACACACACTCCAAGACAGCCTTCCTCTCACCAGAAAAACAAAGCTTTTTGCTAAATTACTTTTCCCAGTTAGCTCTCAGAAGAAAACTCACAGCAAGGAAAATTCTGCAAGCACTGGATTACATATCATCCTGCATTCTAATGATTCCCCCTGGCCAGGCTGCACATGAGAAAACTCCAGTGGTTCCTAAAGAACCTTTGGTGCCAACACTCTCAACCTATGGAGACCACTCTCCCCCCGCATTCCATGCATAAGGAACGAGTTTCTTTGGTGGGCAGAGGCCTGCACTCAGAGCAAGGGCCTTCCCTTCATCTACCTAATACAAGGCCAGACTATCACCACAGAGTCATCAGACCTAGCTTGGGGTACTCACTTAGAAACCCGGTGCACCCGAGGCTCTTGCGACCTCAAGCACCTTCATTGGCACATCAACCTAAAAGAAATTATTGCAGTTCACAAGGCTATCACATCCTTCCAAGACCACCTAAAACAGGGGTCATCCTCAGAAAAACAGGCAATACCACAGTCATATAGTACATCAACAAGCAGGGGGGACACACTCCTACCCTCTCTGCCGACTAGACATGACCCTCTGGCAGACAGCCTCATCCATGGGCTTACACCTGATAGCCCAGTACATCTCAGGAGTAAATGACACCCTAGCAGACCATCTAAGCAGAAACTACTTAGAACCCATAAGTGGAAACTCCAGAAGGGGACATTCCTCCAAATCACCCAGGCCTGGGGGACACCAGAGGTTGACCTCTTCACCTCCCAACACAACAATCAGTTGCAAAAATTCTGCACAAGGGAGTTCCACCACCTAGCATGGAAAGTGGATGCTCTTTCATTCCATTGGACCAATCTCTTCATTTATACATTCCCCCCTGCCCTTGCTCCCAAGGGTACTGCTCAAAATAAGGCAGGAAGGACGAAAAGCCATCCTTATAGCACCAGATTGGCCCAGGCAACATTTGTACCCCTTGCTGCTCAGCCCCGACCAAGGAGCCTTACAGGCCCCTGCCGTTAACTGCAGACCTCCTGACCCAAGCCAGAGGGGAAATTCTTCATCCAAACCTGCACACTCTCAAACTTTCTGCATGGATTATCCCCCAGGGACCAAGGATACCCCACATTTGAGCAAGCAGGTCCTAGACATTATTAAGGAAGCCAGAACACCCAGCACCAAGAAATCTTACTCACAGAAATTAAAAGGATTCAATTTCTGGTGCCTATCTAACACAGCACACAGTCATAACAGCTCCCAGACATCCCTTCCACTTATTCTGGACTACCTAGCAGAGCTACTTAACAAGGGCCTCTCTTTTTCCTCCATTAAAATCCATATTTCAGCCATTTAATCACACTTTCATGCTGAACAACCTGTCTTCTCTCACCCTTTGATTAAGCAATTCCTCAGAGGTGTATCTAACATTAGGCCCCCTAGAAGGGCACCCACTCCAGCCTGGGACCTAAACTATGTCTTAGAAAAACTGACATTGCCTCCCTTTGAATCAACTGCATCAGCAGACCTAAAACACCTTTCCTGGAAGACCGCCTTCCTCTTGGCTATTACTTCAGCTGGGAGGGTGTCAGAATGTCAAGCACTCATGGCCACCGAACCCTTCATTATCTTCCATGCAGACAGGACTAATCCCTCATTCATGCCAAAGGTAGTATCAGATGTGACCCTAAACAAGGCTATTTATCTCCTAACCTTATTTCCAAACCCTCAGAATAATGGGGAGAGAATTCTGCACACACTGGATGTACACAGACAGCTAATATATTACTTGGACAGAACAAAGTCCATTAGGAAGACGCATCAACTGTTGGTTGCCTTCACAGCAGGAAAAGAGGGGAAGCCTATCTCCAAACAGAACATTTCTAAGTGGATATCTCACTGCATACAGTTTTGCTACACTTTTCATGGAAAAGCTCCTCCTAAATCTATCCGAACACATTCCATTAGGGCAGTGTCTACTTCCACTGCCTTCCTTAGAGGAGTACCCACCAGGGACATCCTGGCAGCTGCCACTTGGACATCGGTCCACACCTTCACCAAGCACGACCACCTGCCTCTGTTCTCCAGGGCTTGGGCAGGCCTTGCCTCTGCAGTTCTGCAAGGCATGCTAGCTAAATCCTAGGAATTTCATACTTCTATCCTCCCCTTCCGAATCTTTGGGAATCCTCCCACAGGTGATGACTGCAACAGTGAAACATGAAGAACATAGTACAGTTATGTACACTTATCAGAAATGTAGATGTTCAAGTGTATTCACTGTTGCAGTCCTGTTTTCTCTCCCACCTTCCCCCTTAATCTTATCCTTTTTGGAGATTAACTGTCATTCTGATGGCCTTGGGCCTCCACAGCCTCTTTAAACATTCCCTTCAAGGGGCTTCTACAAGTTAGGGCAAGAAAACTGATGTTATGGTGCCGGCTGCTCTCTTTTATACCACTGACAACCTGACGTCAGTCTGCAGGTGACAGCAGCCGGCAATGGAAAAGCTTTATTCTGGTATTCGAGCCGACCGAGGGTTACCCAACAGGGATAATCCACAAGTGATGACTGCAACAGTGAATACACTCGAACATCTACATTTATGGTAAGTGTACACAACTGTACTTTTTAGTTACATGTCTAAAGAGAGTCTGTTGGGGTAATTTGGCTATATATCCCATGGGCATCCACTCTAAAATGTTTAAAGTATTATAAAGTGACATCTCTAGCTTGGCTGGATTTCTTGCAGTTTTTTAGTAAATGATTTGTTTGTGTCAGCTGACATTTTCACTCTTTGGATTGGATATTATTTGGGATAGTTTGCAGGCACCCTAATGTTTATGGAAATCAAGCTTGATTTTAAACTCTGTATTATCAAAGTACTACCAATGAATGCACTTATGATATAGCTTAGAAAGAACTGAAGCATGGTATGTCTTCAGCTGGTGCAGTTTGGATTTACGGTGCTGAATGTACCCATAAAGGCTGAAAAAGTCACTGGCCTTTAGAAGCCAAGTAGCTGAATACTGATATGTTCTTACAGTTCATAGCTTCATAGGTAAGTAATATATCTGCCCCCATGGACCATTTAATCCTAGCCAATTTCATTTTTGTTACTTGAAATAACCCATCCCATTTGGTTATGACTTGGCATTGCCCATCCTGTGATCGACAATTAAATAGGAATAACTGGCATTATAGCGTGGATAATTTAAGGGTGCCTATCCATTTGATAAAGCATTTCTTAAGAGATTATTGCATATATCCCAAGGGCCTCCGCTATATGGAGGTTTAAGATATTAAGCAGTGAACATCCTAGCTTGACTGTATATTCTTTCCACAGTTTACCGAATGGATTCTCTATGTAACCTTTTTACTCTTTGATGTGGATGTTATTTGGGATATTTTGCAGGTGCTTTAAAGTTTGTAGATATTTATTTACATATTTATTTATATATTTATTATTTATTTATTGACATTTGTTGACCAGGGAAGTCTGACTGGGTCTGAAACCCATTTTCAGCCAAGGCATGGGGAGACAGGTTCATAGGTTCATAGGTAGGTACTAGGGTATCGACCCTGGGGCCTATATAAGCCTAGCCAAAAGATTCCTTGGCTGGTTTCACATAAAGTGCAGATATTTTTGACAGTATAAAGTATGCAATACACATACAATTGCGTTCAATATATTACAATCAAGAATAAGAAGATACTAAATAGCTTAAAGCATTATTACATAAGATAAGTAGACATTACATATACAGTTTGGTTCAGCATGCTACATTCAAGAATGAGAATTATACAATGTATCTTAATGTATCATTACATAAGATAAGTAGACATGGCAAAGCTTAAATATGAAAGAATATTAATTTGCAGTTAGGGTCTGTCTGGGATACATGATAAAGTATACATTAAGAAGATAAATGAATTCTTGTAGGCGTAAATTGTATATTTATAGAGTGTAAGGGGTGTAAGTTTATTGAGATGGAGGGAGAGTGGATATTGTGATAGAGAGAGATGAGATGTAGAGAGGGTAGGTAAGGAAGAGTAAACTAGAGAAGAGACAGGTGTTGAGAGACTAGGTAGGCTACAGAAGAGAGAGATGTATAGAGGTTAAGTAAGGGGTATGTGAGATGTTTAGAGACAAGGTAAGGAGTATGAGGAAAAATATAAGAAAGATGTAGTTTGAGATGTAATGTTTGGTGAAGATGAGAGATGAGTAGTAGGTCATCAGTTAGGGGAGAAAGGGAGCAAATGTACAGGTAGAGAGTTAGGGGAAGAGTGTGGGATGAAGGGTGGTGAGGAGATGTTATGAGGAGGGAGAAAGGTATGAGAAACAGGTAGTAATGTGCTTATGAATAAAGATATATAAATTAATAGGTGATTTTTTAGGGTAAGTTTGAAGGTCCTTAAGGAGTCTAAAATGCAGATATTTGGAGGCAGGGTTTCCATTGTTTAACAGTGGAAAAAGAGTACACATTTATACCAGCTCTTTTACGAAGCTTATATATTTCCAAGAGTAGTTTATTAGTGAAGCAAAGACTTCTGGATGAGGTATAGAGTTGAAGGATATTGTTTAATGCTGGACAGCTGTCAGGCCTGTATATT
>NC_056737.1:1437113727-1437128727 GCF_019279795.1 Protopterus annectens
TAAAAAAGGCACTATGGGGGTTGCAAGAGCCTTTGCCAATATCCGAAAGCCCAGGGGTGACAGGTGCAAGCCATCCCTAGCGAAGCATCGTGGCTATATATAGTCTGGAGCATTTCTCCCCGGGCCTCCGCTGAAAACAGGCTGTGTGGAACCTTGTCGGACTTTCCCGGTCAACAAATGTTAAATAAATAAATATATATATATATATATATATATATATATATATATATATATATATATATATATATATATATATATATATATATATATATATATACACACATATGTAGGTGTATCATATTATGCAGAAATACCCAAAGTCAAATATAGAAATATTGACTGCAATAGGCTGAAAACACTGAACTAGGCACACTACCTACTTATGCACCAAGAAACAGCTTTGATGCATGCAAAATCTAATCTTTTAAAAATAAACAGAGACATTTACATACCTAAATTTAAGCTCCGTGCCCTAATTATTCTCTGCCTCCTGATCAAATTCTACATTACCAAACACTGGATGGATCGCTCCAAAATATCCTGGAGGGACTTTAAGAATCTGGCCATTAAGTACATTACTTCCCAAAAACTGCTAATAATTAATTCCCGTAAGCGGGCTACATACCAGAGATTATGGGACTTTATCTTTATACTCTTGTCTAATGATTAATAATTATATCCTTATAGGTACTTCAACTTACCTTTTCTACCCTTGACCCCTATACATACTCACTTATTCTTTAACATCTATCCTGCTATATTGATCTTGGAATTGTAATGGTTTGAGATGTAACTCCCTCCCTTCCTGCAGGATTATATGGATGGTTTAAGGAGCATTGTAGCATGACATATGTTTATCCAACATTACTTTACCAATATGTTAATGGTGTCTTTTTGTTTTCTCGGGCACATATGTATATATGTATATATAGGTTATATTTTGATTTACTTGTACTTATCTGTTTAAGATTAATCCACTAAATATTGCAATAATGTTTATTTTTTTTCCTTTTGTATCTGTAAATCAATAAAACTGTGTTTTAAAAAAAAAATAAATAAAAATAAACAGAGACATTGTTTTTGCGGGGGGGGGGGGCAACATGCTCCCGCACACCTCCTATTAATTATATATACAAACTCTGAGCTTAGACGAACATGCAGTAGGGGCACATTTCCTAGCCGCAAGAATTGTGTGTATGTTATACAACATCCCCTTGAAATGCACATACATTGAATGACAGTCAAACAGAACTGAAAAACAAAATCACCAAATCATAGATGATCAAAATAGGAAGCAAACTCATTTCATTTTTTGACTGCTACACTGTTACTCTAACAAATACTTCAGACCAAATTCACATGTGTTAGGGAGTGGGTTTTCAGAAATTCACGTGTAGAGTTAGGTTAGGGATAGCACACATATAAATAAGGTGAAGTGGAGGGGGGTGAGATTTTTCCTTCTGCATGCTAACACTAGCCCTACATCTGACTCTCAGCCTATGCATTAACTGAAGAGTAGCATTACAAAAGACACTTGGATGCACACATTTGTATATTTTAAACATGCACAGCACTAAGGCTGTTTCTTTACCTAGCTGTTACTCTAATACTAACATAAACATTTGCACACAGACACACAAAGACACAACACCAAGCTTTCAAACAAATCCCGTTTGACAAAATTATTTACACACTCCAAAACACGCATACTTACATAAGCACTGGAGCATGTCATATCAATGAACATAATTTTGGCAAACACAAAATCAGCGAGTGCTGCTAGCCAAAATTATTTCTTCAACAGTGGATTTTGATTTTTTTTCTACTGTTGTAGCACCTTAGAATTGATGTGTACATCTATCTATCTATATATACATTATATATACATATATATATTTATATATATATATATATATATATATATATATATATATATATATATATATATATATATATATATATATATATATATATATATATATATATATATATATATATATGTATATATATATATATATATATATATATATATATATATATATACATATATATATATATATATATATATATATATATATATATATAAAGTCCGGGAGGTGTGGGGTGTCCCCCCCCACATGGTTGGTGTGAAGAGTGGCTTACCCCATGGGAAAACAAAATTGTTGAGCTGTTCATTGAAGGTGTTTTTATCTTAGATGACTCAACATGAACCCCATACGACACAAACATAAACCATAAAATATAACCCCTTACCTAGTCCTTACTCTAACCCAGTCTTACTCTTATACACAGAAACACACACCAATGAACCAATCTCCTTACATAACCCTTATTCTAATCCTAATTAACAAACACTTGAACACACACTCCTCATAATCTAGCCTCTTACCTAGCCCTTATGTTAACCCTAACCTTAATCCACAAACACTCTTACACACTCCCAACCTAGTCCACTTATCTGACAGATAAGCATTCAGACTTTCTCAATTCAAATAAACCAACATTTGAAGTTCTTACTGTTCATGAGACTTACCCACCCAAAAAAACTAGTTGAACAAATTCCTGTTCAACACACTAACAGACACACAATTAGATAGATATACATTGGGGGGGGGGGGGATTTACTGTAGCCCAAACCATGTTTTTGTAAGAAAGGAGAAAACCAGACTTACTATTATTTATTTATTGATATTTGTTTACCAGCATTGTATTGACTACAGATAGAGGAGTGGTGTGTAACATAGGGTGAAGTAATTAAGAAATACATTAGAATGAGATATTAAAAGGGACAAGCAAGTGTTAATAGAGAAGTAGTGATGGAATAGTAATTTGGTTGTACTAATTATATTATAATAGCAGTTTAAGTACTACAATAAAGTGACGCATTAGAAGGGTATAAGCAGGTTAAGTTATTTAGTGCTTTAAAGGAAGGTATAAGAAGGTGATGAAGGATGTTAGGAGAAGCTATGTCCCAGATGAACAGCAGATACAAAGTCAGGAGGCAGAGAGGAAATCTTTTAGCAGTGGTTTGAAAAGATGAAGGTGTGAGTGAGACCTTATTGATACAGAAATTTTATTCCAAGTTCTAGCTACATTATTGGAATGCAGACTGACTCAAGCAACTATTTGTGGTTTCTAGATGTAAGTAGATGTTCTCTGTATTTCATTGTTGCAGTCATCACCAGTGGTGGTTATCCCTGCTGTGGTAGCCATTGGCTGGCTCAAATACCAGCGTTTTTGTGCGCCGGCTGCTGTCGCCTGTAGTCTGACATAAGGTCATCAGTACTATAAAGCAAGGCAGCCGATGTCATTACAGCAGTCTTTCTTGCTGTGGAGCCCATAGCAGAAGCAGTTCACATGATTGCCGGTCGGTCGCTACCAGAAATTGAATTTCAGCAGAAAACGTCTATAGCGAAGTACCCCTTTGTGGACCCTTTTTTCTTGCTCTAACCAGTGTCCAAAATAGTTAACAATTGTCTTGCCTGTGGAAAGAAGATCCCACAAAGAGACTTTCATTCCTACTGCATCACTAGTTTAGGCCCAGACCACACCTTCCCTTATTGCCGGTTCTGTGGCGTCTTTAATGCGAGAACCATTTGCCGTAGATCTCCTTTTGTAGAAAATTATTTTCGTATTCCATCTTTGAATTCCGATATGGTGTCAGTCATCCAACAATCTGCTGATATTCTGAAAAAATGTAAAGATAGAGACAGGCCACACAAGGCTAAGCCTTCCAGCTATGCTACCGGTAAGCAAGTCGTCAGTTCTCCGGAATTCACTGAGGTGCTTTCGCAGCCCCTGATGCCCGACTCGCTTTCTATGCAGGCCTCTGCCGAGACCCTTGATGTCTCTGGTATGCTGCAGAAATCCACTTCTTCTTCCGAGCCTTTGGCTGTCTCTACCTCGGTTAGGTCCAGAGCCACGACTCAGGCACCAGCTTCTGAGGATGCCGTTCGCTCTACCAATTCTAGACAAAAAAACAATGTCTTCTCTTCCGACTACCATTTCTCAGAGACCGATAGATTCTATCAGGCCTCGATGCCAGGCCACTTATAGGAAATCTGCTTCCAGCCACTATCTTGCTACTGCTCACCCACCCCAAGCTCAAATGCTTAAAATATCGGAGGATTTCATCACTCTCATCCGAGGTACTCAAGCCCCAACTCCAAAAAAGAAAAGGTTTCCTTCTCTAGAAATTATGACAGAGCAAGAGTCTGTGGAGTCTGATTATTCTGCCTTTGAAGAGGAACAACAGCCCTTAACTGTTTATGAGGATTCAGATGCAGAGGAATCCATCCACTCTGCCTCCCCTCCAGAGGACCTCTCCTTTGGGGAAACCCTCCACTCCCTCAGGGAACATTTTCAGTGGGAATCACAGGACTACCCACAGTCAAAGAAATGACTTAGAGAGTTTTTGGACCTGTCCCAGAACACACCCCTGTCCATCCCACCTATTCTAGAAGTGGTGGATGATGTTTTCCTTGAATCCAGTTTAGCCCCTAATGCCCTTCCTCCTGCTCCAGCTAAACCTGACAGGTACTACAGAGTACTGGATTCTCACAAATACCTGTACAGGAACTCTGCTCCAGACCCTGATGTCATTACATAGGGACCCAAAGGAGCTAAGACTAGTTCTGCCAGGAATCCTGTTCCTTCTGACAAAGACTCCAGAGCTCTGGACAGATGGGGTAAGAAGGTATACACCTCTGCAACCTTCATTATCAAAGCACTCAATTGTCAGTTCCATATGTTAAAATATCAACAACAGACTTTGGAACAAATAAAGCAGAATATTGCTACCTCTACTGATGGTGCCAACTCAAAAGAGCTGGCAGAATTACTACACTCTGCTTGTCAAGTGGCCAAATACTCATTACAATGTGGATATGATACCCTAGAAGCCTCTAGCAGGGCAGCAGTGACAGGATCTGTTATTAGAAGACATGCACGGTTGAAGGAACAACCTCTCCCTGATCATGTCAAGTCTAAACTTGTTGATGCACCCCTAGATAAGGGATGCCTGTTTGGGGAAAAAGCTGAAGCGGTGCTTAAAAAGATGGAAGACAAAGCAAAATCTATGCAAACAGTAAAAGATTTCTTTCAAGTTCAAGCACCCAGATTCAGCAGGAACTTCCCTTCTAAGCACCGGGCCTTCCCTGCACCCAACAGACAAGGCCTAGGTAAGCCCCACAGAGACAGGTCATCCAGGCCCCTATCCCAGAGCCAGAAAAGAAGCAAACAATGGACCACTTCCGCCTCTAAGGCAGGAAGTTCTAAGCCTATCTTCTATGGTAAGCACTGACAATGACTCTCCCTCCCCCCCCACCCTCCTTTCACTCATCTAAAACTAGGAGGAAGGCTCACCCTCTTCAAGGACAATTGGGTCTCTATAACCAAGGACCAATGGGTGTTAAAAATCATTTCTCAGGGTTACAGATTCTCCTTCAGTGAACTCCCAATTCCAAGAGGGTACCCAGACCTCAACCCAAACCAGTGGCAGAGGCATTAAAACAGGTAAAAACACTAATATCCCAGGGGGCAGTAGAACTTGTCCCTCTGGATCAAACAGGAAAAGGTTTTTACTCCAGACTATTCCTTGTTCGAAGAAAAGAGGGCACTTGCCGACCCATCCTGGATCAATCCAAGCTGAACACCTCCTTGGTGGTCCCCAGATTCAGAATGCTAACCTTGCAGCAGCTCCTGCCTATGCTCACACAAAATGCCTTGCTGTTGACACTAGACCTAAAAGATGCCTACCTCCACATCCACATCAGGGAATTGTGCAGAAAATTCCTGTGCTTCAGAGCAGGCAATCGTCACTTTCACTGCCCTTTGGCCTGTCTACTGTTCCCATAGTATTCACCAAATGCTTGGCCCTAGCTATAGCATTCTGCAGACAGAGAAATATACAGATTTACCCTTACCTGGATGACTGCCTCATTCAGGTGAACAACAAAGAAAAGTTGATCCAGGATCTTCTCTTCGTCAAAAAACTCCTAACTTAACTATGGTTTATCATCAACAAAAAAAAAAATAAAAGCAAAACTCCACCAGGAATTTTTTTTCCCTGAGAGCTGTGCTAGACACAGCAACCCTAATGGCCTTCCTATCCCCAGAAAAGCAGAGCTTCCTGCCTAACTACTTCACCTAGCTGGCTTCCAGAGGTCACTTCACTGCGAGGAAGTTCCTGCAAGCCCTTGGATACATGGCATCTTGCATCCTTCTCATTCCTCATACCAGGCTTCACATGAGAAACCTCCAGTGGTAGTTAAAGAACCTTAGGTGTCAGCAGTCTCATTCCCTAGAGACCACTCTCCCAATGATCCCTTGCATAAGGGACAAATTGCTCTGGTGGGCAGAGGCCTGTGCCATGAACAAGGGTCTTCCCTTCATCCTCCACCCTTCCGGCCAGACCATCACCACCGACGCCTCAGACATAGCTTGGGGTGCTTACTTAGCAGGCAGGTGTACCCAAGGTTGTTGGAATGCCCAGCAACTTCACTTGCACATTAACCAGAAAGAAATGACGGCAGTGCAAAATGCTCTGACTTCCTTCTAAGCCCAACTCAGGCCAGGGGTCCTACTTACAAAAACAGACAACACCACAGTAATGTGGTACATCAACAAGCAGAATGGCACCCAATCTTACCCCCTGTGCAGGTTAGCCATGAGTCTGTGGCATACAGCCACCTCCATGGGGCTGCACCTAATTGCCCAGTACTTACCAGGGACCAACAGCACACTGGCAGACCACCATAGAAACTTACTGGACCCTCACGAATGGGAGCTCCACAGAGAAATCTTTCTGAAAATCACCCAGGAGTGGCGGTCCCCTGAGGTGGACCTGTTTGCCTCACAACTCAACCACCAGCTGCACAAGTTTTGTACCAGGGAGCATCACCTCCTAGCATGGAAGGTGGATGCCTTGACCTTCCCCTGGATCTCCCTCTTTGTGTATGCATACCCTCCTCTGTCCCTTATTCTCAAGGTTCTGATCAAAATAAGAGAGTACAGACCAAAGGCCATCCTTATCACTCCAGATTGGCCCAGACAACATTGATACCCCATACTACACTGTCTGACCTTACAGCCCACAAAGCTGCTTCCCCTAAGGTCAGACCTCTTGACCTAGGAGAGGGGAAAGGTACTGTACCCAGACCTACAGACTCTCAAACTTTCAGCATGGCTCATATACTAAAAGCTAACAAGAAGTCACTGCTAAGCAAACAGGTCCTGGACATCATCACAGAGGACAGAATGCCCATCTCAAGAAATCTTATGCAGGAAAATGGAAGATTCTGCTCCTAGAAACAATCAAAAGGGGGCAGTACCTCCCAACCTTCCGTCCCACTCATCCTGGATTACTTAGCATAGTTGCTCTATAGTGGCCTCACCTACTCCTCTATTAAAATCCATGCCTCGGCTATCTCTGCCCGTTATGATTCAGACCCACCCATCTTCTCTCACCCTTTGATTAAGCAATTTCTCAGAGGGGCTTCTAATATCAGGCCTCCCAGAAGACCTCCAACTCCACCCTGGGATTTGAATTATGTGTTAGAAAAACTAACCTTACCTCCTTTCGAACCTGCCGCTTCAACAGAATTGAAATACCTCTCCTGGAAGACTGCCTTTCTACTAGCCATTACCTCAGCCAGAAGGGTCTCAGAACTTCAAGCTCACATGGCAGTCGAGCCCTTCATAATTTTCCATGCAGACAGAGTCTCTCTGAGGGCTAATCCCACCTTTATGCTCAAGGTGGTATCTGATGTGACCCTTAACCAGGCCATACACCTTCCTACCTTCTTTCCCAACCTTCAAAACAAGGGGGAAAGAAATCTACACTCATTAGACATGCACAGATAACTCAGATTCTATCTGGACTGCACTAAGCCATTCAGAAAAACTGACCAGCTTCTTGTAAGCTTTGCCTCAGGGGCAGAGGGGAAGCCCATCTCCAAACAAACCATTTCCAAATGGATTTCACACTATCCATTTTTGCACAGACTATATGGGAAACCCATCCCTAAATCGATCCGTACCCACTCCACTAGGGCAACCTCCACTTCCATTACCTTCCTCAGAGTAGTACCTACCAGAGACATATTGGAAGCGACCACCTAGACCTCTGTCCATACCTTCACAAAGCATTACCATCCACCACTCTTTTCTAAGTCTAGGGCAGGGTCTGCCTCTGTAATTCTGCAGGGCCTCCTGACCCATACCTAGGGCTCTACCTATCCTTCCACCCTTTACCTCAGCTTTGGGAATCCTCCCACAGGTAATGACTGCAACAGTGAAACATGAAGAACATAGTACAGTTGTGTACACTTAACATAAATGTAGATGTTCGAGTGTATTCACTGTTGCAGTCTCTTTCCCTCCCTCCATCCCCCTTTTTCACATCTTCCCCTAGGGGGACACATGCTTCTCAAGGTGGCTCTTAGCCACCAGGGCCACTTCTTTCTTTTCCCTTGTGCTTCCGATGGGATAGGGGAAGAAAAACTGATGTAATGATGTCGGCTGCCTTGCTTTATAGTACTGATGACCTGACGTCAGACTACAGGCGACAGCAGCCGGTGCACAAAAACATTGACTCTGGTATTCGGGCCGGCCGAGGGATACCACAGCAGGGATAACCCCCACAGGTGATGACTACAACAGTGAATACACTCAAACATGTACATTTATGGTAAGTGTACACAACTGTATGTTGCTTATCATTTGACCAAAGGGGACAGTATGGCAGATAGAAATGGAGTATGGGGCTAATTGATGAGCAGACAAATGGGGTATAGATGATTTTGTGGGTTAAGATGAGCTGGGCATTATATAGATGGTGATGAATTTTGAGCCAGTTAAGTGTTTTTAGTGCTAATCAGTGGTGGGTCTGGTAAGGTTTTTTTGCAAGCAAATCTGGAAACCTTGTTGCATTGTTAATGTTTAGAACTAAGTGAGACTTGTATTTTGGTCTTGATAGGGCTCTATGTAGAAGAGAGGGCAAGAGGCAAATGGTAGCTCGAGTTACCTGGGCAGAGTTTGTAAAGAATTTCTTAACACTTAAGATTGTCATTGATTGTCATGACAAGTGTTTTTGTATGTGAGGTAACTTCATTCATGGGATTATTAAGGAAGGAATTTGAAAGGTTTTTTTTTTTGTTATGGAAATAGAATTTTGGAAAAAAAGAGAAGTCATTTAATTTTTTTGAGTTAGAAACAGGTGTTTATCCTGTAGCCAACTTTCAACAGAGTTTAAAGGCTTCTTGACTAATTCTCTGAAGATATAGGGAACAAGAAATATACACTAGGCCTGGCACCCCATGTCCCTTATGGATGGAGATAGCTTTATAAATGCCTGGCTCTCAATGTCCTATTCAGATACAGGATATCATTACTCTTTCAGGAAAACATGGCTAGGCCTAGTAACAATCTATGAATCTATATGCGAGGTTATGTGAAGTGCATGTTAAGGTAGAATTGTCAGCGCACTGTATGATGGAAGTTCGCTGAGAGGATTTATGTAAGTTGTTAGTGAATGCATTGAAGAGTAGAGGACTGAGAGTAGAGCCCCATGGCCTGCTAGTATTGCCAGGAAGGAAAGGTGGAGAGACATTTAGCTCATTACAGTGAAGTGATACCACCAGGTGTTTCTCCATTTACATCCTACTAACACCAATGTGCGTCAAACATTACTTGGTCATATGTGCATTAATAATGCCAAAGCCACGCTACATACAATGCGTGAAAATATTTCATTTTAAAGGTTACACAGTGGCAAACACAGCTGTATTAATAATACAGGTATATTTATTCATTGTTGTTTATACTTCTTTGGTGACCCCTGTGGTTCCAGGGATTTGTACATCTGTTTGAAATGTGAGAACATAATTTGATATTATCCAAAGATCAGACTCTGCCAATTAGAAGTTGCAGTGCAAATTTCCAGTGCTGCATTGGAGGGAATGGTATCCATAGGTTAGGTATTTATTAAACCATAATGGTGTGGATAGTGTAGACCTAAAGAAGACAATTAACAGAAGAGTTTTTGGTGAGACACTAGATTGAAAGCTGTAGAGATATAAAGGAGTACAGAGGAAATGAGTTTGCCTTTGTCTCTGACTTTGTTTATAATATCTGTGAATGTTGTTAAGGTTGTGATAGTGTTATGGGTGTGTCTAAAACCATGACTACATGCAGAAACCCACACAGATACAGTGAGTATATGCAAACTCCAAAGAGAGAGGAAAACAGAAGTCTGGATTTAAGCTTTCCTGTGAAGCTATGAGGCAGAAAACTTAACACCATTTAGTATTCAGACAGCTTACATCATTCAGCTCCTAACTCTCTGCGCTGTTGCATTCTTATCGTTTTGCATGCAGTTTTCAGTTTCTTTGATGAAATTATTTTATGGCTTAACATATGCACCTATGTTGTGTAACAGTCCGTAAGTCATTGAAGCAGTCAATTTTGAAAAAAAAGAACAGTACTTTATATATTTTATATTATTATTTACCATTACAGCGTTGATATACCCTTTCAGTACTGGTACACTACTACACTGTTATGTGGAGAACACTCAGAGATGCTCCACGTGGCTAACGATTTTCTTTCAGAAATGTATATATGCTTATTCATAGGTTCATACTAGGCTATCTACACTAGGGCATTTATAAGCCTAGCCAGAGTGTGTTTGGCTTTCGCCACCCATTTTAAATTAATTTTGCTATGCCCTTTTTCGAGGTTAGTATACTGTGCCTCTGTCTAACAGTGACACAGAAGTGATACCCGGGGTAAACCTACGATCTCCCATCCACTCATCAAGATTCCTCTTGAAGAGAGTCAATGAGGGACTCTGCCTAACCTGGACTGGTATTTTATTCCAGAGTGAAGGGAGCCTCTGGGTTCTGAATCTGTCCCTCCAGCATGTCCTATTTATTTCAGTGCTGAGGTTCAAGTCTCTCGAGCGCGTAGCTCGATGGGATTTGTATCTTCTGAGGTGCAGCATGTCCATTAATTCCGGGTTGGACATGGCTTTATACATCAGGCACAGGTCGCCTCTGAACAGGTGGTATGCCACTGAGTAGAGCTGGAGTTTCTTTAACCGGGCAGCATATGGCATCTGTTTGAGCCCTTTGATCCTCTTGGTGAGGTCCTTTTGGGGTATTTCCAGTTGCTGCAAGTGTCTGGTAAGGTACATCCCAAAAGGGGCATTGTACTCCATTATGGGCCTGATGAGGGATGAGTAAAGAGGCACGTTGACCTCCCCTGATCAAGATGCGAATCCCTTCATGATTAAGTGGGCTATATAAAATGTTTTTCTAACCACTTTGGCCATGTGGTTGTCAAATGAGAGATTGCTATCAACTTGGGTCCCCAGGTCCCTAATTACTTCTTCCGTACTTAATGGATTACCACCTATGTGGTAATTTGTGGGCACTTTGTTTTTGCCAAAGGGGATGACTATACACTTTTTGGCATTTAGCTTGAGGCCATGGCTCTGGCACCAGTTGTCTGTTTCTATGAGGCCCTTTTGTAGGATACTTGTGTCGGCTGGAGAGTCGATTATGGCGCCCAGTTTGCAGTCATCTGCGAACTTGGTCAGCCACAGTCCTTCCGTGTTAGCCTGTACCTCCGAGAAATATATACCGAACAAGAGAGGTCCCAGGACTGAGCCTTGTGGGATGCCACTTGTAACTGGTTTGGAGTCTGACATGGCTCCAGCAATTCTAACCATGTGGGTTCTGTCCTTGAGCCAGTTTGCAACCAATCTAGTGACATAGGGGTTTATATTTAAGCTGGTGAGCTTATCTATAATGCCCGAGTGGGGTATTGTATCGAAGGCTTTTGCAAGGTCCAGGTAGGCTGTGTGGACCACCTTCCCCTTGTCAATGGCCTTGGTGACTGTTTCAAAGAAATTGACCAGGTTTAAGAAGCAGGATCTGCCCATAACAAAGCTGAACTGGGTAGGATCCAGTGTCTGTAGGTCCCCAATATCTTTATTTATGAGGTCCATGTTGATCCTTTCCATAGCTTTGCAGACCAAGCTAGTCAAGCTTATGGGGCGATAGTTTCCAGGATCCGTTGAGGCACCACCTTTGTGGAGAGGGACCACTGTTGCTGTACGCCACTCTTTGGGTACATATCCTGTAGTAAGGCTGAGATTGAACAGTAGTTTTATGTTTGGGTTTAGTTCTTCTTGGAGTTCATGTAGGACGCAGCCCGGGACACCGTCTGGTCCCATTGATGCTGTGTTTTTTTGCTTTGGAGAGGGCAGCTCTTACCTGAGCATCTGAGATGTCAGGGGGGGCAGCACTCAGCTGGGATAGATATTTGCCTTTTGGTGGGGAAGGGGGGGAGAAGTTTGCGCTGAACCTGTCAGCTAGGATGTTGGCAATGTCTGTGGGTTTGGTGTATTTT
This sequence comes from Protopterus annectens, assembly GCF_019279795.1. Taxonomy (NCBI): domain Eukaryota; kingdom Metazoa; phylum Chordata; order Ceratodontiformes; family Protopteridae; genus Protopterus; species Protopterus annectens. Next base: position 1,437,126,142 of record NC_056737.1, read on the forward strand.
TTGTCATTTTGGACTAATTCTGAGCATATCTGGGAATTCCCACCCAGGTTCCTAACATAACTAAAGAAAGCCTTGTGATTATCCTTAGTGTCCTGTGCAATTTTTCTCTCGAAGCTGGCCTTAGACGATTTTATGAGTGCCGGTAGTTTTTTGCTAATACTGATCAGAGATGCCTTCCCTTTTTGGGATTTTGCTCTATCATGTAGTAGCTTCCTCTTTCTATTGTATAGTTTGTTTATGGCTGGGGTCCACCAGACAGGACGCCTAACTTTGGAGGATTGTTCTTGGTTTTATTTGGGATTGCATGATCCATGCATTCCTGACGGTGTTCATAGAATGTGTTTATAAAGAATTCTGCGGTCTGGGCCGTATTTTCCACAGGCCCGGGGGCTTTGAAGGATTCCACCTTGGTTTTGAGGAGTGTGAAATTTGCTTTAGAGAAGTTTTTCACTGTGGTTTTCTGGGCAGGGGCTGGGGTCGGGATGTGAATATCTACTGAGATTAGTTTATGGTCTGATCTTACCAGTGAGGGATACACTTCTTGTCTGGAGCATAGAGTCCCCCATGTTGGTGATGATCAGGTCCAGTATGTTTTCCCCTCTTGTGGGAGTGGCAACAAGTTGTTCCATAGCATTTGAGTTTATAAATTCTAGGAACCTTTGGGCTAGGGTGTTAGAGCTAGAGTAATGCTCCCAGTCTATGTTAGGGTAGTTGAAGTCGCCCAATAGATTATTCTTTTTCCCTCCACATCTGCCCCTCCCAGATTGCTGCAGATCTAATTTTCATGTGTAAAGTCCAGCAAACAAAATTTGGCTAGTTTTGTTAGGTAAGTGTACTACATACACCCTGTTTCATCTTTTTTTTATAAATCTTTAACAGCTATGTATAAAGACATCAAAAGCAGTCATTGACTTCAGTACTTTTACCATTATGTGTTATCACTTTTTATTTCCTTTAGACAATTTACTTATTTTAATGATTTGTTATTGTTTTTGTATAATACCATTTAATGATCTAGTCTTGCAAGAAAATTCACAACTTAATTATGTTAGTTGATATTCTTTTGGTAGCATAAATATTCAACTTCTTAATGGACAGCAGTTTTTAGAGGAGCACAGAGTGAACAGGTTTGCTTCATAAAATAGCTAACAGATAATCATATAAATATATTTGCATTGTCAATTAATCACCGATACTCTTTGAACTGCTGCTATATGAGTTAATTTGTATTGTGCTATGGGCTGTTTTTGAATTTCAGCCATGATTAGGTCATTATGTTTAATTTTATAGTCTCAAAACTCAGTTGTACAGAAAATACCATGGTGGTGCAGTGGTTAGTGTTGTCACCTCACAGCAAAAGGTTCTCTGGTTCGATCCTTGGCTGGGGTGCCTTCTGTGCAGAGTCTGCATGTCCACCCTGTGGTCAGGTGGGGTTCCTCTGGGTGCTTTGGTGTTATCCCAAAGACAGGCTGTAGGTGCATGGGACACTCTAAATTGGCCCTAGGTGTGAGTGCGTGCATGTGTGTGCCTTCCTTAGAAGGTTGAGCACTAGACTAGCAACTTGACACTGTAAAACTCTACTGCCAATCATGAGTGGACAGGTGACCTGCTGTGGCAACCCCTAACCGGGATAAGAAGAAGATACTGGCATTCATATTCCAGTAGTTCAGAGCTGTGTAGTGGTTATTAGTAGAGACACTAGTACATGTACAGTATATGCAGATAAGCTAACCACAGGTTATTAGTGCGAAAAAAGAAAAGTCAAGGTGTTTTTAAAAATACGCCTACTTATGGAAAAGCCCAAAGCACCTAAAATAAAGTGACAAGCATTAAGCACATACAAAGTGCTACATGAAAGCTATATGCTTCATGTTACTATGTATGTATGTATTTGTACATATTCAAAAATTGAGGGTGGACGTTGGCCATACACGGTCATGTAGAAAAACTTAAAGCAAGTGTCAGGCTGCACAACTGACATTAATATTAAAAAACAAATAAAAGGGGTTAATATGTTTTCTATGGGGGTATCTTAATGGGGACACCCTGATGGTTTCATTAAAGAATAGAAAGTAGGAGATGAGAAAGATTGAAAAAGAGGAGATACAGCAAAGAGGGAAACACAAAAGCAATACATCAAGAAGGTCGTGCTAAGTAAGGTAGGAGAGGAGGTGCACAATTTTTTTGGCAGGGCATGGACCCTCCCCTATTTTTCAATTTTTTATATATGATAGGGTAGTTTGGGTGACAAACTGCAAGATAGTAGGGTAGTGGAGCAGCCTGATTTGAATGGGGTGGAGGCCTGTGTTAACACTGTGGTTGGCATCAGCTGGGACAGTGTATCTTGAACGTGCTAAAGAGGGATTTTGATGGGCTGAATCCATCTCTTTTAGTGTGTCCCCAACCAAGTGCTGAAGCCCCTTGTTCAGTGAGGCTTGCCAGGCTGCCTCATGTCGCACTACCTGCAAGACAGGTGCAACTGCCCTGAACCTATGACATCATCCTCAAGATGGACAGAGGGTGACTACTCCTTAACTTGGGAGGTACAAACTTAGATCTCTTCAAGAGATTTTGAAGTTGTAAAAA
>NC_056737.1:1437131227-1437133727 GCF_019279795.1 Protopterus annectens
CTGTGTACAGATATGTTTATGCTTTCTTTCGCATTATTACAAATTCATTACTGAAGGTACACATATTTCTTCTAGCAAATACCTTTACGCATGTGATCTTTTTGTATGACTGACCTATGTTAAATATGGGGTCTACTTTGAATGATTGAAATTAACAAAACTTCAAATCTCATATGGCCATATGATCAAAGTTTTGTAATTTTGAACATTCAAAAAAATCAAAAACAAATTTAAACACATTTATGCATGAGGGCAAGGCTCGCTGCACCCCCTACACCCCTGCTACTAATATATACCAACTTTGAGATCTACTACTGCGAGGAAAAGGTAAAATTCACGTTTCATGTATGGAGATCTCCATTTAAGTGTTCGGAGTTTTAAAACTTCGATCATATGGTTTCGGCCATATGAAATTCAAAGTTCTGAAACTCCGATCGCTTAAATGGAATCCTAAATATGACACCCCCACCCCCCCAAAAAAAATGCTATACTTGTACAGAACTCTGGCCGCCTTGCCTTTACTTGATTAACCCACTCAGCCAACATGTCCTCCCTGTGCTTCTATGGATCATTGTACCTGTGATGGCACTGCTATCTGGAATAGGTTATGCCTGTCAAGTCTTCCAGGTGTTCAACTCTTGCCATATACTATTTTTTTTTTTATCCTGAAGTGCACACCTCAATATTATTCTCTTGAGCACATCTCTGTCTTTTCCAGCTATGACTTCCTGAGAAGGTAGTCCAAGACTTTGGTCTCCTTATCCGACCAGCGTGTAGTGGGGTCTTGTGTCATAACAGATATCACCATGCTTAGAAGAGTCAGAACCAGAATGAAGAAAGTACAGGCAGAACTGTGTTTCAATTATTTGGAACCACTGTCTCTGGGGTGTAACACCACCTTAACTAAACCCATTTAACCAGTAGGGTATTAGGCCAGGTACTGTTATTACTGGAAAGTTTGGTTTAACAAAATCTTTGGCACATACATGTTCTTTAAGGAATACATTTTCATTTCATTTATATTGTGCATAAAAAAGTATGCAACAATCATTTCAATTTTTATTACTTATAATTGCTGCTGTGCTATACCTCGCCTTGGATATCTTTTTTTGGAAGTATTACATCTGAATGCCATTTATTCCTCCATTGTAGCAGCAGCAGCAATATTGTTTTTGTTTTGGGGTCTGCTACATAAATACATATTCCTATGTGTGTGAAGACCAACTTTTGTTAACTATTGAGTACTTTAAAGTGAGAAGGCGTGCCAGAAGAAGCAAGATGGGCAGAGATTGCACTTCGTTATTTTGTAAATGGTAATGTATACGATTCCATTTTTATTTCTGCGTATATTCAGATTTGTGCATATGCACATGCTCCTGTGGCATGATGAGGACCGCTGAGGAGTGCAGTGGTCTCTGCTACTGTCTACAGCACATTCACGAGAACCCAAGGCTGAGTTCATAAGCAGTCCAGAGCAAGTTACCCCCAAAACTGGCCGTACAAGTTTGCATATTGCTGTGATTCATAGAGATAGATATAGAAGGGCTGATTTGCATATAAAACATGTCAATGGGGCCTGAATTTACAAAAATAGTTGAGTACTGCCATATTAACTTGTGATTACTCAAGTTAGGCAGCAAATGTCTTGGGAAACACAGACTTCTTAAAGTGAAGAAAATAATTAAAATAATACAATTTAATAGGAAGCACGTAAGAATGATGTAAAAAAATAGTGAGTTACGTTGAAGAAATGTTTATTTTACTCATATCATGGGCAGATTATCATGGCTATAATGAACAGCACTAAGCTGTCATTTCTAACCAGGAAATCATTATAGCAGCAGTGGGAAATGGTTAGTGATTAAATCATTAGTTTTGTGTTTATGTAGTGATTGCATATTTATGTAAGTGTTTTCATTGTGAAGTAGTAAAGTAGTAGGCATGTGTTGTTCACTGAACATACATGTGTCCTTCACTGAGATGTTAGTGGTAGTGTTACTGCTGTTACTTAGTGTTACTGTAGAATGAAAATGGCAGTATTATGAATTCATTAAATGGTACGAGCTGAGGAAGAAGTAAAACACGATTGCTTTACTGATGTAAATGATGCTGCAGACATTAGTACAGCACAAGCTTACTTTTTTAGAGGAAGATTTTGCATGTGTATGTAATTATCTGTTTTTTGTTAACTTTTTTTGAGGATGTAAGGCACACATTGTTATTGCTGTGTTGCTTGCCTCATAAATACAACTTTTTTGTGTATGATTGTGGCCTTTTTTGTGTGTTAATGATGCAAGACAAGGGATCAAAGGCAGAGAAAGGACAACTTCAGCCTTGAGGAAAATCGCATCCTCAGTGCAGGCCTTAGGAGATATAAGAAATGTCTGTTTGGTAAAGGGAGGCCCAAACAAGCTGAGAAGATGAAAGCCTGGAATCAAGTTGCCCTGGGCATTAATGAAGTGGGTGGTAGAAACTGCAAATTAACAAAGCACAAGAAGAG
>NC_056737.1:1437136227-1437270874 GCF_019279795.1 Protopterus annectens
AAGATAAACAATGAACAACACTTTGAATACATAATTAGATAACAGTAAGACTTTAAGTAGCCATCACAACTTATTCCACTCCATCAAAGGCAATTCTGAAATAGTGCATTTTAAGTAACTGGCAGAAACCAGGAATTGAAAGATATAGGCAGGGAGGCTGAAAGCCTGAAAGACAAAAGCCCAGACACCTGAATTCTCAGCATGCACCTGTGGAACCACTGACATCCCTTGAGTGGTAGAAAACCAGTTCATTCAAATAAATGGGACTCAAGACATGAATAGCCAAATTATACAAAAGAATCTTGTAGACAATTCTTAACTGAACATGCAGCCAAAAAAGGCTGTAGGTATAGTATGCTGGTAATAACACATACCATTAAGTAACCTGGTTACAGAATTCTACACCACCTGTTGATGGTTCACCTCAGTGTTGAGAAGTAGCAGGTAAAACCAGAGCAGTATTCCACTCCTGAAGAGATGACTCCTGAGCAACAACTAAGTGGCCATTTGAGATAGTAAGTGCTTTATTTTGGAAATGTTCCATAAGGGGGGTGGGGGGGGGATTTCACAACTGTTGACACTTGGACTGAAAATGTCTAAATGATCTAAACTAATTCCAAATGTTTTTCACTTTTAACAAATTAAGCTTATATCCACTATATTAGATGAAACAAGGAAACTGTGGTGCAGTGGCATCCTTCAAATTAGCATGAACTGTCATCATCACCACCTCAGTATTAAGAGGTGTTCAATTTCAGCCAATTAAGCAAAAGAAAGGAATGAATGATTTCAAGACCAACAGCAAAGGAATATACAAAAGCCATTTTATTTTTGGGAAAAGGAGAGGTCAATCTAGGAGTTCTCTACATTACTATATTGTGCCATTCCATTCTCCTTAATAAGAGCTCTCAGTGGAAATGTAAACTGTGGACAACAGTGGGCCTAAGTCATGAGCCAGTGGTACTCCACATTGTAAGGGATATGATGAAGATAAGTTAAATTCAGAACAGATCCTCTGATGGCAGAATGAAAGATATGATGAAAACCATTCCAAAACCACAGAGGACAAATGGCAGTATAAATGCAACTGTTCAATCAGTATGCCACAATCAGAGGTATCAAATATTGCTAAGATGTCCAAGAAGACTTATATTAAATAGCACAAATTGTCTCTGACCATAAGGAGATCAATAACATCTCTAGTAAGAGCAGTATCAGTGCTACTGTGAGTGAGAAACTCAGACTAAAAAATGCCTATCAGCCTAATGACTTTAAGGTAAGATGCTTAAAGCCAACCTTCTCTGTAATCTTACATAAACAGGAAGGTTAGAAGTTGTTTGGCAGTTTTCAGAACCTTAGGATGTAGATTTGGTTTACTGAGGGTAGGAATAACAAAGGCCTCTTTCAAGGCCAGTGGAAAAATCCCTAACCTTAAGGACATCACCAATATCTCAAGGATCATAGGTCCCATGGCATTCAGACTAGTCATAAATAGCCTTAATAAACAAGGATCCAATGCATGGGTTCCTGGGTGCATACATACTACAGAAAATAGTCAAGAACTCATCATAATCAGGAATATCAAATACCATGTAAGGAGCTATAACAGGACAGAATTGCTTTAAGGGTAATGCTCATGGTGCTCAGTGGTGGAAGACTGGATCAACAGGCACCAATCTTGTCTGAGAAGAACTGAATAACAGATTCCCATTCAGATGTTGATAATTCCCTTTGTTTGGATGGACAGGCTATGTGCAAAAACCATCCACCAAATGGAAGCAAGTTGCTAGCTGATAAGATACAAATAAACAGCACCAAAAACCACAGCAAAAAAGAAAACAGGCACAAACACGGACCTGTGAACACACTGTAAAAGCAACCACAGTAGGTAATCCACAAAGAATATTTATTAAAAAACGGATCCACAAAGCTTTCGTCCCTACACAATCATGGACTTCATCAGAATAAAGCAATTCCTGCAATAAATCAAATTTAAATAATCAAATTAGTCACAAGGTCATAAAAACGCGTCCCCCTCTTCCCCTTTATTTACATATTTAATAAATAAGCACAACATAAATATAAAATACATATTAAATATGAACATTTAAAACAAGGATATAATAATTTACTCTAATTATATAAAACCATTTAAAATCATCTCTCTAATACTTTTAATTTTAAGAAACATGCAATTGAAAATGAATCATTAAGGCCTGGCCATTGCAAAGCATTCAGTTTTAATTGCCAAAGGGCTTCTAGCTATTCTGAAATCAGAGCTCAAGGGCCTCCTCTTGCATCTGGCATAATTACTTCTAGTATCATACATTTAAACATATGATATGAGAATTCCATATTATGTCTGGCCAGGACATTGGTCTCCTTTTTGTTCTTTATGTCTCTTATGTATTCGTAGATCATATTCTTTAATTTTCTCTCCATTTCCCCACATAAAAACAAGAGTATTTTGTGCAAATTGCGCAGTAAACAACTTTCTCTGAATTACATGTGCATTTTTTCTCAATTTTTATAGTAATATTATTTATACTAAATATGCAGCCCTCCTCGATACAAGTACAGTAATTGCACATACCACATTTCTTCACAGACCCATTCTGAGATTTAGATGGTACTTGTTCTAACAGGTTTTTTATAGTCCTGCCCTTTTTATATACAGTAACATGGGCATCACCTACAATATTCCTAGTGTCTTTATTCATAATAAGTACACTCCGGTTTTAAATAGAATGTCAGCAACATTTCTGCTGCAATTATTAAAAATTGTCACAAAGACACTAGCAAAATTTCTCTCCTCAGGTTCCAATATATTTAAATTTCTTCAGACTGTGAGTTAATATTATAATTTAAGGAAATAGGGTTAATGCTATAACTCCCTAAATAAGTGTCCAATACCCCTTGATGTAGTAATGGCTTATAGAACTCCTTTTCTCTTTTATTCACAACTTCCGTCATGACTTAATTTATTAAGTTGCAAGGGTAACCTTCTAGGGTGGCTAAGGAATACCCAAAAGGGTATTAAACCCTAGATGGAGTGATGCACGGATGAACAAGGATGTGTTTTACCCTTTCTGCCACACTTAGAGACACATCCTATATACAAGAAATGAAAGAAGACCTTATCAGGCAGTACATTTTTTATGGGTTGTTACTCTAAATAAGGTCTTCCCAATGCGGTTCATCAGATGATGTTTAGTGCTGTTGTTTACTGTTTACTGTTGATTGCTCACTGTTCTAGTACTTTTGTGGATTGATGCTTTGTGGAGCTTGATGGAGTATATACATGTGACCACTAATTTGGATGATCTTGTGGACTTTTGCTGTGGAATTTTTCTTTACTTTCAGTGAGTTCAGCAAGTATATTAAGTTGTTTTGTATTAATAAAGTTTACAATAAAAATGATAAATGCATACAGGGTCAGAGAATGTTTAACAGGTGTAAAACGTGAAAACAAGATGAATTCATTGCATATGTATGTTTTGTAAAATTTACCTGCCCCTACGTTTTAATCTTTAGCCATGATATGCGTCACAGGGATGAATGAATCTAACACCATGTAATGAGTTCACATACAGATAACCTTGATAGCAAATTAATGTAGATGACTGTCATAATACACTGCTAAATGGCTATTATTCCATCGATCGAAAACTAAAAATGGGGGTACACACTATTAAGTCTTGTAGTGTTGAAACAGGTAGGCACTATTGTTTTATTATATATGCACATGTTTTTAAGTCAGGGATCACGTGCCTAGTGGTGTCATCAATCAATTATTCATGAAAGGACTATTTAATGACTTTGCATGGCTAATTTGTAATAGCAGTCTGATGAATTTGAGCAGTGAATAAAAGTCTTCACTTTATGAATAGTCTGTCTATATTGACACATTTTGCTGTTTTGTATCTTTGTAACACTGTGTAAATGGTTTATAATTTAGGTCTGAGCTTTCAGTACAAACAGAGCACATTATAGCTTTTGAGATAAAAAGACATGGAAAGTGGTATCAGGTGAAAAAAACATAAAAGAGAAGATTCAGTATTCATTGTACTGGTACAGGGCTGTTCAAGGTGCCGTTACTAACAGTACAGTAATTATCACGCAAATGCAAAATATCATTAAGAAATTGTGAATGCTGATATATGCAGAAAATGTCAATGTCATCCAGAAGACTTATTGCTGCCTACCAGTCATTGAAAGTAGGCAGGTAATATGAACATCATTTCATTGTATTAATATATGTTTACTAGAGGACAGATGAAGGACATGTACAGCACAAGTAGCAGTTCCTTTCTGCAATGCATAAGGTCAATTGAAAGAAACCATTTAGCAAATGTAAATCAAGTAGGTAGTTATATGAGAGAGAATCAATTTTTTGAATTAAGGATGGGGTAAGTGGGTCCCAAATATAGAAACACTGGTAGAGCTGTCAAGCAAACGTTTAATGTGGTGGGCAGATGCACATCAGATTGAGTAGAAGAGAGACAGAATAACATGCTTAACTTCTGCCTTGGGCTGCACAACAGAGTCTGCGGTTGCATTTATGAAGGAGAAAGTTACATAACAAATGAAGTACATCACCATAAAGACAAACTATGCTAGAAGACATAATTTTCTTCTGCTTCAATATTGTCTGCATTTCTTTTTTTATTCCTCTTAATTGCTTTCAGGCATTCTCATGCTTTTGAAACTGTCAGAGTGTATCAGTAAATACAACTTATTGGTATCACTCCACTAATTAAAGCAGCTTTCTAAACATAAACTAAATGTATATCTTACTGAATAATACTCCTAATCATCTGTATGTTAATCTCAGGTGTCTTAACGTCATTCTTTTCTGTGTTCAGAATTTAATCTAATGAGTAATAATTATGCAATCTGGTCAAGCACACTCTGCTTCCATGACCATTTACAGCCTGCCATAGGAAAACTACTCAGCAATGCACCGCGTCTCATTTACAGATAGCTTGCCTTCTCAGTCGTTTCTCAGTCTACCAAAGTATGTGTGGTGGTGTCAGCAAAGGTATTACACAGCAAGATACTGCAGCTACCAGACTGTAGCAGTTTAACAGGTTTAGAAGACTGAATAATAGCGGCGCTCCAGTTAGACAGCATTCAAGTTAGCTTACATAAGGCAACCTTAAACATTGCAAGGACATTTTATTTTTTTTTATTTACATTTGTTTTACTGGAAAAGTCTGACTGGGACAGAGCCCATTTTCAGTGGAGGCCCAGGGAGAAATGCTCCTGATTCATGTTTTTGGAATGTGGGAGGAAACTGGAGCACCAGGAGGAAACCCACAAGAACTTAGGGAGGACATGCAGACGCCACACAGAAGGCACCCAAGCTGAGAATTGAACTGAGGAACCTCTTGCTGCTAAAGTAACATCACTAACTGCTGCACCACTGCTCTACCCAGTTATGGGAGAAGAAAATGTGCAACATTTAAATGTAGGCATGAAACTGCCTGAAAGGAGGTCTCTCGCTCTCTCTCTTTTACTTAGTTTAAAGCAGAAATACATTGAATGGCCTGCAGAGTTCTAAACACGGGAGAAATGTTCTTATGAACTCATTATTATTATTAGCATTTTGTGGCTGGTAGTGATCAACCAGTTATTTCTGACACTAGTTCTGGCTTTCTATGTAAAGTTGAGGCAAGTGCAATGGCACAGTTAACTGTTACTACTATTTTTACAATATCACTGGCATTGTTCAACCAGTTACTTTTATCAATATTTATAGCTGTGTGATTTATGTGAACACTTGAGTAGAGAGGAATAGTGTGGTGATGTAAGTATTATTATTATCATTATTATTATTATTATTACAAAATGTTGGCAGTGATCAACCAGATATTTTGGCAATATTTCTCTGGCTTTGTGAACTGTGTGGTGCAACTTGGATTGGTATACTTTAATCTGTGACAACTTGTTTGTGTGGACTGAAGGTGAAATAACATTAAATAGCCATCAGATGTCATGGCTATAACTGCTTAGTGTGGGTTGGGGTTAGCTATATGAAAATAACTGACCCTATTGTTGTTTGCTCATTTTAAACAGTCTGGCTTTGCCGGACTAGTGTGAATTTGTGAGAAGGAAAATTAACATCTTAACTGGATATATCGTTTAGCTGCCCAGATTTAACAGAATATTCAGATTTTTGCTTCATATATTTGGTCTGTTCCTCATAAAATTTCATTCAGAACTGAAGTCACTAAATAGGGACAGGCATTTGAGTATCAGACTTAATAATCTTCAGAAAATGCATGCCGACCCAAAACCTATTATTTTAGCAGCTAAGTTTATGTGAGCATTATTTAAAACTTGCTATTGAATTTGGTCCTTTATCCCCCCATTATTTTTGGCTTTGTCCAGATTTCTTGAGGCAAGAGGTTGAGAGGCATGACTGGATACCTAATAAGCACAGAGTAGGCATAATTGCTGTGGCTATCTTCTGTGTAATAAAATTAAATGTTTTTAGTTTAATTTAATTTTAGATTTGTTTACCGGGAAAGTCCGACTGGACACAGGTACTTTTCCAGCAAAGGCCTGGGGAGAAAAGTTCCAAGAATAACAAATGCATACAATAGAGAAACAAATACAGGCAAGTGAGAAGCAAATACATACAATATAGTAGTTTTAGATACAATAAGCAGAGCAACAGTAATTTACATAAAAATGGTTGTTTACATTTAGTGGATATATATAAAATGACTAGCTGCCTGCTGTTGTTTGCTTATTATTTTGGCTTTATGGGACTAATTTGATTATTTGAAACAAGTGTGCAATATTTTAGTGTTTGGCAACTTCTGGAACAAAGGTGAAATTCATTATATAGTTTTATTCTTTTATCATGGTCAGACATCTGAAATGTACATAAAAGAGGCTATAACAGCTTGGTGTGGGCTGTCTTTTAATAACCCTATTATCACTCACTCAGTTTCAGTCACCTCTTATTTTTTGAGACAGAAATGCATCACACTATACCCATAAACGCTGTACAATTGCATTTTGACATGTTCTTAGTAATTACCTCTACCAGCTCTGCTCATATGTTTACACAGAAGGTCACGTTACTTATGTGGGTGATGGGATAATGCCATTATTTCTTTAATACTCCAGCCAAACCTCATAGGTAACTGTATCTTGTGTTGTGCTGGGGGCAGTGTGGTCATTATTTGTAGGTCCTCACAAATTTTGTAGGGGTGCACAGAGGGTGACAGTAGCTTATATAGGAGCAGAATACTGCCTAGAAATAACAAGTTGGAAGTATTATTGTAGCTATATATATATATATATATATATATATATATATATATATATATATAGATTTATATATAGATATTTTTTCCCACAAAATCAAACATCTCTTGCATGCACAAGTGACTGTCTTTTGGGGTAGAGAAAATCAGCATGCTGTTTATATAGGCTGACAACAAATATGCTACATTTTATTTGTCTGAGATTGGTACAGCTCTACCTGCTTTTAATAAAGTTTAGTGAACCAATATCGTACCTTGTCATTGATGCCAACAGAATGATCTTTTAGATGTTGTTTTGCATAAAACATTTAATTAACAGTGTTCATAATTCATTTAATGATTCATATCAACTAGTGTTCATAATTCATTTAATGATCCATATCAACCTTTGAGCCATATCCAAAAACCAGCTTAGAACGTTATCATTCCCAGGCACCGTTGACAATAAATGTATCGAGGTTGCATGCTTTTACAAATCAGGGTTGAAACAAGCTGCATATTCAATACAAAAAACATAGAGACCTCAGCTGGATTAAATGGCCACAGCCATGTGTTTATTGCCATTTACTCAAACAGGAGCCAATTATTATGAGATGTGTGCAAGGCAGGAATGTCAGGGAGGCCATTTTATTTCTTTTATAGCATTCCCCTAAACCTACAGGACAACAGACAGCATGTCGATATCCGGCCCTTCTGATTCAACATACCCACATCATAACAGCGTTTTCATTTCAGAATTCATCACAATTCCTCTGGGCTGCCTTACAATCTGCCAAGGAACCCTTGCCGGGCTGGTAAAGTGCCCTGGCAACAATCCCTTGGGGCTGTCTGGCCTGTGGAAGGTCTAGATGAAGAGTCCTGTAACCCCCCCCCCCCCACTTACCTTGGCCTCCCTTACCTTTCTTGTCTTCCGCTTACATGACTGCCGGAGTAGAAGGCAAAAACCTGAAAAAAACCCAGTGGGCAAAAACAGGAAATTCTTTCACGACCCCTAGTGCGATCACCTTTGTAGGTCACCGGGTTCCCCAAGTACCTTACCTGGTCCTAATCTAACTGACAAGTACACCCCTGCTTTTATTAGGGGGTGTGTAGGCTGGGACAAGCTGCCAAGGTAGAGGTTGAAAAGACTGATTTGCTTTGTTCTCAGCTTTTTCAACCCTTCCACTGGACAGCCCAGCCAACCTCAGCCCTCCTTTCTATCCTGACCCTACCTGTTCTCTACCTCCACCCCCACTGAAACCTGAGTCCGAGCTGACCTGCCTCAGACAAATGGTGGCTTGCTGCGATTGGCTTGCCAGCCATCGTTGTCTGAGGTTTGTACAGCTCTACCTGCTTTTAATAAAATTTAATGAACCAATATAGAAGTCTAAACCTCAAAATGCACTCACTCGAGGCACTCCTTAAAATGGAGAACATCGACATCTGTGCAGTGACAGAGACCTGGTTTAAGGCTCCAGAAAGTACCCCTGCATTACCAGGCTATAATTCATACCACACCTTTCAGCCACCTAACCTGGACCAAAACACTAAAGGTGGAGGCGTGTCCATATTCATTAAGGATATCCACATCTCCAGGCTAGTTGCTCAGCATAATGCATCCGAGATTATCCAAGTGCAACTAACTCTGGGCAAGACCAGAATCCAAATTGTAGCTTGCTACAGATCCCCCACCATGCCCTAGGATTCCCACTCCTCATTTCTTGATACACTGGAAAATATTAGGGTACAACCTAACACCCTATTAGTGGGTGATTTCAACTACTCTACCATTAACTGGGAAAACTACTCATGTACCAACTCTTGTGCTCAACGTTTTCTGGATTTCATAAATTCCAGTGCTTTGGATTAACTTATCCACACCCCCACCAGGGGCAGTAATATCCTAGACCTGGTTATTACCAACATGGGAAACCGGGGCTCCACACCAGAGGTCAATTCCTCGTTGGTCAGATCCGACCACAAGCTAATTATCCTAGGCATCCCTCCCCCACCCCCCATTAGGGAAACCACAGTAAAAAATTCTCTAAAGCCAGCTTCACACTTCTTAAGACAGAAGTGTCAAACTTCACGACACCCATGCTGACGGACAATAGAGGTATGACTGCTGAATCCTACACAAATGCACTTTATAAGCACTTACATGGGTGCATGCATCGTGCAATCCCTAACAGAACCAAGATGCTATCCTCCAAAAAAAGGATGTCGATCTGGTGGTCCCCTGCCATAAACAAACTCTACAACAGAAGAAAGAAACTGTAGCAAAAAAAAAAAAAGAGTAAAATCCCATGATTGGAGAAACTCCCTGGTCAGCCTCAGTAAGAAGCCGAGATCCCTCATAAAATCCTCCAAAGCTAGTTATGAAAACAAAATCGCCACTGACTCTAAAGACAACCACAAAGCATTCTATAGCTATGTCAAGAATCTCAATGGCAACACTCAGATCTGCTCTGAGTTACAGCACAATGGCATTAAATATACAGAACCAACTGATATTGCCAACATCCTGTCAGATAGGTTCAGTGCTAAATTCCCCCCCTGTCATCTCCTAAAGGGCCCATCTCAGTACCAGAAGAATGAAAAATTCCTGTAATCATGGCTGCACAGGTAAATAAAAAAACACTATCTAAAGCCAAGAACACAGCATCCATGGGACCTGACAACATCCCAGGCTGTGTTCTACATGAACTACAGAACAAACTGGCACCCCACCTAAATACCGTGTTCAATAATAGCCTCACCTCGGGCTATGTGCCCACTGAATGGCGCACAGTGACAGTTATCCCACTCCACCAAGGGAGAGCCACCACAGACCCTGGAAACTACTGCCCCATTAGCCTAATGAGCCTGGTCTGCAAGGCTATGGAACGTATCATCATGGAACTTATAAACAATGACATTGGTAATCTCCAAACTCAGGACCCCACCCAGTTCGGGTTTGTAAAAGGCAGATCATGTCTCCTAATCCTGATAGACTTCTTTGAAGCAGTCACCACAGCTGTAGATGAGGGTAAGGTGGTTCACACAGCCTATCTAGATCTTGCCAAGGCTTTTGACACCATCCCCCACTCTGGAATTATAGATAAACTCACTAAACTAGGTGTAAATCCCTGTCACAAGATGGGTTGCCAACTGGCTCACTGACAGAACCCACACTGTGAAAGTAACAGACTCCAAATCCAACTTCAGACCAGTAACAAGTGGAGTACCACAGGGTTCAGTCCTGGGTCCTCTCCTGTTTGGGATCTACTTCTCTGAAGTACAGGCTAACACAGAAGGTCTTTGGCTAATGAAGTTCACAGATGACTGCAAACTAGGAGCCATAATCAAAACTCCAAAAGATGTGGACATCCTACATAAGGGCCTCGCTGAGCAGATGCCTGGTGTCAAAGCCATGGCCTCAATCTCAATGCCAAAAAGTGCATTGTCATCCCTTTTGGTAAAAACTCTGTACCCATGAACTACCACATAGGCGGTAGTCTACTTAACACCACAATTGTGATAAGAGACCATGGGACACAGGTGGACAGTAGTCTCTCCTTTGATAATCACATTGCCACAGTAGTCAGGACATCCTTCTATGTGGCACATGTCATCACAAAAGGTTTCTCATCCAGGAAAAAGGTCATTGTTCCCCTCTACTCATCACTCATTAGACCCATTATAGAGTACAATGCCCCTTTTGGTATGTACCTCACAAGACATCTACAACAACTGGAAAGGCCACAGAAATACCTCACAAAGAGGATTACTGGCCTAAAATAGATGCCCTATGCAGACCGTCTCAAAAAACTGCAGCTTTACTCTGTCGCATATCGCCTACTCAGAGGCGATCTCTGCCTAACACAGAAAGCTATGTCAAACCCAGAGCTTTTAGACATACTCCACTTAAAGAAATCCCAATCTCTATGAGCTACACGCTCTAGGGACCTAAACCTTGTCACCACAATAAACAGAACATGCTGGAGGGATAGATTCTTGTCCCAGAGAGTTCCCATACTCTGGAACAAACTACCTGTCTATATCAAACAAAGCTCCTCATTAGCACTCTTCAAGAAAAATCTTGATGATTGGATGGGAGATAGGAAATTCACCCCGGGGATCACTTCTGTGGCTCTGCTCGACAGTGGCACAGGAAAATAATTTTCTTGGGTCGCGAAAGCCAGGGTACCTTTTGGCTAGGCTTATATAGGCCCTCGGGCCAATAGCCTAGTACCTACCTATGAACCTATGAATATCTTACCTTGCCATTGATGCCAACAGAATGATCTTTTAGATGTTGTTTTACATAAAACATTTAACATAGTGTTCATAATTCATTTAATGATCCATATCAACTGGTGTTCATAATTAATTTAATGATTCATATCAACCTTTGAGCCATATCCTAAAACCAGCTCAGAACATTATCATTCCCAGGCACCGTTGACATTAAATGTATCTCGGTTGCATGCTTTTACAAGTCAGGGTTGCCACAAGCTCCATATTCAATACAAAAAACACAGAGACCTCAGATGGATTAAATGGCCGCAGCCATGTGTTTATTGCCATTTACTCAAATACAAGCCAATTATTATGAGATGTGCACAAGGTAGGAATGTCAGGGAGGCCATTTTATTTCTTTTATAGCATTCCCCTAAACCTACAGGACAACAGCACATTGATATCCGGCCCTTCTGATTCAACATACCCATATCATAACAGCTTTTTAATTTCACAATTCATCACAATTCCTTTGGGTTGCCTTACAATCTGCCAAGGAGCCATTACTGGGCTGGTAAATGCCTGGCAACAATCCCTTGGGGCTGTCTGGCCTGTGGAAAGTCCAGCTGAAGAGTCCTGTCACCCCCCCCCCCACTTACCTTGGCCTACCTCAGCTTTCCTGTCTTCTGCCACAGAAGGGAGGAATATTCCTCCCTTCCACCAGCACATCTCAACTTACCCTATGTGAATGCCCTTCAAAGCTAAACCAGCTTGCAGTTCCTTATAAAAATTCCCCAAACCTTCTTCAGATAAATGAACCCCATCCTTATACCTGTCTGGCCACCAGACCCGAATGCCTGGGTGAGGAATGTAGAACCCGTTAATGTCCTGTAACACCTTATCCATAGAATTATTAATTCTCCTTCTCATTCTCTCTACAGCTTTAATGGACCTAGCCCCCTCCATTTCTTTCTCTGTACCATGTCTGACCAGCAGATAATAGCTTGTGGCCAGCATTTGTGCATGCAATATATATCTTGTACCATCAAACCAATTCAATCTTTCATTAGATGTTGACAAATATCATTACCCCCTAGGTGCAATAAAATGGCAGTAGATTTATTGCTTCTTGCAGCTTGCTGTAGTACTGCCCTGAGATAGTGCCACCACATTCCTGACACCCCAAACCAAATTGCTTTGCAAGAAGCTCGTTTTCCTCCTTGGAAGGAAAAGCCCCACCTGCCCTGGACAAAGCGATCGAGTTTCCGAATGAAAGAATGACCCACTACCCAAATGTATTTCCGATCCAAAGATGTGAGAGCTGAAATATAAAGGAAATGAGTTAAAGCCATTTGCACCTTACACAGTCATTATAAGCATTGGACTTCCACCTGCATATCTTCATAATGTCAGTCTGTGATGCTCCCATTGCATGTGCAAATGAGGCTGCACCTATTCAAAAGGAATGTAATGTATATTCATCTGAGTCTAGGACACTCAATTTGATTGCCTCCTCTAAAACTGCTCTCATCTGATGCTGTGTCAGAGGTTCACCTTGTTGATGACAAAAGAATGGACCATCTGACCTACCCCTATAGTTGCAATACTCTAGTAGCACTTTAGTCAAGTCCCATTCCAAACCTTTTGGGGTAACCACTCTTATCCACTGACCTTTGCCTTCTTGATCCATTTTGGATTTAGTCACATAAACCCAAGTGTCCTCCCCAAGCAAATATACATGTGCCAGTGGTAAAACTGTTTGTTGATCTTTCTTCTTGTTTGGTTGAATAATTTCAGACCATCTAAATGCCCCACAAAAAGCCAGCCCTAAATAATACTACCTCATAAGAAGAAAAACAAACATTTGAAACTGCAAGCCACAGTTTACATAATACCGCTGGACCTATGGGGTACCTCTTATCAGGCCTCTTGGGTGTTTGTTTCCCACAGCCCTTAAACATTGTCAGTACCTGAACTGTGTTAGCTAAATCCTTCAGAGCCAAAGCCTGATGAAACCAATTCAGAGCTGACAATGTGCTTCTTGCCCTTCCAAAAGTCCATCCTCTTTCTTTCATTACCAAAATATAAGGCTTGATTTGGTAAGGTGGAACTGGCCATACTTGTTTCCAGCCTCTGGATAAGCTGGTCTGCAAAAATTGCTGTATGCATTTATTGTACCTTACCCTTGTCCTTCCACTGAGGGCATTAGCCACCTTTCTCGTCTGCCCATAAAGCCTAAAAATGGTCTGGCACTCGAACTGGAAAAGGTTTTGCATTTGGAGCCATCGACCAGAACTGGGTCCACTGCAAATGAGAAAGTGAGTCTGCTAATGAGTTGTCAATGCCTGGAATGTGTTGTGCTTTCACTGTGACATTTAATGTTAAGCACTTAAAATAAAATATCTCATCATCCTGCCTACCACCCCTTTACCCCCCCCACAGCTGATTATTGACTATGTGTACTATGCTATTGTTGTCCGAGCAAAGCCAACTCACTCTGTCTTTTATTTGCACACCCTCTATTTCCAGTGCAAACACTACTGGGAAAAATTCCATCTCTGCAATTGAAATGTTTAAACCTACTTTTTACTTGAGTCTGCCATGCTGCACTGAACCACTGATTTTGAAAATAACCCCCAAAGCCAATTCCCCTTGTGGCATCTGTAAACACTGAAGTTGTAGTTGGTTGTCTCTCTTCTGCCAAATTGCTGTCCCATTGTAATCTAATAAGAAACACAGCCACCCTAAATCCTCCTTCATGCCCTTTGACACCCTAATCTGGTGGTGTGGCCTTGTGCACCCAGACCCTTTAGCAGCCTTAAATGAATGCCCCACAGGGGTCACTTTGCATGCAAAGTTCATCAACCCTACTAATTCTTGGTCTTGTGTACCCCTTAAAGAGAATGTGGCATGCAAAAGTTATTCTGGGGGGCTGAGAGATGAAACATGCCTTGGCCATGCAGTTTGTCTTCTGAATGCCATGCACTGATGCTTAAATTTACATTGCAATTGATTCCAGTAATGGCTAGGTGAGTTAACTTACCGAAATTAAATATACATACATATACACATATACATGTACAACACATACATATAAACACAAAGCTATATAATATACGCATACATATTTAAATATATGTATGGATATTTCTGTATATATATATATATATATATATATATATATATATGTACACATTAGGCACACATATATACTATACACACCCACAGCATATTCATATCTATATCTATGCATATATATTGCAAATATATAATACATGTAAACATACGCGTACATATACCCATATATACACCTCCGTACTTATACACACACATACATATATATCTATACACATGCATAAATACACACACACACACACTCACTCTCTCACACACACACACACACACACACATACACATACGCATAGATATATATATATATATATATATATATATATATATATATATATATGTGCATACACAGGCACCCACATGTACTTTTATATAATTGCTCCTTGTATTTAGATATCAGATGCAGCATTTGGGTTTGCATGACTAGATATCTGCTACCATACACCTGAAATGTCATTTATTTGTTTTAACCACTTTGTTTCATGCCAACATTTATTCATCTGGTTGTTAATAAAAAGGTGGGGGAAAGTCATCAGAGTGTATATAGCCCTGACCCATCTTCCTGAATATCTCAAAATAGATATCTGCAGAATAATGCAAAATGATTAAAAAATGCTGACAATCTATCTTAACACAGTGTTACTCAGTATCAATTTACTACACAACCAGCTAAACCATATAGCCTGCATGATGACACTGCATAATAACACCATGTAAACTACCACAGCCAACACCTGAAGTGAATTCTCGCGTTTTTTTTTTTTTTTTTAAATACTCAGAACTAGGGTTGTCACCTTTTAACAAGGGCAAAGTGGGACATGGGGGTGTGGTCAACAGGATAGGGTGTGTGGCCAACATGGCACTGGCTACACCCCCACCACGACATCACCAGAGTTGTTAAAGGAGATGCAGTATTAGTTATGGATGCAACATTGTGACATTACAGCATTCTGAAAACTCAAACCATTTAAATGAAGTGAACTATTTCTGCAAACACACACTAATCAGTTGTAACAATAAATAAACATTGAAGACATCACTAAAACACCAAATACAAACTTTGCTACTTATAAACGCAAACTATCCTGTAACAACGACATGGTTTAGCACAATTTCAAATAAATTGCATTAACTTCTGAGCATCCATCCACAAAAAAAAAATAAACGGGAAAGTCCATAAACATTTTAACTTTTAAAAATACTTCTTGCAAGAGAAGTAATATAAACTACAATGTACAGCAGACTCCATGGGCTCCTTTTATCTCAAAACATAGCAATTAAGAGTAATTTATCCAGCAATGCAATAAACAGGCCCAAGTAAAAGCAACACACCCATATTCACATTACAAGCAAAGCAGTACATTTTAACCTTATTAAAATGCATAATAAGTTAAATGCACACATTTACAAGTATAAATGAAAACAATCTTGAAACAGCTTTGGCAAATTGGCAATATGTACCTACTAGAATAATAAATGAATCACATTAACTGTTAACATTCCCCCTCAAAAGGTAGACTTGTACCATATACACATGGACTTGCAGGAACTAACAGGAAAAATTACCTAAACAGTATATCGTAACTTCCTGAAAACAGCATTAAATTGCACACATTTCCATACAAAAAAGTGCAAACTATGCTCGAACATTTTCTATCTGCAAACAGACAATACCCAGAAAAAGCTACAACAATAGAAATGTGTCACACTAAATTTATATTTCACTGCCCCCCAACAGAAACAAACAACTTCTATACACAGTTCAGCCTTTTAAAAGTAATGCTTCCAAATCATACCCCCAAGAATAATAACAATTACATATACATTCAGGTTTTATATCTTTAAAAACTACTACTCAAAAATATCAAAATTACCACTGCACAGATTTAAATACTGCATACTGCACCCCATCTACCTCTAAACATTAAAAAAATTAAACCATAAATTATTCCCATTTTAAACTAGTACTCAAAAATCTCAAAATAACCACTGCACATATTTAAATATTGCATACTACATCCCCATCTATCTCTAAACATTAAAAACTTAAAGCACACTATTCCCATTTTAAATGACTAAAGCCACAAAATGCAATTATGTACTTACCACTATCACAGTTATTGCTGGGCTAGCTTGCTTTCTTTCCTTCCTGATGTAATGGCTAGTTGGATGTTCAAGTAGTGGCTGGGCTGGCTGGCCGGCTGGCTTGCTGAGCTGGCTGGCTGGTTGGCTGGCTTGCTGGGCTGGCTGGGCTGGCTGGGCAAAGAGAATATCAGATCTCTGGCTTCTTTCCTGGCTGGCTGGGCTGGCTGGAGAAAGAGAATATCAGATCTTCGTTTGCAGCTGTGTAGAGCTTAGTGCTCTACAGCTGCGACCTTTATGGGGCTTTTTGTAGCAAGTTCCCGCCCCCTCTAATCCCTGCAGCCAATTACTGTGCTGCATTACCACATGGACCTAGCAGGGAATCCCTCTAACTGCAGGTCCGGGTGGTGACGTAGCTGCATTGCCATGGAAAAAACGGAAGTATTTTTGGCTTTTCCACGGCAATTGAATTCGCGATCGCGCGAAAAGGGGAAAAACGGGACTTTTAAAGTCCCACACTTGGTGACTGCGGGAAGCGGGATGAGAGGCCTCAACCCATGAGTGTCCCACTGACAATGGGATGGGTGGCAACCGTACTCAGAACATGCACACCATCACAGCATCTATGGTCCTCTAACAACTTTTTAAGTGAATATCATTAATGCTTACAAATTTATTTGGTTTTGCCCAAAATTCTTAAACCAAGAAGTTGAAAGGAATGCTGCAACCTTTACATAATGACAGAAGACCTTCTGGCTATCACCATAGATGAATAATTATTATTATTATTATCATCATCATTGGTGTTAATATTATTTTGGAGTATTATTTTATTATTAAACAGATTGGAGTATTATTAATATTATTTTTAACTTTATTTTATTTATTTTATTTTTATTTTTATTATTATTAAAATCTTCACATGCCTCCAGATTTCTAAGTAATTCTGGGGTACTCAAAATTATCATTTACCTCTTTCTACTGGATTAAGCTTTTCTGTTTGTATCATTGAATTCTTGACACGCAACTGATGTGGATATATAAAGGCAAGACCGTGCATTTGCACATCTATCAACTTACAAAAATATGTGAGCTAACAAAGTGACTGTAAGGAAGTTTTGCAATTCAAGAGCCTTTCAAGTGCCCCAAAATTACTAAAGTTTTACTAAGGCTTTAAAGCATTCCTCCCAAGACCTGTAACTGGAATGTCATAAAACATCCCCCTCTTTCCCTTTGTAAGTACATAGTGTTATCTGATCTGTTTTGCGTAATCTACCAGTGTAGTACCTCGTGGGCGGTTCTGCGCAGGTTAGGTCATGTCCACATTAATTGGCAGGTCATCGCACATCTGAGTAACAAGGTATGCTAATTTCCCCAGTCCCAAGCTAAGTACTTTTTTAGAAAAACACCTTACATTCAGCATTTCCACTGTCCTAAACTACATATGTTTTTAGAAAAACACCTTACATTTAGCTGTTCCACTGTCCTAAACTACGTATGTTTTTTAGAAAAACACCTTACATTCAGCTATTCCATTGTCCTAAACTACGTATGTCTTTTTTTAAAACTCAACTTTATTGATTTCATATCAGAATAAAATAAGTCAAACAACAACCTATATACAAAGGTGCCAGTTCTTCTCAAGTGTACATAAAAGTAAAAAAAAGAAAAAAAAAGTCAATGATTAGAGCAAAATAGGAAAAGTGCACTTAATAAACTACTAAACACCCTGAAGGATATAAATGTTCCATAATGAAGAGATCAGGAGGAATAATTGCAAATTGATATAGATTACTAATCATTGGATAAAATCTGAAATATGAAATCCCATAATTTCTGATAGTATTTCCGTCTATCAGGATTACTTATTAACAGTTTATGAGATCGAATGTACTGAGTAGCTAAGATTTTAAAATCTTTCCATCTAAGTTTAGTACGATCCAACCAGTGTTTGGTAATGTAATATTTAATCAAAAGACAAATGACAATTAGGGCATGAAGTTTGATTTTGGGCATGTGAACGTTAGTAATATGTAGTAGTGCCATCTCCCAGGTGAGTGTAGATTTATGATATCCCATTTTCTCTAAACAAACTTTAAGCGAACACCAGAGGTTGTAAGCATATTTACAAAACCATAATACATGTACCAAGTCGGTATGTGGATAAGAGCAACAGGAGCAAATAGTGGTATGATTGGGATCAAATTTGTTTAAATGAAGTGGGGTAAGGTATAGATTGTTGAAAATCATGAATTGAGTATAAAGAAGTTTTTTATATGGGGAGAACATCTGAGTATGTTTAATAGCTAGTAGTTTCTGGTTCATTACTAGATTGTTTCCCAGATGGTCCCAATAATCCGCCCAAAGGATTTTCCCTTGATTTAAAAAGTTAGAAAAGGATCTGTATCCTATTGAGATCATATTTTTCTTATAGGATAGATTCTGGAGAAGAGTTTCTACCTGTTTCTGTTCCTCCTCCGTACTGGGGAACTTATGAATAATGGATAGAGTAAGTTCTCTAAGTTGTCTTAGAATAGAGATGTACTTTTTGGATAAACCCAACACCATTCGTAAGTCAGTTAGAGATAAGAGGTTATATTTATGGATATCCCAAAGGGTAAGATCTTTAATTAGAGGGAAATCATTTAGATTAATCATTACATTGTTCAAGGTTATATTTGGATTGAGATGGAAGGGTTGGAATAGAAGAAGGACATTTTCCAGTTTCGTATATTGAAATAAATCTTGGAAGGATTTTATTAGTCCTTTAAGAGTGGGAAGAAGATTCAACTTTTTGAGGTTGTATTTATTTAGGAAGGGTAGTGCCTTAGGGTTAATCTTCTTCGTTAGTGTGTAGTTGTACCATAGTTTGACCCATATCGGATACCAAGTGTTCGGGTTTGGTAGATAGTTTTCAATAGTATAGATTCTATTCGCTTGAATAATTTTATAATATAAATGTAGGTTAGGCATCATTAGTCCCCCCTGCTTTTTCGGTAGAGTAAGCCTTAGATAAGAGATCCTGACCGATTTAGGGTGCCATATAAATTTTGCGAAGGCTTTGTGAATTTTATTAAATAGCGAGAGAGGAGAAGAAGAGAGAGAGGAGTTAAGTAGGTATAGAAGTTTAGGAAATGCATTCATCTTAATGATGGAGGTTTTAGCAAGCATTGGAAGGTTTAATTTTTGCCATCTTGAAATATCCTGGGAGATGGAAGACCAAGTTTTGGATAGATTGGACTGTAAAATAGATGTTGAGGTGTGGTCATACTGTACTCCTAAGTATTTAAGGGAGTTCTCTATACGAGTAGATGCATCTGGGAATAAATAGCTTTTGTGTGCAAGGGGATTAATTGGAAAGATGAAGGATTTATTTTTATTTATCTGGTATCCAGTTATGTCTGCAAAGGTATTCAGGGATCGAACTAGCTTTTCCATGTCGGACAATGGATGTTGAAAGTACAGGTTTAAGTCATCCGCAAAAGCGGTTAGGCTCACTTTAGTGTTAAATAATCTGGGGATCGAATGGTGAGTTTGCTGGGTTAGGAGTAAAAAGAGAGGTTCAGTATAAAGGTTAAACAATAGGGGGGAGAGGGGGCATCCTTGTCGGGTTCCATTCGCAATTTTTATTGGTTGTGAATATTGTCCATTAATGTATAGTTTTGTGAAGGAGTTGTGATATAATGTTTTAATAATACTGATAAATTCAAATGGAATATTAAAAGAAGACAGTACTATGAATAAAAAATCCCAGTTCACCCTGTCAAAGGCTTTACTAGCATCTATTATCCATGCATAGATAGGATTCTTTTCCTTTTTTGTGATGCTTATTAATGATTCTAAGGTTAAGGAATTATCCCAGGTATGTCTGTTAGTTGTAAACCCAGATTGTTCGGGAGAGATTAAAGTGTGCATTATTTTTTAAGTCTATTGGCCAGAATAGCAGTAAAGATTTTTATGTCCACATTCATGATTGATACTGGTCTAAAGTTGTTTACGTTTGTTGTATCAAGTGTGTTTTTAGGGATTAGGATAGTTCTAGAGTGATTAATGTATTTATCTGATATGCCATATTTTATGATATGGTTATAAAGTTGTGTAAGAATGGGTACAAGTTTAGTCTTGAAAGATTTATAAAACTCAGAAGTGAATCCATCAGGACCTGGAGATTTTCCCAACTTGAGATTATCAATAGCTACGTGTACCTCAGAGTTCTTGATTGGGGCTATGAGGTCTTTACCCTGGGTACTGGTTAAGTTTGGGAAGGAGAGGTTAGCTAGGAATTCCCTCATTTCATTCTGAGAGGGTGTAGGAGAGTTAAGGGCATATATGTCACTGTAAATTTGGTGAAATAGGTGAATGATTTGTGTATTAGTCTTGTATATATTATTACCATGTTTAAGTGATGTAATTTTAGGGGCTCTGGGCGAGCAGTTTAACAGCCTGGCAAGAGCCTTAGATGGAGTTTGTAGAGATAGTAGTGTACTAGGCTATAGTAGTGTACTAGGCTATCTGCCCTGGGGCATTTACAAGCCTAGCCAACAATGATGTGGCTTACGCCACCCCGTATTATGTAGTTGCGCCTCTCTAGTAGTGACACATGTGGGACCCCATTATTTAGTAAACTATACCTCTGTCTAGTAGTGACACTGAGGTGACTCCCGGGGTAAACTTACGATCTCCCATCCATGCATCGAGATTTTTCTTGAACAGTGCCAATGAAGGGCTCTGTCTCACATGAACTGGGATTTTGTTCCAGAGTACGGGTAACCTCTGTGTTATGAATCTATCCCTCCAGCATGTTTTATTCATATTTGTGCAGAGGTTGAAATCTTTAGCTCAAGTGGTTCTGGTGGATCTGGATTTTTGAGATGGAGCATGTCCATCAGTTCTTGGTTGGACATGGCCCTATATGTTAGGCACAAATCACATCTGAGCAGGCGGTATGCTACTGAATAGAGCTGGAGTTTCTTTAATCTAGCTGGATAAGGCACATGTTTGAGACCCATGATCCTCTTGGTGAGGTACTTCTGGGGTCTTTCCAGTTGTTGCATGTGCCGGGTGAGATACATCCCAAATGGAGCATTATATTCAATCATGGGCCTGACAAGGGAGGAATATAGAGGTACAATGACCTCCTTTGATCTGGATGAGAATCCCTTCATGATGAGATGGGCAAGGTAGAATGTCTTTCTGACCACTTTGGCAACATGGAGTATTTGGCAATATAACGAAGTTCTAAAAGAGAGAAATTAGACTGCTGGAGCTCCATTAATTCCTTTTGTTTAGAAAGAAGTTGCTTTTCTATCTCTGGAGAGAACTTTAATCGGAGTTTGTCATTTAATGTTAGGATCTCCGAACTAAGTTCCTCTTCTCGAATTTTGCTAAGTTTCTTGAGGTAAGTAGCTTTCTTAATGAATATCCCCCTCAATACTGCTTTGCATGCGGCCCATCTGATGTCAAATGAAATATCCATGTCTCTGAAGGGTTCAAAGAGTTCCTTAATAGTTAATGTGATTTCCTCAGCTGTTGAGTTTTCTTTAAGTAAGTTACTATTTAGAGACCAATTATAATTTTTGTAGATTCGAGGTGAGTTGAGTGTGGGAACTAATTCCAGAGAGATTTTTGAATGGTCGGATAAGAATCTCGGTTCCGTTCTAAATTTAGTTTGGTCATTGGATAGAAGACTTGAGATTAGAAAGAAGTCAATACGTGACCAAGAATGGTGGCATTTAGAATAGTAGGTAAAACTATTATTGTTTCCAGAATCATTATCCAAAGAGATAGGGTCAATCAAATCATAATCTAGGATTAATTCTTTTAAGACCAGGGAATCCTGAATGTTTGAGGTGGTTGGTTTGCCCGTTCTGTCTATCTTTGGGTCAATGACCATATTCCAGTCACCCCCTAGGATTAATATATGATTAGGGAACTTAAGAAGAAGGTTATAGATATTTATAATAAAATCTTGTTGACCCGAGCATGGTCCATATATATTTAGGAATAGGATCCGTTTGTTTAATTCATGTGTTTCACATGTAAAAAAACACCATCTACCACCCTGATCCATTCCTCGGTCAGTAATCAGAGGTTTAAAGGATTTTTTAGTGATGATAGCAACTCCTCTGGAGTTGTTAGAGATACCCGAGGATATAATTTCTTTTACCCATTTTCTATTATTCTCCTTATCCCATTCATTATTTTTCATATGAGTCTCCTGTATAAAGCATACTTCAGCTTGGGATTTATATAGCAAGTGTAATAACGGATTCCTTTTGTCTTTTGATTGGAGCCCCCTGACATTCCAAGATATAATATTCCAAGTGTTAACCATTACAAAACATAACTAAGTAATCCATGTAAGAGTATTTAAGGTGCAGAAGAATCACAAAAAGTAAATTATTAGTGAATATGTAGTAAGTGTAGATACAAAAAATAATGGCACCACAATCTCTCAATACCAACCCCTTGCCTAGCAACATACTACCTAACATTGAGAGAAGGCAAAAACTATGTACATTATAAAAAAAACAGTTTAGTTAAAAGAAGGATGTAATGGTAGATTAAAAATACCAACAATATTTACATTTAATATACAATAACACAATTGTTCCCTCGCAAGTCATCCAAAAACCTTCATAACGTATCCGCACAGCTTCCCTCCAAGACGATTAACTTAAACGAAAAGAATAAAGAAGGAGGGGGTGATTTATGTAAGGTATTGACCATACATCAATTGGTTTGGTTAACTATAGAGTTCATCTTATAAGATCTTCAGGGGATTTTATTTAAGTCCTGACATTAATAGAATCAGAACAGTTTATCCCCTAAATTTCAGGCTAGAATTGATGCTTATAGTTAGGTTTATTTTCTAGTAGAGTTAGTAAAAGAACAGGTTTATTTTCTAGTAGAGTTAGTAAAAGAACCTTTAATTTGTAACCCTAATCGAAAGACACTAGGGTATTTAACTTCTATCAGGTTCTTGTATCTTTTATCTTGACTACTGGTCTAGCTGTGGTATATAAAATGTTTTCAGTTTGAAGGATTCTGGGCCAGTATATGTCTAAAATCAAAGTAATTGTACTGTAAAATACTTTGGGGTATTGAGTTTGATAAGATTACCAAACTAGGTGGCTTGTATCCAAATGAAGTTCAGCTGTATTGAGAGCATCTCATTTATGTTTTCTTTTTTCAGGAATATAGCTAAGTTCATCTGGTATATTAGTTTCCTAAGGCTAGGTCTAATTTGAGAAGGAAACAATTCTCATGTAATCATAGAATTACTATATAGACCCATTAGTAGAGCTCAGACGGGATCAATGGTCCGCATAGAGGATGGGATGTCATTTGATTTTATGCATGCTAGCTTAGGAAAATCTTAGTGGGGTATTATCTTTAGAGCCAAGACTATTTAGACCAAGTAGGCATGTGCCACGTTACATTATGACTCCTCAGGTTTCCCCTGAAATAGATAAAGATATGATTGCTTAAATAAAACACCTAGGTAAAAACCAGGTGTGGTATAGAATAGGTCGTTAACACCAGGACAATCACATCAAAGATTTAGATCAGTAAATGTTTCCATTCCCAAGGGTTGTAGCCTAATGGTTTATCCATTTGTGTAGAAAAAACAGTCCAATTTTAGTAAAGCAGCAAGATTAGAATTTTTTTAAAACCAGTGTTGTAAAGTAGGCATTGAGAATATACTGTTGCTATATTTAGTTAAACTACCATTGAGTTGTAGATAAAATATGAGTTGTAGTGTTCAGTATTCATCTCGAGTCTCATAACCAAATGAAAGGTACCAGTAGGGTATAGAGATTGAGCCTGCAAGTGTCACAATAAAGTTCCATTGATAGCAGGACCTATCGATCCTTAAGAACTCATCTGTGGTTAAGATAGCTTCCGTTTAAATGAGCAGGACATTGGATAGGATTTGAAGATCCAGTGGGTGGTAGAACAATGGTCTCGCAATAGTCTGATGGTGTGGGTAGTACAATTTCTTCGTGTGAGTGGAGGAAATTAATTACTAGTATTTCCGGTTTATGTTGAGCAGCCAACAAATAATGATATTGTGCTTATGTGTAATAGGACCCCCATTCAACACATACCAGCATGAATGGACCCATTAAAGTGATTCTAGCGACACATCCAAAAATAAATGATTTATTTCTTAACAGCTGTATTCACGCAACATCAAACTGCTGTAATTCAACCAAGGTGTCTGATTATGCAAATACAAAGGCTCTGAGAGGTTAATGCTTCAAGGGCGATGATCCGAAGCATTTCACAAAAATTGTGTCCGCTTCATTTGGTGTCGCCATGGTATATTTCACTTCTTTAAAGGTGAAGGATAATAAATGTGGAAACCTCATTTGGAATTTGATTTTTCTGGCTATGAGATCTGAGCAGTATGTGGAGAGTTTGTGTCGTTTCTCTCTGATTTCAATGGGTAGGTCAAGTGCGATACTGATTTCCTGGTTATTCCACGTGAAATTAGTTGATTCCTTATAGGCTTTAATAATGGTTTGAGTATCCTGAAAGTTAAGCATTTTAACGTATATGGGTCTAGGTGGATCAGATATCTGACATTTTCGTAGGGCTCTATGTGCTCTTTCGATAGTATATTTAGTAGGAGAGTCCTTCAATTGTAAAAGAGCATTAAACACTTGTGTGATGGTTTCCATTAGCTGATAGGTTTCGTATTTTTCGGATATTCCTCTTATTAGGTTATTGCACCTACTTCTGGCTTCCAGATCTATAATTTTGGTTTGGATGTCAGAGATGGTTTTGTCTCTAAGCTGGATTTCGGATTTCAGGTGTTCAATTTCTATCTCATTTGATTTAGCTTTGTTTTCAACAAGATCTAGTCTATCGGCTATTTTGTTTATTGTAGAGCCGAAAGAAGTCATTTTTTCTGATATTTCTTATATCGCTGAGTGCAAGGGAAGGAGAGCACTTTTCAGTTCATCAATTTGTAGTGTATCTACATTTTTCAGTTTTGTTGAGGTTTTGGTTAATTCCTGATTGTTTTTAGCAGATCTAGGTCGTTTAGCTTCTTTTTCAGGTAAATTTGAAATAGTGGAGAATTTAACTTTAGTGTTTTGAAAGTCCATGTTTTCAATTTCCTTCGGCATGATGAAGCGAGTCCTCAGAAAGGTGCTGTCAGTTGCTGTAGTACTGCTCCAGGCCTCTAATTTCCACGTGTAGGGTCGCAGTTTTCGTATTTGATTAATTGTAGTAATATTATAGCTGTATCTTTCCAGGAAAAAGTAGAGTTCCAATTTCGGATTTTCTTCTCAGATTTTAGGTTTGTATTATTGAGGTCTAAAACCGGGATTTCAGTGGTATTGCTATAACACCCGATAATTGAGAGAGGAGCTATGTGGAGAAGGTGTTTTCAGATAGACGCCATGTTCCGGACCCTAAACTACGTATGTCTTTAGAAAAACACCTGTACAGTCTTATTTAGCATCATTCACCATACATTCTTATTTACAATAATAATCGCTAATTTTCCACTGTCCTAACGTTTTTTAGAAAAATGCCTTACATTCAGCATGTAACCATGACATGACAAGGCATGCTAATTTCCACAGTGCTAAACTAAGTATGTTTTGAGAAAAACACCTGTACATTCTTATGTACAATAATTCAGCATGTAACCCAAGCGGTAATGCTAATAATAAATGATAGAAGAATACGATCTTTCATGTGTTTCATATCATGAACAAATATGCATAATTCATCATGTAACCCATCATAGCTGCATAGGGTTACCATTGGTCCCAGCAGGGCTGAACTGAAGGAAAAACAAATGACGTTAACATCATTGACAGTTGAACAAGTTAAACAATGAGTTTGTGTGGCGTGAGAAATATGGCAGACATAATGAAGACTTACTCATGTGCCTTCTTGGACATTTTAGACAGTACCAGGATGCGCAGCAGGAAGAACTGGGTGTCCGTAATCATACCGAATAACTGTTTTTGCTTGTCTGCTCTGTACTGATTTTCAATAACTGCATTGGATCATGTATGTCTTTCATTGTTTTGCGTTCTTTAACATACCAATAAACTTGGTTCTGGCATTGAATTTCATTATGGTATTTGTATTTCATTACGGTACTTTATCCAACTTTATAAACTTTGCTTGATGATTGAACCTCTACTTATTTGTATATATATATATATATATATATATATATATATATCAGTATATTTAGCCGATTTTATAAAGTATGTCCTTTTTAAATATATTTCAGCGGATTAGTTATGTAGTTAGTATGTGTATGTCTTTCATTGCGTTCTTTAATGCACCAATAAACTTGTTTGTGGCATTGAATTTCATTTTTGTCTTTTTAACTTTATAATGTAATGCATTCTTTCAGATAACGTTCTTACAGACAATTGTAACTGACAGCTACATGAAAGCTAATTAATATGAATGTAGCTTCGTAAGGCATGGGCATGTAAGGGGCGGGGTTTGCTACTGCGCATCCTGCGAGGTACTACACTAGTAGATTACTCTGTTTTGTCTCTACAAAACCTATCCCTGTAAAACCTAATTACACTGCAGGAAGTGGGGATGAGAAAACCATCTGCTTGCAGCAAATACAAGCTAGTTTTTCTACTCTTGCAAACTTTACAGCCACGGGTTAAGATCTTAGCTTGAATTAGCAGCTAAAATGAAACTTTTGCCCATTTACAAATACTCCTGCTTTCTCAAACAGGAAAATGCTTTAAATACGTTTTCTGTTCCAACCAGCCACTTTGCAGTGATAACTAAAAACCCAACTAAATATTACCAACAAATCAAAGCTTTGACCTCATATGAACTATTTCAGCCTTTCCTGAAGGAATTCTGTGCACTGACCCATTACCTCCCCCCACCTTTCTGTGCACTGACCCATTACCTCTCCCACCTCTGTGCATTGACCCATTACCTCCCCCCACCTTTCTGTCCTTCTTTTTCTACTTCCTTAAAGAAAGTAACACCACTAAAACTGAAATGGTTACAATATTCTGCTACTTAGCCAAAGAATCCCAGACAACCAACTGCTCTTTACTCCACCAAGGTTTAGTAATGTGTTACTTAGCAGGTAAAATGAACAACAAATAAATCCATAGGGTTATCAAACATAAGCATTGGCTTTGCGGTCCTGTACAAAAGAGTTTCCACTTTTTGCCAAACCTTTCTATCCACAATTACCCAATGTATTCATTTACAGCCTGAAAATAGCTGTAAATTCCATAAGATCTATATTAACTTTAATGGCCCACTCAGCTGAGTTATGTAGTATTATTTTTATTATTAATTTCCTTTTATTTGCTATGACATACACCAGACATGATTTATTTGCATTAAGCACAACAAGTTAATAAACCAAACATGATTCATGTTGTATTAAGCATACAAGCAGGCCCCAACTCCCTAGCCTTGCCGTGTGATTCTTCACTGACCCCAGACATCTAATTAATTGCAGGCCACCACTATTGTTTGCTAGATTGTGAAGAAAAACAATTTCAGCTATTGCTAAAACTTTTTGCATCTCATCCCTAAACCTCAGGCCACGCTTAGGTATGTGTGCCTTTGTTTGATGCCTTAAGTGAGCATTAATCCCATAGTAAACCCTACTTGAAGTATAACTTTAAATCTATTCTGTCATTTAAATTTAGTTTGATACCTTCAGGTACATATTTTACCCTCTAGCCAGTTTGTAACCTAATCTCCAGGCATTTCAAATATCTAACTGATGTGAGTTACAAAATTACACAAACTAAAGCCATTATATCAAATAGTACCTTAAGCAATCTGCCTACATGCTCTTAAACCAAAATGTCTTTAAAACATCAACAATAACATAACTAGCCTTTTCTCTGATACAAAATCGTTGTCCCATGTAAATAAAATAGTTTAAGGCAAACTGCCCTTGAGTGCCCTCAACTATTTCTGATCCTCTCCAAATGCTCTGTCTTGTGGCTACTTTCCAGCATCAGCTCCCCAGGCCCTGCCATGTGGTTACCTATAGGCCTCAGTTCACAGGCCAGGCCCCAAGTAGCTACTTGCAGGCTTCAGTTTCCAGACTTTGCCATGTGGCTAACTGCAGGCCTCAGTTCCCAGGGCCTGCCATGTGGCTAATTGCATGCCTCAGTTCCTAGGCCCTGCCCTGTGGCTAACTGCAGGCCTCAGCTCACAGGCCCTGCTGCTAGCAACTAAGCCTCAACCATATCACTCCCCTGTGTATAATTTTTTTTTAACTTGTACAATACTTCCTGTGTCTCATGTATAACCTCAGGCCTTCCAAGGGGCATGTGTCCTAGTTATTTCTCTTTTTTAACCATGCTTTAATTCAGTCAGTGCAAATCCCTGGTTAAGTACTTACAAAACCCTTCTGGTGTTCTAATTTTTACTTGATACCTTACAAGTACAACCTTAATTCCTAGCCTTGCTTGTAGCATCAAAATACAGGCCTGCAAAACAAAATACAATTATAACACACCAAATCAATTCAACATTACCCCTACTTATCTGCTGAAAAACTGCTTGCATGCCTTTAAGCATAATACCCTAAGCTTCCTACACTATTAAGTAAATATAGTACAGATTATACAGATAAATGCCACTAAAGCCTGTGATTAAATCAAAAACAAACAAAAGGCCCCTACCTTGTTCTTAGATCACCCACGTAGTTAAAATACAAACCAGTAATTCACAGATAAGCTGATCAGACAAGCTGACAAGTTAGAGGTTGAAAATACTGATTTGCTTTGCTCCCAGCTTTTTCAACCCTTCCACTGAACAGCCCAGCCCACCTACCTATCCTGACCCTACCTGTTCTCCACCCCCCCCTCCCCAATGAAACCTGAGTCCAAGCTGACCTGCCTCAGACAAATGACGACTTGCTGTGATTGGCTTGCCAGCCATTGTTTTTTCTTTCAGCTTTGTCCCAGTCTGACACCGGAAGCATACACAGAAGGTGGTTATCGTTTAGGGATAGGAGATGAGGAGGCATGTTGTATACAAATATGACAACAGCATCTTGAAATATATGACTGCAGGTGTCTGTGTCTTAATTTTAATCCCAATTTAACACCAGATGGGGATATACTGAAAATGACTACTTTTATCAGATATGATACATGTATCCTCACAAGCATTTGTCTTTTCACTTCATTGTGAACTGATGCATGGTCAGCTTTAAGCATTAAAACTTGGATACAGAATATATCTTTCTTGAAAAAGATAGAGGGGAACAATGACCTCTTTTTTTTCCTGGATGAGAAACCTTTTGTGATGAGATGTGCCACCTAGAAGGATTTCCTGACTACTGTGGCAATGTGCTTATCAAAGGAGAGACTACTGTTCACCTGTGTCCCAAGGTCTCTTATCACACTTCCAGTGTTAAGTAGACTACCACCTATATGTGGTAGCTCATGGGTACAGAGTTTTTACCAAAGGGGATGACAATGCACTTTTTGGCATTGAGCTTGAGGCCATGGCTTTCACCCCAGGCATATGTCTCAGTGAGGCTCTTTTGTAGGATGTCCACTTCATTAGGAGTTTTGATTATGGCTCCTAGTTTGCAGTCATCTGCAAACTTCATTAGCCAAAGACCTTCTGTGTTAGCTTGTACTTCAGAAAAGTAGATACCAAACAGGAGAGGACCCAGGGCTGAACCCTGTGGTACTCCACTTGTCACTGGTCTGAAGTCGGATTTGGAGTCTGCTACTTTCACAGTGTGGGTTCTGTCAGTGAGCCAGTTGGCAACCCATCTTGTGACATAAGGATTTATACCTAGTTTAGTGAGTTTGTCTTTAATTCCAGAGTGGGGGATGGTGTCAAAAGCCTTGGCGAGATCTAGATAGACTATGTTAACCACCTTACCCTCGTTCTCGGCCTTGGTGACTGTTTCAAAGAAGTCTGTCAGGATTAGGAGACATGCTCTGCCTTTTACAAACCCAAACTGGGTGGGGTCCAGAGATTGGAGATTACCAATGTCTTTGTTTATAAGTTCCATGATGATACGTTCCATGAACTTGCAGACCGGGCTCATTAGGCTAATGGGGCAGTAGTTCCCGGGTTCCGTGGTGGCTCCCCCTTTGTGGAGTGGGATAACCATCGCTGTGCACCATTCAGTGGGCAAAAAGCCCGAGGTGAGGCTATGATTGAACATGGTGCTTAGGTGGGTTGCCAGTTCATTCTGTAGTTCGTGTAGAATGCAGCCTGGGAAGTTGTCAGGTCCCATGGATGCTGTGTTCTTGGCTTTGGAGAGTGTGTTTTTTACCTGTGAATACAGGAACTTTGTATTCTTCCAGTATAGAGATGGGCAATTTAGGGGGTGAAAGAGGGGTAAAGTTAGCACTGAACCTATCTGCCAGGATGTTGGCAATATCAGTTGATTCTGTATATTTAGTGACATTGTGCTGTAACTCAGAGCAGATCTGAGTGTTGCCATTGAGATTCCTGACATAGCTATAGAATTTTTTTTGGTTGTGTTTAGAATCAGTGGCAATTTTGTTTTCGTAACTAGCTTTGGAGGATTTTATGAGGGATCTCAGCTTCTTACTGAGGCTGACCAGGGAGTTCCTCCAATCATGGGATTTTACTCTTTTTTGCTACAGTTTCTTTCTTCTGTTGTAGTTTGTTTATGGCAGGGGACCACCAGATTGGCTTCCTTTTTTTGGCGGCTAGCATCTTGGTTCTGTTAGGGATAGCATGATCCATGCACTCTAGGGTTGCCACTTTTTCAAATGGCCATAGTGGGACATTTTCGGGACACACATCAGATTTTACAGGCCGACACATACCCACGGTCAGTACAAAGGATACAACTTTACTTTTTTGCCTAAATAAAAGCTTATTCTTGTAGCAGTTTAGTTGCCTATCCTGTTTCTTGTAACATTTAGGTATTTTAGATACAGAAATAACTATTTTATGCAACTGTTACATAAAATATGGGACATAATTATGTCCTACAATCTCAGGACATTTGCCATTTTTAATATTTTTGGTCAAGACACAGCCGCCCAAAGAGGGACTGTCCCTCGCAAAGTGGGAAAGGTGGTAACCCTAATGCACTCGTGTAAGTGCTTATAAAGTATATTTGTGAATGATTCAGCAGGTGTACCTCTATTGTTAATCTGAATGGGTGTCGTGAAGTTTTCCACTTCTGTCTTAAGAATCGTGAAGTTGGCTTTGGAGAAATTCTTTACAGTGGTTTCTCTAATGGGAAGTGGGGGGGTGGGATGTGGATGTCTAGGGTGTATAGCTTGTGGTCAGATCTGACCAACGAGGAATTGACCTCTGGTGTGGAACATCGGTCACCCATGTTGTTAATGATGAGGTCTAGATTATTGCTGCCCCTGGTGGGGGTGTGGACAAGTTGTTTCAAGGAATTGGAATTTATGAATTCCAGAAAACGTTGAGCAAAAGAGTTGGTACATGAGTAGTTTTTCCAGTTAATAGTGGGGTAGCTGAAATCCACCATTATGAGGGTGTTGAGTTGTACCCTAATATTTTCCAGTGTATGAAGAAATGAGGAGTGGGAATCCTGGGGCATGGTGGGGGATCTGTACAAGTTACAATTTGGATTGCGTTCTTGCCCATAGTTAGTTGCACTTGGATTATCTCAGATGCATTATGGTGAGCAACTAGCCTGGAGGTGTGGATATCCTTAATGAATATGGACACTTCTCCACCTTCAGTGTTTTGGTCCAGGTTAGGTGGCCAAAAGGTGTGGCAAGAATTATAACCTGGTAATGCAGGGGTGCTCTCTGGAGTCTTGAACCAGGTCTCTGTCACTGCACAGATGTTGATTTTCTCCATTTTAAGGAGTGCCTCAAGTGAATGCAGTTTGAAGTTTGGACTTCTAGCATTGAGTAGCATTACCCTCAGATTTTGCTTGCTTGTACCTGTTACGGTGGTGAATTTGTCATTTGAACCTTGCCTAAAAAAGGCATTATAGGGCTGGCAAGAGCCTTAGCCAGTATCCGGAATCCCAAGGGCGACAGGTGCAGGCCATCTCTGGCAAAGCATCGTGGTCTGTTGATCTTGTCATCCCAGGCAGACAGATACTGGATCCCCTTAGAATGACACCAGAAGCTTAGCCAATTGTTGAAATCAATGATTTTGTCCTTGTACTGTGGTATCATTCTGGGCTATGGCAGAATGCTACTCAGGGCTAGGGTCATACCTGCCTGGGCTACATGATTGGCAAGCTCCTCCATGTCTCTTTTCATGTAGTCCAGGGAGGTATGTCTCAGGTCATTCACACCAACATGGACAATGACAGAGTCGTATTTGTACTTGTTGTGGGGTGATATGAGTGCTTGCGTTATGTGGTGGATCCTGGCACCTTACAGGCAGCTGACAGTAAATTTCTTCTTGTTTAGCCTGGTGAGTGGAACATCAGTGTGCTTGACTATAGAGTCAGCTATGACTAGAGTGTTTGGTACATTGTTATGCCTTATGGGCTGTGGTTGAGTGGCACACTGAGTTTGTGGCTATGTTTCATTTGAGTTGTGTTGGGTGGTGGAGGTTGCTTGTGTTTCTGCTTTGGAGGCCTCTGTTGCTTGAGCAGCTTTTTTTGAGAGCCTCCATGAATATAGGTGTGTGTTTTGTGTTACTATGTGTCTGTTTTGGTGGTGTAGGTTTTGAGGGACAATGCGATGAGTGTGATGTGGTGCAAGTGTTAACCTTCTCTTCTTGACTGTCTAGTCCAGTCTTGGGTGAAGAGAGCTTTGCTTCCAGTTTGGCTATATAAGTGCATCTCTCACAGGTGGTAGTGTTGGGTGGTAGGAGGAGAGGGTTGTCTGTGTACATGAGGCAATTGCTGCACTGCCCCAAGATGCCCAGATTCATCAGGTAGACAGGAGAAAACACCAAGAGCTGACCCTTAGACATGCCTGGATAGGTGCTTATTTATTAAGTACTAAAAACTGTTTTTCTCTAGACAAGTGAGGAAAGTTGAGTGCTATAGTAATTTGTAGCTTATTTAGTGCTTACGAGTTCTGAACAAGTGCTGAGCTCAAAGAAACAGATTTGAGTGCTAAAACTAAAAAAAAAACTGGCTAGTTTTAAGTGAAAATTTGAAAAGCAGACTTTATGGCACCGGGAATAGTTTAACCCTAACTAAGTGGCGATGCATAAAGTGTATATATATATATATATTTTTTTATCTATAACAGTAGCAAATGAGCAAACTGATTTAAACAAATTAACCAATAAAAAGCTAAAAATAGAGCCCCGTTCCAGCAGTCTTCAAACAAGTTCTAACTGCACACTCCTGCCACTAGGGTTCAGGGAAACCTTCTCCTAAAAAAGTTGGTCTGGATTAGTGCTCAAGTTATACAACCAAAGCTAGATTCAGCAGGTCTGAATTTAGTCTATGCTACAGCAAACAAGGCATACCAATTTCAGAAAGAAACAGTTCAAATAAGCAGGCACAATAAGCCTTTAACCAGAAACTCCCAGCTCAGAAGGGCAGAATCTACCCTCTCCTCCCACGGGAGTTCAGACCACACCTTCTTAATGTAAAATAACTGGCCCAAAGCCCAAGTGCTTAAACCAGATTTAATACGCTTTTAGAATAACAGACACTAAGCCTTCAATCAGCAACTCCCAACTTAGAAGGATGTAAGCTACCTGTCCTGCCACAACAGTGCAGACCACAAACCTTCTAAATGTAAAACAAATGGTCTGAAGCCCAAGTGCTTCAACCAAAGGCTTAGAATAACAGTTATAATTTAATCAGGCTACTAACAAGCTATTGGATTGAATGAATGCATTTGTAAACCCATACCAGAATTGATTTAAACTTTTTTAATAAGCTAAATTTGCCTGAAGAAGAGCTTCTGAAACTTTGTGTAAAGGCTAGAATTTTTTTTTACTTTTAAATATATAACATTTCTTTATAGTTTTGAACACATTCTGTTGTTGTAAAAAGTATAATTACTGAATTTGCACATCTTTCATTGGAGTTCTTACTAATGGTAAATTATTTTTATATAGAGATTTTTTTCTGCTGTTTACCTTTAGGTGTAATGTTCTTTGTAAAATTCTGTGAATGTTTTATTAGGAAAAATTCTCAAAGTGGGAGTGGTTCACTCATGACATGTTATACATAAATACTGAATACAATGTTTTACTGACATTTAGTATTGAATATCTCAAATGCCATATTCTTCTTGGTTTCCATCAGGCATGGGTATATGATGCCTTTTCAGGATAAAGGTACCACACGCACACACACACACACATATATATATATATATACATACATACATACACACACACACACAGATAGTGTGGGAGAAAAAGCAACAGAAGGGATAGAGAGAGTATTTGTATTTCCCTAGAAAAAGAAAAAA
This sequence comes from Protopterus annectens, assembly GCF_019279795.1. Classification (NCBI taxonomy): domain Eukaryota; kingdom Metazoa; phylum Chordata; order Ceratodontiformes; family Protopteridae; genus Protopterus; species Protopterus annectens. The sequence goes on from NC_056737.1 coordinate 1,437,171,290, forward strand.
AAATTCTCATTGAAGAGGATCCAACACCAAAGTTTACTTTGTTTAGTCTCATGTGGTCAACTTCAGAACTGAAATACCTTTAAATACTTGAGGGTAGAATAAAAGTCTTAGATGACTTTAGTACTGGTGTGTCCACTCATAGTTCCCTAAGGTTTTCCTTAAAATTGCTAAAGGGAGGCCAAGACTTGCACAAAGGTATGTACAGGCATTCCATAGTAGAAGATTGACATATGTTGCACTGTATTTTTCTTCCATTTTTGATAGGCAGATGACTTGATTTCAGGATGGGAGGTGTAGCACATGTCCAAATGTATTTGAAATTATCTGAAATTCAACAAACCTGAAAATCATATATAATTTTGCAAAAAAGGTAACTTTTCTATCACTAGAGTCATAATTTGCTAAAACGTCTAATGCTGGTGGGCTGCATGGTGGTGGGTTCAAATTCAGCACTGAAATTAAATTAAATCCTTTAAGAAAAAATGATGGTTTTAAAGTACATTTTGTACAAAGGTCTCCTTTGATAATAATGAACTCTAAAAACACTGCTATATGGTCTTGAATGCACAGGTAAATGCTAGGCTTTGCAGGCATTCAAAATTAAAAGTTTGTGCTTTTGCGGAATACTCTGCTTCTATTAGGGATGGGCAGATGACATCTTTAAAGGGAAGAGAACATCTTACTTGTCAATACATTACATACAAAATCGTGTATTTTTTTCTCCAGAAAAGGGCACTTTCTTATTAGTATGCAAGCAAGTAATGAAGAAAACTCCATGAACTAAATGCAGGGGCAAGACAGTGTTGCCAATTTCAGCATTAAGCTACATTTAAATTAATTGTGCTAGAATGGCATTCTTAGATCCATTTTTTTACCTGAGTATTCTATTGTAGTTTCCCTAAGGTGTCATGAAGAACACTTAAAAGAGTTTGGATGCATGTTCTTTTACAGAATTTTGCAGATGGTAGTATTTTATATGGTTTTGACACCTAGACCCAGAATGTTACATTATTCTCAACCTCCATAAGGAGTAGGTACATAGTGACTGTTAGGAAAGATGAATGAAGAACGAGTACAGAACATATCCTACTAAGTTATTGTTCCATCCAAAATAGAAGGGGAATATTTTCTGTCAATGGATTTAAGCACACTCCCCCCTTCCAAACTGAGATTAATATAAAGTGGTAAACATTACAGGAAAGGATCAATGTGTACATGTATTTAAGCATATGTCTGTCCATAGTTCTGTCTGCGTGTACAATGGGTTGGAATAAAGAAAACAGCATAAATAAAGTAAGATTTTGCTATAAAATGCACTCACTTGCTTTGTTTATGCTGTTTTCTTCATGCAGTACAAGACTTTAAATTGTGTTCCTACTTCTGCAGTAGTTTCAGTAGTTTATTTTTCTAATCTCAGTATTTTTAGGTTAATCTTATTGTTTCATAATTGACCAAAGTAAAGCAATATTTTGATATAAATGAGTTTGTATCATTTTTATGTATGCTATTGTTTATCTAATACAGGACTTTAAACTAGTGGTTTAAATATTTTTCCCTAATCTCAATCGGTTTAATCTTCTTGATACATAGTTTTTACATCACTACTCCGGTTTTAGGTAACATCACCCTATAGGAACATTAGAAGTACTTCACTATTCCTCCCATGTGTCCCTGCTGGGATACTTTGCTCTTCTCTCCTGATTTATTCAGATCATCTGAATATTGCTGGCACTTTCTTTAAGCTGTATTGTTTAACCCGTGGGGGTCTATATTAAATAAACGAACGCTTAAAATGTTGAGTATAACATGCTCAACACAATTTAAGTGAACGTTTATTTAATCGAGAGCTCAAATGATCTAAAATAGGAGTTTCGAATAGTTATGTTTGGCCTACATGAAAACATGACGTAAGTAAACATCTGACGTAAGTTCGTAAAAGATACACGATAAATATTAAACCTGTACCCGTGTAGTTATGTTAATTTAAATTAAATTGAAAGGTTACATTTTGTAACTGAAAGTACATGTTCCACTAAGCATACAAGTTAAATATATTTAATTGCAATACATTGCATACATTATGCATAGTCAGTATAAAATGAAGTACACTGAATCACTTAACATGGACACGGTGCTTTAGAATAGCATTACATTATGGCTAACAGAAACTGTTTCTCACCAGGTGTCATAGGAGACTATTACGAGTGTGTCAAGTCTCAGAAAGGGAAAGATATGCTCAATATAGATTGGTATTTATATAGCCTAGAAAAGGTATTGAAAATCGGAAGTACTGGTGTTGTAAAGGTAAAACTAAAGGAATGCTGTAAAGGCCGTGCAGTGACAAAGAAACAAATGTATGGTGAACTATTATTAAAAAGTACAGGCCATCACCATGCCTCTGATGTTTGTGACGTTGAAAAATACATTGCCTGTGATAAATTGAAGGAAACCGCTCGTAAATGTAGAGATACCCCTGCTGTAGTTGTAGATGATGTTTGTGTATCTACATCTACAGAGTATACAGCTGCCCTTCGAACAAGGCGATCAATGTTACAGCAGGTAAACAGGGTCCGTCGTTCTGCAGTTAGAAATTATGTTCCTGCCTGCACTAGTTTAGAAACTGTAAACTCAAGTGAATGTACCCTAAAAGGAGGTTACTTTTTCCAGAAAAGAAACAATAATATTGCAAACAAGATACATGTTTTGGTATTTTCCACTGTTGAAAATCTTAGGGATTTAAGTAAATCTGATATGTGGCTGATGGATGGTGTGTTTTTAACAAAAGGTCGGTTGTGTAGACAACTATATAGCATTCATGGACTTCTTACAGTTGGCGGAAATACGAAGTGTGTCCCATTAGTTTTCTGCTTAATGTCAAAGAAATCATATAAATGTTAAAACTTATTGTGGGACTGTCTCACAGATTTGTTGACAAAGGCTAATCTGAATTTGTCAGTTAAATTTATTTTATCTGATTTTGAGATGACAGCCCTTCGCAGTGTAAAACACAATTTCCCAGGTGTATATTCAAAGGGTTGTCTTTTCCATTTTAGTCAGGCTGTCTGGAGAAAGTTACAAAGCTTAGGGCTAGCAAGGTTGTATGGAAGGTCTGTCAACTTTCAGATAAGTGTCAAAAAGCTGATTGCTTTATCATTTTTAGATGTTGATGTTTGTTACAGCATTTCTACAGCTAAGTGAATCATTTCCTAGTGAGGGAAAAGATTTACTTTCCTATATTTTGGATACATATGTTCTAGGTTGTGTAAAAAAGCAGAACACTAGATTATCTTGTATTTCCAGATTCCCTCCTATGTTTAGTATTGGGTTCTGAAATGTGTCTGCACTGAATGCACTTTGTTTGCCTCGTACGCAAAATCAGGTTGAGGGATGGTACAGACGTATCCACCGTTTACTTGGACGGCGGGTTTGTGATATTCTGTCTGTGCTGTCCATGCTCGTTAGAGAGCAGAACAAGGTAAATGAGACTAGACTGCGTTTACATTCTGCATATCCTCCGTCCCCCCAAAAAAAGAAAAACAGTTTTAAAATGTGACAGTTTGCAACAGGTACTACAACATAAAGATGAGTATAGTACTCAGGATTTTCTTCGAGCTGTTGCAGTTCTTTTGAAAGTGTAACGTATATTCTAATGTTCATCATCGAGCACACTTGGGGATGATTTAATGCTTTATTTCTGTGTAATTTATATATAGTTTGTTTGTACACTAGGTGTTTCACGTTTAGGGTGTGTATATTAGTATTATAGCTTGTTAGATAGTAAATACAGGTTTAATTCGGGGAGTCAGTTTAAGAGTTTATTTTTGTTTACTACGTTCTAGTCTCTTACGTCACTTGAGGGAAGGTGTTGGCCAAACAAAACTTTTTGATGTTATGATTTTCATTTATGTTGTCTTTCAGTTAAATAAACGTTCGCTTAAATTGTGTCGAGGATGTTGTACTCGACAATTTAAGCATTTGTTTATTTAATATAGACCCAACCACATGTGGGGTTCCCCTAACCCTTATTTATGCTTCATTATCTCCTTCCTTCAGCAGTACTTCTGTCTCTCTTCGGGCTAATTATTCATATCACACATTATTTTTTGGCTCTCACCCTGCTATATTTTTACAGACAAGCTGCAGGTATTACAAACAAGATAGGATTTGTTTTCTTAAACCCCTAACTTGTCTGATGAAGTCTTAGAAGATTTAGGTGAAAACATACTTACTAGACCATGTTTATTATGTTCTTTCCCCTCCAATTGGTCCCTGAAAATACTTAAATTTGGTATGGCTACAATGCATTGCCTTCTTTCTATTCCTCTGTAGCTGTTCACTGACCACAACAGATATCATTCTGGTCCATAGAGAATACTTAACGCACATTCTGATTAGGCTACGAGTACCTCTTTTGAAATCTAGGCACCCTGGTCATTTTACTTTTCCAATTTATTCAAGAATTATATTCTCAGGCCCTACTAATGGCAGCTACTGGCATTCATAGGATCAGAGGAGGTTAGTAGGCTATTGGCCCTGAGGCCCTTATAATCCTAGCCAAGAGTTTAGCTCATGTTTAGGCAAGTCAGTACCTAGAGCCCCTGTCCAGCAGGGACACAGGTGGAATCCCAGGGGTATATTTTTTGTTTCCCATCCAGTTATCCAGGTTATGCTTAAAAAGGGATAATTCGGTAGTCTGCTTGATGTGGAGGGGGAGTCTTTTCAACAGATGGGGGAGTCTCTGGGACACAAATCTGTCCTGACAACAAGTCCTATTGATATCACAGACCAGGTTGAGGTCATGCATATGGGTTGCTTGAGTGGAGCTTGACTTGCAGATATGCAGCAGTCCCATCAAGGCAGGGTCTGAGATTGCTTTGTATGCCGGACGTAGGTCACCTCTGAGGAGTCTGTATGAAACTGAGTAGAGGGACAGGTCTTTTAGCCTTTCTGTGTAGGGTAGGTGTTTGAGGCCCTGGATTCTCCTAGTGAGGAACCTCTGTAGTCTTTCCAGCTGCTGCATGTGCTTTGTGAGGTACATGGTGCAGGAGGCATTGTACTCAATAACTGGCCTTTCTAAGGGAAGAATACAGGGATCTTACTACCTGTTTGCCCCTGGACGAGATACCCTTAATTATGAGGTGGGCCATGTAGAAAGCTTTTCTGTACAACGGAAGCAACATGGTGGTCTAAAGTTAGGTTGCCATCAACCTAGGTGCCCAAATCATTCACTACTTACTGTGTACATAGGATGTTGTTATTAATGTGATAACATGGGGGGATGATGATGCATTTTTTAGCATTCAGCTTGAGGCCATGTTTCTGGCACCAGTCGTTTGTTTGGGTGAGACCCTCGTGGAGGACGTCCACATCCACATTCCAACTCTCTCTCTCTTTCTTTCCCCTTCACTGCCACTATTATGCTAGCTAATAGTTGTAATAACGCCCTACTTTAAGTAAGCAGTCTTTCTTCCAGAAAGGTACTAAAACTTTTTTTGGCATACAAGCTAATACAGAAGGGATATATGTACATTAACAGATTTTTGGAAAACTCAGGGACTATTTTATCACCTCCAAGCACAGCATATCTTTCAGATGTTTTTCTTATTGATCACTGATACAGTAGGCTTAGATATAGGGGATATATGTTGCAAAGGATATATCAGACACCTTTAAAAACCTCAGGGTACCTTCCATGCATCCAAAACCATTAGTTTGTTCAAGCTGAGCTGACCAAAAATCAGGTTTGGACCCCAAACTATTCAGATCTTTCTTGCCAAAGAGGATCACTAATCATCTAATACTCTTCCATTCCTGGGCAGATAAGTTCCCCTTTGCGGAAAAACCTTCTGTGTTACTTTTTAACCACTTAGTTACTTTTTGTGAAAATCAAGTACTTTTAAGCTAAGGCAAAGTATTTTCCTTAATTGTCTCTTGACTTTTATGTACTTTTAAAAACGAGCGTACTTTTTTACTTTTGATGCAAAAATTTGTTAAAATTTGTTTAGAACTATGTTTTCTGTGGAGAAACTGTATCTATTTTACTTTTTAAGACTGTATTTTACTTTTTATGGCTGTGGAAAGTGATAAAAGTGCTTTTTACTGTGCTTTTTTCAGGGAAGAGTTACTTTGTTTTGCATCTATTGCTTCTAAGTTTCATTGAGAAACATGTGCTATTTTTGGCTTGATCATGGAATAAAGTATAGTTCCCTTGGTGGGACTGTCTTTTAGCTACAGAAAAAAAGAGAATGTTAAACAGCCTTGCTATCATAGCAGATTGGTAGTTTGCCTCAGCCACAAGTAGGTGGCTTTGCTGTTGCCATAGCTGGTTACTCAGGGCACTTATCTTCTTCAGATCCTCTGGTGTAGTCCATACAGCCACCACAGACTGCAGAAAAGCCATGTCCTTTGCAGCAATTGGGATTCCTCTCATTGAACAAGGGAGATCCCCTTTTGTCAGTCATGGGAGAAAGGGGAGGGAATTAGCCCCTGCTTAGCCAGAATGTTGTACCCATCTATGGAGAAGCCAGTGCTGGCAAGACTGTATCTGTTTTTACACATGTTCCTGTCAAAAATAGAAATCTAAGCATGTATCTTTTCCTTTGTAGGTTGTTCTGGATAAGAGTAATTTACTGGATTATCTCATAGTCTTATGCAGGCTCTTAACCCTTCTTCTAGGTATTTTCTGGCAAAAAAAAAATCGATTCCTTTTTCCCTCAAAAGTTTCAAGATTTGGAATCGCTAGGGGATCGTAAAGGCACAGATGCATTTTTTTTCTCCTCAAGTTTCTGATTCAGATTCTGAAGAGAGTGTGGTATCTCTTTCTACCTGTAAGAAATTGTCTTTCTCAGAGACTATTGCCAGGAAGAGCCAATGTTTTCAGTGGGAGAGTATTGAGGTCTCTCAATCCCTACAAAATATTATGATTTGTTACAACTGGAATTTCAAAACCCTCAATGATTTCAGCACTGGATGATGTTTTTGTCACACCCTGTGTTTCCATGACGGTCAGCCTCCTGCCCTTATGAAAGCAGATAGACGAACAACGTTTCTAATTTTATACACTAATCCCAGACCTGACCTAGCAGCGATAGTTTTAACTAATCCAGCTGCTACCAAGCATTTTGTTAATTCTAATCTTTCTCCTCCTGATAAGGATAAAAAACCTTTTGACAAGTTTGGGAAAAAAAGTGTGTGTTTCTGCAACTTTGATTTTTTGAATTCTAAACTGTCAGTTTCATATGTTGAAGTTTATCCTGATTAATTGTGAAAGTATGCTGAATATTTTTCTAACAGCTTCCTCTTGTGAGGAAAAATATTCACTGTTGTTTAATTTCTTCTGTTACTCAACTCCGTGTTTGAAATGTGTTTATGATTCTATAGTTACTTCTTTCCAGGGGTGCTGTTGCTGGTAGTGTTTTAAGGAAGTTTGCCTGGCTTCATTTTCATAACCTCCCTGAAGATGTCAGAAATGAAGTTTTCCCTTGGACAAACAATTATTTTATGGACCTTGTCCTGCAGAGATTATAAAAAGTGGGTTTTGAGAGAGGTAAGCTAATTCAGGGAGTCTGATTTTTCATCTCTCCTTCTCTAAATTCTTCAAAGGATTCTCTACTCCTCGATCTAATTTCATCCAGAAGCAAAGTAAACAGCCACATCAGAATGTCAGTGAACAGACGAACATCAAATGCAAACAAATAGTTGAACACAACTGCAAACATTTTATTAATGTTCATCATGGAGTACTGCATTATCAAATATGTAACCGTGCTTTGTAGTGACTGTGCAGGAGTTTATTGGAGACCAAAAATTATTTTTAAAACATGGAAACATTAGTGTTGGCTTTTCCATGTTACTGTCAGCCACCTAGCCAGAACCAAGTACCTTGCGAGGACGGATGACGTCATTTAGTGGGGAACTATACACAAAAAAGTTGTAAGGATAGTAAGAGTAAGGTGTATGAATCTTTAATGTTTGACATTGCTGACGGTCATTAATTCATACTAACTTACTATAAAAAACATTTTTACAAGCGAAAGGGCAAATCCATCAATCCATCCATCCTCAACCCCTTTTCCCATTTTGCATTTTGGGACTGGGTGTCGCTTCACCTGCAACAATCATCTTGAGACAATTTTTACACTGCCGGGTGGCTAGCCCTGCCACAGTAGTTCATTCATACCACTCACTTGCACACACACTCTCATCTACACCCAATTTAGAGTGTCCAATCCACCAACTGCATGTCTTTGAAATGTTAGAGAAAAATTTGAGACATGCTGCATATTCAGGGGGTGTTAACCACTGCACTATTCTTCAAGTACAAATGCAGATCTTTGAAGCCAGAGAAAAAGAATATTTAAAAAAAAATAATAACCTGTTTATAATATAGACTGTGATTTCTGTGTTTTTTTCTTATTTAACAAAAGAGAGGAATTGATTTCTATGTGCCACTTGCCCACAATCCATTGCCACAAATCAGTAAAGAGGATATAATCTTTCTGTTACAGTGTAGACAGGTTTCTCATTCATTTGCATCCATGCTGAATGTTACATGACCTGGAAAAGATACTGTAACCCCCCATTTCCCCCACTCAGAAGTCTCTTATCTATTCCAGAAAGTCAGATTCTCCATCATTTCTCTTTTTTTGCAACAGATTGTTTCAGGCAAATGGGCTCTGAATGTGATTCATCTATGATATGGATAGATGTAGCAGGAAATTCCTTCTTCTGAGAGGATTCCTCCTCAGCTACCAGACCATAGGATCATAGAAGGATACTAGGCTAATGGCCCCAGGGCTCTTACAAGCCTAGCCAAATTCATCACAAGTTCCCAAGGTTGCCTGGTTCAAGTAGACACTAAAATCAGCACCTATTGCCCCTATCCAAGAGTGACACAGGTGGACCAAACTTTATTTTCCCTCTTTCTTGTATCATATGCTGTCATGTGGTGTAATGGAAGGTGTTCCTTCTCCTTATTTAGGAGAGGGATTTTATGGAAGGGAAAACTATTGCAGACCAATTTTAGATCTTTCTTTCCAGAACCAGACTGTGATGGTTCCCAAGTTCAAACTGCGTTCACTTAAAAACCGACAGCCCGTTCTTCCACATTTGAGTTTTCCAGTGACTTTAGATTTAAAAGATACATATCATCGCATTCCTGTTCATACATATTTTGGTTCATAGGATAATACTAGGCTATTGGCCCGGAGGCCCTTATAAGCCTAACCAGGAATTTTGCCCATGTTCTCACAAAGTCAGCACCTGTTTCCCCTGTCCAGCAGGGACACAGGTGGGATCCCAGGGATGTTTTTTCCATTTCCCATCCAGTCATCTAGGTTCCTGTTAAAGTGGGCCAGAGAGGTACTATGCCTGACATAGAGAGGAAGTGTATTTGGTAGATGGGGGGAGTCTTTGGTACTGAAATCTATCCTGCTGACAAGTTCTATTAATGTCACAGGCCAGGTTTATTTATTTATTTATTTTATTTATTTATTTAAATTTGTTGACCGGGAGTGTCTGACTGGACGTAGGTCCATTTTCAGCGGAGGCCCGGGGAGAAAAGCTCCACAGTAAAATAAACAGACAGTAGTTACATTGGATTACATAGCGATTAACAATTTAACATAGCAATAACTTAAAACATATTTACAGATGAAGAACATAGTACATCAGTAGACAACTAGAATCTTTATCTGTGAAGTACATAACAGACATTAACAAATGTTAGAATGAGACGTTCCTGCTGTATAATAAGTACTAGGCTTATGAGCATCTGAGCTTGCTATAATCAAGGTAGTTAGTGGACTGGAGAGAAAGGTAGTGGTTGGATGATATTAGAGTGGGAGTTGCAAGGGCATAGCCAGCATGTCTTTAGGTGCACTTCTAGTAAAGTTTTGAAGTGGGTGCATGATGGTATGGAGGTAATTGTGGGTGGGAGTGAGTTCCATAATTTGGCTATGGTGCAAGAGAATAGTGCTTCACCAACAGAGTTATTGGCTTTAGTGATCTGCAAGTGATTTTTGTTGCTGGATCTTAGTGGTCTGGTGGTGCGATAGGGTTGGAGTAGATTCTGGAGGTTGAGGCCTTGCATGTGGGTTGTGTGAGTGGAGTTTGACCTACGGATATGCAGCAACTCCATCAAGGCTGGGTCTGAGATGGCCTTGTATGCCAGCCACAGGTCGACTCTGAGCAGTCTGTATGAGAATGAGTAGAGGGACGGGGCTTTTAGCCTCTCAGTATAGGACAGGTGTTTGAGACCCTGGATTTTCCTGGTCAGTAACCTCTGTTGTCTCTCCAGCTGCTGCATGTGCCTGGCAAGGTACATGCTGAAGGGGGCATTGTACTCAATAGTGAGTCTTATAAGGGAGGAGTACAGGGATGTTATGACCTCCTTGTTCCTGGATGAAATATCCTTACTTATGAGGTGGGCCATGTAGAAAGCCTTCCATACAATGGAGGCAGCATGAGTCAGGTTGCTATCAACCTGGGTGCCCAACTCCCTCATGACTAATTGCATGCTTAGTATGTTGTTATCAATGTGATAATTAGTGGAGACTTCATTTTCCCCAAAGGGGATAATGATGCATTTCTTCGCATTCAGTTTGAGGCCATGCTTCTGGCACCAGTCATTTGTTTGGATAAGACCCTCTTGGGGGAAGTTCACATCACTAGGGGAATTTAAGGCAGCACCCAGCTTGCAGTCATCTACAGACTTGGTCGGCCCCAGACCACTATTTTTGGCTTGCACCTCAGAAAAGTATATCCCAAACAGTAGAAGCTCTAACACCAATCCTTGGATTACACTACTTGTTACAGGTCTACTACTAGAGGTGGCTTCCCCTTTTTTGACTGAGTGGGTTTTATCAGTGAGCCAGTTTGCTACCCATCTGGTAACATATGGGTTGATGCCTAGCTGGGAGAGTTTATCCATTATGGCTGAGTGGGGAATAGTGTTGAAGGCTTTGGCTATGTCAGGGTAGGCAGTGTTCACCATCTTCCCCTCATCCATGGCTTTGGTGACTGTTTCAAAGAAGTCAACCAAGTTTAACAGGCATGATCTCCCTTTGACAAAACCAGATTATGCGGGATCAAGCATTTGGAGGTTGTCAATGTCCTTGTTTATAAGGTCCATGATAATGTGTTCCATGGCCTTGCAGATTAAGCTAGTTAGACTAACGGGTCTATATTTGCCTGGGTCAGTGGATGCTCCATCTTTCTGTAGAGGGATCACAGTGGCTGTCCTCCATTTGGCTGGGATGAAGCCGGTGCTCAGGCTTTGGTTGAAGAGGGTGCCTAATGGTGCTGACAACTTATGCCTGAGTTCATGTAGAATACAGCCAGGGATGTTGTCAGGTCCCATGGAGGCTGTATTTTTTGCCTTTGAGAGGACATTAAGCACCTGCTCCCTGGTGATGAGGGGTGAAGAGGGGAGGGGGGCAGTAGCTGCAGATGGTTTACTGATGGGGGGACAGGAGTCATGAAGTTTTCACTGAACCTGTTTGCCAGTAGGTTGGCAATATCTGTGGCGTTTGCGTATGTGGTGTTATTGACCACCAGTTCAGAGCAGATTTGGGTTTTATCTTTCAGACTTTGATGTTTGTGAAGAAGGCCTTGTCATTGTCCTTAGTGGATGTGGCCAATTTGGACTCGAAGTCATAGCCTTAGAGGATTTCACCAATGACCTTATTTGCTTGTTCAGACAAAGGAGTGATAGCTTCCAACTTGGCACCTGCTCTTTCTTTGCTCTAGACAGCAATTTTTTTTTCTTTTATTATAGAGTATTTTTTATTGCTGCATCCACCAGACAGGTTTACTCTTCCTTGAGGAAGATGATTTGGTCCTGTCATGTATTGCCTAGTCCATACAGCTATGTAGGTGCTCATATAGTTGTTTGGTGTAGGCTTGGACATTATTGCTAGTTCCTACTGAAGGGACAGTGGCTGAGAAGCTGCTTATACCTGCTCTTGGGAGAATGTAGTCAGCTTTAGAAAAGTGTTTTTGTTTGATCCCGACATGGTTGGGAGGTCAGGGGGGATGGTGAGTTTGAAGGTGATCGCTTTGTGGTCAGATGTTACCAAGGAGAATGACACTGTAGGGGTGCTACAGTGACTACTCATGTTGGTTAGTACCAGGTCCAAGATATTTTCACCTCACATGGGGGTGCCGACCAGCTGATCCAATGCATTGGCATTGACAAAGTCAAGGAATCTCTTAGTGTTCATGTTTGGGCTAGAATAGGTCTTCCACTCTATGGTTGGGTAGTTAGTCACCCATGATGAGGATAGAGGGTTGAATTTTGTTGGAATTAAGTAGTCCAGATAGGTGGAGTGGGTATCTTGAGTCATGGTTGGGGGTCTGTAGGTAGCTATGATTTGAATAGGTGTTTTGTCAATAGTTAACTGCACTTGAAGTGTCTCCTGCATGTCATACCATTTGACCAACCTGGAGGTGTATGACTTTGATAATTATTGAAGCTCCACCTCCTTTGGCTTTTTAGCCTTCCTTTTGGGGTCTAAAAGTATGGTAGTATGAGTAACCTGGTAAGGCTGAGGTGCTCCCACAGCTTTGAACCAGGTTTTAGTGGTTGCACACATATCAGCATCCTCCAGGGCAACGACTGCTTGCAATGAGTGCAGTTTCATGCTAAGAATCTTAGCATGTAGCAGCATGACCTTTAAATTTAGTTTAAAAGAATTTATAATGTTCGTAATTTTTTGCTCATTACTTTGCCTAAAAACGGCACTATGGGGGAGGCAAGAGCCTTTGCCAGAAGCCTGAAGCCCAGGGGAGACAGACGAAGGCCATCTCTGGCAAAGCATCGTGGTCTGTCAATCATGTCCTTCGAGGCTGTCAGGTACTGAATCCTCTTGGAATGGCACCAGAAACTAGGCCAGTTGTTAAAGTCAATCATTTTCTGTTTGTATTGGGGCATCATTCTGGGTGACAGTAGGATTCTGCTCAATGCTAGGAACATACCTGCCTGTGACATATATTCAGCGAGCTCAATCATGTCTCTCTTCATATTGTTTAGAGAGGTATGTCTCAAGTCTTTCACACCAACATGGACTATGACAGAGTTATAACAGTACCTATTGTTAAGAGACTTGAGTCCATGTGTGCTATGGTGGGCTTTAGCACCTGACAAGCAACTTAATGTGACTTTCTCCTTGCCTAGCCTGGTGAGGGGCACATCTGTGTGTCTCATGATAGTGTCACCTATGACTAGTTTGGGTTTGTGGCTGGGCCTTAAAGGCTGTGAGACACAGGCCATGTGTACTATGTGTGATGCTTGGTGTTGTGGGTTGTGATGTGCGTGTTTGCTTCAGAGGTCTCTTTTATTTAGGTATGTTTTTGTTGAGAACCTACACATATGTAGGAGTGTATTGAACAGGTGTGGGTGGTGTTAGAGATGTGGTGTTTGCATTGTTTGTGCAGACAGGCTTCGCATTCACAGATGTACTTGTTTGTGACTGAGACAACGAGGATTCTAGGTTCTTAATGTAATTGCATCTCTCACATATTGTGTTCCTAGGTGGGAGTAGTAGAGGGTTGTCTGTGTTTCAGGTGTTTCTTAAGGTTCTGAGTGTCTGGATCACATTATTAGTTATCTGCCTTATCCTTTGGACTATCCACAAGGTTGTTCACAAAGTGTGTACTTCATGTGATAGCCTGCTGCAGGCTACAGGATAGCCATGTTTTTTTCCATTTTTAGACAACATGCTTATCTTTGTAGAGCTTTTTTCATTGTCTGGAATTTTTTTCATTGGTAAGAGATGTCCTACACAGGCTTGGATTCCAAGAGAATATTCAAATGTATTTTCTGATGCTATCTCACAGGATTGTGGCTCTGGGATGTTTGCTCGACACCTTTCTTCCCACAGGAAAACCATATGATTCTCCTGATACCTCTTGCAAGACTCATGGAGAAGATACACTGGTATCTGAAATTCTTTGGTCCCAGCATCAACAACCTTTGTCCTTTTAAATTCCAGTTCTGGGATTTGTGAAAAGGAAAATCAGTAAGGCACAGTATATTTCTAATAGCCATGTCTCTCATTCTCCCCTCCTGCTCCAGTCAGTCAGTCACAATAGACACCTTGGGGTGCAGTGTCGATGGATATAAAGGTGCAGGGTCTTTGGGACAATAAAGATAGTCTATGCCACATAAACAGAAAAGAAATGTCAGCCCTTATAAATGCTCTTTAACTCTCTGATCAATCTGTGGTCTCCAGGACCTCTTTAATTGTTCACAGACAATACCACAGTGATATGGTACATAAACAAGCAATGGGGAACAAGCTCTTACCCCTTATGCAGATTAGTAATTTTAGCATTGGATTTAGCTTTACAGCACAATCTCACTTTCAAGCATTTTATCTTTTGTCAGATCAAATTTATGTGTCAGACAAGCTGAGCAGAACCCAGGCAAACCCTCACAAATGTAACCTGTATCAGAGAGAGGTCTTCTGTGATGTGATCCATGCATGGGAAATTCCTCAGCAGACATTTTTGCAGGTCAGATCATAAAGCTAAGTCCTTTGAAATAAAAATAAAAGCTTGGACACCAAGTAACCTTTTTACTTTTAGGAATTATTCCAATGCTAGTTTCCTACTTTTAAGTGGCAACCTGATAAAATGTCAAGCTCTACCCCTACACCAAATCAAGGAAATACTATGTATTGGCCTATGTTTAATATTTCTCCAAAATCCTGTACAGCTATGTATATAGCTGCATAGCGGGAGTGGTATCTACCCAAAATAAGCAGAAAACGATCTCTAAAAACAAGCCACTCTGGTAGAGTTCCAACATCAATAGGTTGTATAACAAAAGTAAGAACACTATGGTTAAAACAGAAAGTGCAATGCCCAGCAAGGCAATAGCTCATTTGTCAAACTAAGTAAACAATTCCATGGACTTTCAGTTTAAGAAAGCCAAATTTCAGGCTTAAAGTGGCCTCCTAGGTTATGAACAACCACAAGGCATTCTTCAGCTGTGTGTGAAACATCAAAGGAAATGCATCTCAATGTGCTGAACTAACTGTAAAGGGAGCCATCTAGAGTGAGCCACAGGATTAGCAAATCAACTGACCAATAAAGTCGAATCCAGTTTTACCCCATTTCCCTTCTGGACACCTCTCAAGGAATACCCCCAACCACATTCCACCTGACTATAACTAGTGAACAGGCCCTCTATGTGCTCTACAATGTCAAAAACACAGCATCAGTGGGAAATGATAATATCCCAGGATGCCTCATAAACAGCATGAAACATGACCTATCAGGCCTACTAGATGCACTGCTCAGTTATAGCATCTGAACAGGCTTCATTCTAATTGAATAGAGGACTGCAACTTTTATCCCTCTACACAAGGGCAGGACATCCACAGATCCAGGAAACTACTGATTCATAAGCCTGACTGGTCTCATGTATAAGGCTGTGGAAAGAATCATCATGGACATGAGAAGCAAAGAGAGAGGATCCAACACAGTTTGGTTTTGTCAAGGGCAGGTCATGCCTACTAAACATGGTGGATTTCTTTAAGAAGGTCAATAAAGCAATGGATGAGGGCAAAACATACTTGTCATAGGTGACTCCATAGTCAGACACACTGACGTCCCACTCACCAGGCTGAACAAGGAGAGGGTCACAGTAAGCTGCCTATCGGGCGCTAGAATCCGCCACATAACACAAGCACTCGGGTCACTCCACGGCAAGTACAAATATGACACAGTCATTGTCCATGCTGGTGTGAACGACCTGAGACGTACCTCCCTGGACTACATGAAAAGAGACATAGAGGAGCTCTCTGATTATGTAGCCCAGGCAGGTATGACCCTAACCGAGCAGTATCCTTCCTTCACCAAGAATGATGCCACAATATAGAGACAAGATGATCAGCTTTAACAATTGGCTTAATGTCTGGTGTCATTCAAAGGGGATCCAGTGTCTGTCTGCCTGGGATGACATGCTTGACAAGCCACGCTGCTTCGCAAGGGACGGCTTGCACCTGTCACCCCTGGTATTCCGGATATTGTCTAAGGCTCTTGCCACCCCTATAGTGCCTTTTTTAGGCAAGGCTCAAATTCTAAACCTACCACCCTAGAAAACAAAAATGGGAAGAAACTGAGGGTAATGCTGCTCAATGCCAGAAGTCTAAATCTCAAAATGCACGCACTCGAGGCCCTTCTCAGTATGGAGAACATCGATGTCTGTGCTGTAACTGAAACCTGGTTCAAGGCTCCTGAGAGCACCCCGGCACTATTAGGTTTTACCTCATATCATGCATTCCGGCCCCAAAACCTGGACCACACCACAAAAGGAGGGGGTGTATCCATATTCATAAAGGATACCCACACCTCCAGGTTGGTGGCAACGCACGAAGCTTCGGAAACCATCCAGGTGCAACTAACCATAGGCAAAACTGCCCTACAAATTGTAGCATGCTACAGGCCACCTTCTCAAACTCAGGAACACCACACAGCCTTCCTGAAGACACAGGAGGGTATAAATGTATCTCCAAACACCATCATATTGGGTGACTTCAACTACCCGAATATAGACTGGGAACATTACTCAAGCCCTAACTTTCTAGCCCAACGGTTCCTGGAGTTCATAAATTCAAATGCCATGGAACAGCTAGTCACTGTTCCCACGAGAGGAGAAAATATACTAGATCTCATTATCACAAACATGGGGACAAAATGCTCCACACCGGAAGTATATCCCTCATTGGTGAGATCTGATCATAAACTAATCTCACTGGAAACCACATCCCGCCCCCACCCCAAACAAAAAAGACCACAGTGAAGAACTTCTCTAAAGCAAACTTCACACTACTCAAGACTGGTGTGGTATCCTTCAAGGCCCCTGAGACAGTGGAAATCACAACCCAAGCTGCGGAAGCCCTTACAAATGCCTTCTATGAACACCTCCAGGACTGCATGGATCAGGCAATCCCAAATAAAACCAAGACTCTTTCCACAAAGGGCAAACGTCCAGTCTGGTGGACCCCAGCCATTAACAAACTTTACAATAAGAGGAGAAAGCTATTACATGATAGAACAAAATCCATAAAAGGAAGTCACCCTAATCATTATTAGTAAAAAATACGAGCACTCATAAAATCAACTAAGGCCAATTTTGAGAGAAAAATTGCCACGGATTCAAAGGACAATCATAAGGCCTTTTTCAGCTATGTTAGGAACCTGGGTGGAAACTCCCAGATATGCTCAGAATTAGTCCAAAATGATACACAACTCACTGAACCCACAGACATTGCCAACATACTGGCAGACAGGTTCATTGCAAACTTTACCCCTCTCCCCTAAAGGAGAGATAACTATCCCAGCGGAGTGTAGCCTCCCAGACACCTCAAATGCGCAGGTGAAAGCTGCTCTCTCTAAAGCTAAAAACACAGCATCAATGGGACCGGATGGTGTCCCCGGCTGTGTGCTACACGAGCTAAATGAGGAATTAAACCCGCACATAAGGCAGCTGTTTAATCTCAGCCTTACCACAGGATACGTGCCCAAGGAGTGGCGTACGACAACTGTGGTCCCACTCCACAAAGGTGGTGCCTCTACGGACCCTGGTAATTACCGCCCCATAAGCTTAACAAGTCTAGTCTGCAAAGCTATGGAGAGGATCATAATGGAGCTCATAAACAAAGATATAGGGGACTTGCAGACATTGGACCCGACCCAGTTTGGCTTCGTCAAGGGAAGATCATGCCTTTTGAACTTGGTTGACTTCTTCGAAACAGTCACCAAGGCCATTGATGAGGGAAAGGCAGTCCATACAGCCTACGTTGACCTTGCAAAGGCTTTCGACACAATACCCCACTCGGGTATTGTAAAAAAACTTACCAGCTTAAATGTAAACCCATATGTCACAAGATGGGTTGCAAACTGGCTTAAGGACAGAACCCACAGGGTTAGAGTTGCTGGCGCTATGTCAGACTCCAAGCCAGTCACAAGTGGTGTCCCACAGGGCTCGGTCCTTGGCCCCCTATTGTTCGGCATCTACTTCTCAGAAGTACAGGCCAACATGGGAGGTCTTTGGCTGACAAAGTTTGCAGACGACTGCAAACTGGGCGCCATAGTGGAAAGTGCATCGGACACTGATATCCTTCAGAAGGGACTCATGGAAACAGATAGCTGGTGCCAGAGCCATGGCCTGAAGTTAAACGCCGAAAAATGTATAGTCATACCCTTCGGGAAAAACAAGGTAACCCCAAGCTACCATATAGGTGGCAATCCACTAAGCACAGAAGAGGTTATCAGGGACCTGGGGACCCAGGTTGACAGTGGCCTTTCTTTTGACACTCACGTTGCTAAAGTGGTTAGAAAGACCTTCTACATTGCCCACCTGATCATGAAGGGATTCACATCCAGATCTAGTGAGGTCATTGTTCCCCTGTACTCTTCACTTATCAGACCAATGATCGAGTACAATGCCCCATTCGGGATGTATCTCGCCCGACATCTGCAGCAATTGGAGAGACCCCAAAGTTTCTCACCAAAAGGATAAAGGGACTCCAAAATCTGTCATATGCTGCCAGATTGAAGAAACTCCAGCTCTATTCAGTCACATACCATCTGCTCAGAGGTGACATGTGCCTGACATACAAGGCCATGTCCAACCCGGAATTAATGGACATGCTCCACCTCAAAAAATCCAAATCCACCAAAACCACTAGAGCAAGCGACTTAAACCTTAGCACGGATATAAATAGGACATGCTGGAGGGATAGATTTATCACTCAGAGACTCCCTATGCTGTGGAATAGAGTCCCGGTCCATGTGAGGCAGAGCACCTCGCTGGCTCTGTTCAAGAGAAATCTTGACCTGTGGATGGGAGATCGTAGGTTTACCCCGGGAATCATCTCTGTGTCACTGCTGGACAGAGGCACAACAAACTAATGGGTACAGTATTTTTTCATATAAGGGGTGGCGTAAGCCGCAAAAATTCGGGCTAGGCTTATAAATGCCTTGGGACAGATAGCCTAGTATAAACCTATGAACCTATAAAACAGTGTATACTGTCTACCTCATCCTGATCAAAGCATTCAAAACAATACCCCACTTGGCACTGTAGACAAGCTTGCAAAAGAAGGAATAAACCCCCAATTACCTGCTAGATAGCCAGCTGTCTCACAGATAGGACACAGGAAGTCAGGATATGTGAATCTGCTACCACAAAAAGGCCATGTGGAGTGGACTCTAGTGGAGTCCACCAGGGCTAGGTGTTGGGACCACTTCCTTTTGGTGTCTTGTTCTTTTGAAGGCAAAGCCAATGTCAAAGGCTTCTGGATGACAACATTCACAGATGACTGCAAACTAGACAACATCCTAGAAACCCCAGAGACAGAAGCATCCTGCAAGAAGATCTAATACACACTAATAACTGGTTCCAGAGTAACAGTCTAATACTCAATGCCAAAAACTACATAATAAAATTTGAAATTTATCAGAAACACATCCCTGTGGACAGGGATTTGAGCATGTATGTAAACAACAACTTAGCCTTTGATCATCATGTGACTACTGTAGTAATGAAACTATTTTATTCTGTGCAACTTATGATCAAGGGTATAGCATCAAGGTCCAATGATGTCACTGTTCTTTTGTACTGAGCCAGTCACAGAGTACAGTAAAAGTAAAGGAAAGAGTAAGAAGTTCAAATGTTCAGGATATAAAATGGGATGAAGTCAAGGCAAGAGAGACTGAAACAAAGTAAAGAAAAAAACTCCTAATTGGAAACCCACCAGCCCAGATGCACTGCCTAACGTCTGGCTAAAAGTATTAACATCTTTACATGAAGATTTGGCCATGAATAAGAACTATTTATATGCATACCCCGAATAGACGCCAGCCTGATTAACAACAGGAAAAACAATACTCAGACTTAAAAGCAAACCTGCAAGCTATTCTAAAAACTATAGACCAATAACTTTCTTTCTGAAGATGAATAAAATATACACTGGAATTGATGCTGACAGAATTTATAGTCATTTAGAAGAAAACTCAGTCATGGCAATAGAATAAAAAGGTAACAAAAGGAAGTCATATGGAGCTAAGGATCATTTGTTGTAAAAGTCATAATGGAGAAATGTAAAAAGGGGAAGAATCTAAGTATGGCATGGATAGACTACACAAATGCAGTTGATAGTGTCCCACATTGATGAATAAAAGAGTGCTTAAAAATGTATAAGATACTCCCTTTACTGATGCATTGCAATACAGTGACCATGAAACACTGGCAAAACACTTTGCTGTTAGCCATGTTAAAGGACAAATTATTATTGCAGGGATAAAAATTCCAAGGGGGATATTCTAGGGTGACTCTTTGTCACCATTGCTATTTTGTCTTACCCTTCACCCATTATGTCACCGCTGCTCTTTATCTTGCCCTTAGCCAATTAAGCTGTTTACTTAATAGATTAGGTCATGGCTGCAATATGTCTTCCAGAAAACAACATTGTAAAGACTTATCTTCTTTTTATGGATGATTTAAAACTGTATACTTCATCAGATGAGGAAATGAAAGAACAACTGCAAGCGGTCAAAAGTTTTCCAGATGATATACGAATGTCATTTGGTCTTGATAAATGTGCAAAAGAACCTTTAAAGCAGGAAAGCTAAAACACCAAGAAAACATCAGTTTGAGACAGGAATGAGAAATAAAAGAACTTGAACAAGATGGAGTGTATAAATATTTGTGAATTGGTGAAGGATCAACAATAAAACATGAACAAATGTGAATAAAATTTTGCAAGGAATATTTTAGAAGACTAAAATTAATGCTGAAAACAGCACTGACATCGAGGAAATAAGTCCAAGCTATAAACAAATCTGCTCTTCCTGTCCTAACTTACAGTTTTGGAGTGATTGAGTGGCCCCAAAAGGTGTTGGATCGGTTAGATAGGAAAAAAAGAAGGATGCTTAATGCTTATCAAATGATTTATAAAAGTCAGTGTATACCAAGAATATATATTCCCCATTATGAAGGAGGTATGGGCCTCCTCGATATTGATTACATGTACAGATCTGAAAACACAGGACTGCATACATATCTCCTAACCTCACAAGACCCAGACATATAGTGAGTTTTCAAACATGAGAAGAATAAATCTAGGATGATTTCCCTGCTTAGTTTAGTAGAAGCATATCGGTGTCAAGTGGGAATGGAAATCAAACGAGAAGTAGATAAAAATCAGACAATTGAATGTGCCAAAAAAAAAAACAAAAGAAAGAATATAAGGTGAAGGATGAGATGAGAAGGCAAGAAATGTGAAAAAATGCATAAATATAGTTGTAAGTATAGAAAACTCCTGCAGCAACCTCATGGTGATCAGGATTAAATGCAGGAATGGTTAAGGGGGATATAAATTTAAACTAAAAGATGAAAGGTTAATACTGGCAGCCCAAGATAGTGGACTACGTACAGATTGGTTTACAAAGTACATTGAACATGTGGGAGAAATGGACAAATGCAGGTTTTGTAAAACAGAAATGGAAACAGTCACACATCTTGTTGCTGGTTGTGATATACTAATGGCAGAAGGACTGTATAATGAAAGGCATAATAATGTGACAATACTGTTGCCTTGAGGATTGTGCAAACATTATAATATTGAAATAACTGAAATGGATTGGAAACATGATGATGTTTAAATCACATTGGATCATCCATTACCAACAGTTCAAAAAAGATGAGAGAAAACCAGACATAGTAGTGCATGAAAAGAAGACAAATGCATTGATCACTGTAATTGCTACACCCAGTGAGTGATGACAGTATCCTAAGTACAGAGCGACACAAAGTCATAAATTACCAGGATTTGCAGGCAGAAATGAAGGCAGTGTGAAAGAAGGATACCTAGAAAGTTCTAATAGTAGTACAAGCCACTGGTCTTATAAAAAGTAATTTACAATCGTACTTAGATATGTTACCCATACATATAAATCCATATGAATTGCAGAAGGAATCATTACTGGCACATTGCAGGTACTGCGAAGAATGCTTCTGGCAAACATCAAAGATTGGCACAATACGAATTTCATTTACTTGCATTATACTTTGACTTAGAACTGGGGTCCAATCCCATCATTTATTTAAAAACTGAAAAGACTTGGATAAATTAAAGTACATGGTGTAGAAATATGTTGTACGTGGCCCCCTCAAAGCCTTATCCTTGTACTTGGTGTAGTATCATTGGTCATCCAGACCTTATGTAACTGTTGCACATCATGAAATGAACAACATCAGAAACATCAAATGTACTGACCTGAAACTCCTCTGCAACATGAATAAAACATGTTGGAGGGATATGTATGTCTCAGAGATGACCTACTTACCTGGAACAGGCTTTTTATCCTTGTGAAGCAAAGTTTGTGACCTATTCAAGAGTAAACAGGCTAAATGTAACTGTACTACTCATCTGCTATCTACGTCCATATTAGAAAAAAAGAAGCCTGTAATGCTTGACCACCCAAACATAAAGTATACCCCCTATAAAAGGAGTAGCAATAAAGCCTGACAAATACAGTTCAGAAACCTGGCTAAAGTTTAAAAGGCCCTGTAGTATCATTAACCTTATTATCACTTATGCATCTATGAATTCTTAAAATACAGGATTAACAAAGATAAAGTTTTACAGGAATAGAACTGTATGTTTAGATGTTGTATGATATTTAAAGTTGCATATATGAAAAAACTGTATTTCAAGTCAACATTTTAATGGCTTCTGTAACTGTACAAGTCATGTAAGACTGAAATATTGCAGTAACTCTGCCAAGCATGATATATATATATATACATATATACATATATATATATATATATATATATATATATATATATATATATATATACATAAACAGATGGTAGATAGAGACACAGAATAGCTAAATAAACATACATACAGACAGACATACACATTGTGTACATTAGGTTTGATGGGAATAAGGAAGCAGATGATATGTAATAGTTGTCATGCATAGACTGATGGTAAGAAGGAAGGAAGTTGTGGTGAGAAGATGTTTCCTCTTACCATGTGGTAAATTGGTTTATGTATCTGGGGAGAGATGTCATCTGTTCTGATAATGACTGTCTTTCTACAGCCAGATTTGCTTTCCCACTGATTTTATTTATAGACATTTCAGTTTACTTAATTCTTTGTTATTGCAAATCCTGCCAGGTTAAACTGTTTATATTTTCCTGAGTAAATGCGTATGTTTATTTGCGCATGCATGTATACATCCATACATTATTAATTGAAGTTTGCCTGTTTGTCTAAATCTCAGGATATAGCTGGAAAGGATACTTGACCTTGAGGTGTCTGCTGCCACCTTTCCCCAGTACTGAAATTAAGGAGCATACCTGTAGCTGTGGCAGCACCTCCTAGTCTCTAGTGGGGTGCCTGGCTTTGTAAAAACCCAGCCAGCAGTGTCTAGTCCTAGACAAACACACACACACACTCACACCAGTTTAGTGGCATCTTCCTTGCAATGTCCTGCCTGATCACAAGACTGTATTTAACATCTTTTTTGTTCTTTGCATATCATTTTGTTAGTAAAACTTACCAGTCCGTTTATCATTTTAGATGTCCTTACATTCGCTGCTGCAGTATTGTTGAACGTATGGTATTCCCTGATGCAGAAGCCTGACATCTGGCCACTCTTCCAAGGTCTCGATGCTCAGGCCTACCAAAATCAGAACTTCTTTGCTGCCAGCCATAACATATGTTTTACACAGCTGGTCTGTTTACCTTTGTCCTTTTTCTGCCTTTGAATACATTTTCATTCTCCAGTGACTTCCTACGCCTGCTTGCTGTTTTTGCAAGATAAGTGCCCCATGGGGATTTTATTTTTATCTTCTTTTGTGTGTTTCTTGGGGTTAATGTCATCCAAGAAGGTTAAATGCCAGTGTGGGAGACAGATTCCCCAAAGAGACCATTGCAATAAGTGTCTTTTTTGCCTAGGTGCTTCTCATGACCATACATCTTGTTCTATTTGTCAGGTATTTGTTCCCAGAACCCTTTGCAGTAGTCTTTCTTCCCTTTCCTTCTGTCTTGAGAACCAGCATCGTAAGCTACCTGCTAAAGATACTGTGGAAGGAATCTCCTGTCCTGAGGGTCAGACATTAGGGAAGAAAAAGGGATGACCGGAATCTTCTGGTGTACAGCCTCTGCCAGGAGTTTCTCCCAAGGTAATTACTAACCCAGAGGCTTGCCCAGATGTCGGATTTCTCTGCTGTGACTGTGTTGTAGGCCATTGAGGATCCAGCTGGCAGTATGTCTGAAGAGGCTTTTCAGCCGTTCATCTCAGACATTCAGAGGGAACCACAGTTGATGTTTTCTGAGGGGGCCCAGGGGAGTTCCTCAGTTTTTAGTTTGGAAAGAAGTTCCTACTATGGTTGTTGACTGTCTTCCTGGATCTCTGCCTTCTCAGGATGTTCCCTTAAAATGGAAACAAATAATTAAATGTGTTTCTTCTGTTTCTAGGGATCCCACATAGTGAGTGGCAGGCTTTTATTCAGGGGTTATTTTCTTCCTTAATGTCCTTAAAGCCTCCTCATGGGGTTTCAATTCCTGCTCCTTCTTGGTCCTCTACTCCTCTTAAAAGGCCTAGAGACAAGGATTCTTCTGAGGATGATTCCAATTCTGATGACAAATCTCTAACTTATTCTACTCAAAATTCCTTGTCCTTTGGACTATGGGTCAAAGGAGGAGAACTCTATTAGTCTTAATGTTCCTTTGGAGGAAATTTCCTTTGGGGACACACTCTCTACGATGATGAATTTTTTTAAAAGTGGGATTGTACTGAGGTCTCTGACATCCATAAGAAGTACTATGCATTGTTGCAGTTGGGCTTTCCTAAACCTGCTATTCCTATTGTCTTAGCTGCTTTACTGGATGCTTTCTCCAGTGGCTCTCATGGTGATTCTCTCACTCCTGCTGCCAGGAAGCCTGATAGGTTTTATAGGATTCCTGAGGATTGTTTTTCATATACATTTCCTGCTGCTGACCCCTCAGTAGTATCTGTAGCCTCTTATAAGCCATCTCAATTGCTTCCTTTGCCCAAGTTACTGCCTTCTGACAAGGAAAGCAGAACTATGAACAGGCTGGGCAAAATGTTTATAATTCTGCTACCCTAACCTTTAGGGCTTTTAACTATCAGACCCATATGTCAAGGTATGTGTTTGCTTTTCTTTTTCAGGCCTGTCAACTAATTTCTGACTTTCCAGACTCAGTGGGTAAGACTTCTGTTCTTTGCTTGCTAGAGACTTCATCTCAAGTTGTTTATCTTTATATTAAATGTACTTATGATGAGGTGGATATGTCTTCTAGGGCTGCTGTTTTTGGTTCAGTTATGAGGAGATATTTTTTGTTTAGGATTCGACCTCTACCTGATGATATTAAAGCTAAGTTGATTGATGCTCCTCTGGATTTTATACTTTTGTTTGAAGAAGCTTCTGCTAGTTTGTTTACATCCCTTCAGGACAATGGTAAGGCATTACAGGAGTGTAAACATGTTTGTTTCCCCTGTACTTAAATTTCAGAGAAACTACCCTGATAAGCCTGCCTTTGTTCTTAGGTAATCCTATCTTTCTACTAAAGGTAAGAATAGTGACAAATGGCCTCCTCCTGCTAAGGATACTCAATTTTCGGAGACTCTGAAGCCTTCCTTTCTGGACAAACCAGGCACTGTGTGACTATACATCTCTTTCCAGCCACATTCCCCTTTCTCTTCGCCTTTGTTTTTTTTTTGGTTTGGTTTCAGATCACTCATTATTCTTTGGCTCTCTTGATCATTTGTCAAGGTTAATTCATGGTGTAGAAATCCTCTCCACTTTTTATGGGCATTCCTCAGCCTTCTCGGGAACAACTTCCCTTTTTACCAGAGGTTCTTTAATATTTCTTGTCTCAGGGTGCTGTTCAAAAGGTGTCTTTGTCCAAAAGGGAGAAAGGGGTCAACTTTAATGCCCAGAAAAGAGGGCACTTGGAGACCTATTCTAGACCTCTGTCATCTAAATACTTTTCTAAAGTTACCTTCGTTTCAGATGTTGTCCCTTCCTATTCAGTTTCCTCTCTTGTTTCCTCAGGCCTATATGTTGTCTCTGAATCTCAAGGATGCTTATCTCCATGTTCCAATCCATCCTCTTTTCAGGGAGTTTTTGCATTTGTCTGTTTCTTTCTGGCATTTTCAGTTCTTTGCTTTGCCCTTTGGCCTTTCTACTGCCCCAAAGGTGTTCACCGGATGCCTTGCTCCTGTGATTACTTTTCCTTATTTAGATGACCTGTTGATTCAGGCGTCCTTTCCAGAGTCCCTTTTGCAAAATCTTTATTTTGTCATATCCCTTCTTCAGAGCCAGGGTTTACTATAAATTTCAAAAAAAACTTCTCTGACTCCATCTCAGCATCATGTTTTTCTGAGTTGCAGGGTTCAGATGGTGCCAATGCTTACATCTCTGACCCCTCCAAAGGCCTTAGCTATCATTTCTTTTTTTCACGCTCTTCTTCCTCTGGCTTATATTACCACCAGTGAGTTTCGGAGAGTTCTGGGTTTCATATGTGAAAGTTTCAGTAGTTTCTAAAGTCAATGTGGCTTCAACATACTCATCTTCTAGAATTTGTAGTTCTTGTTCCTTTCCTCAGACAGGAACTTCTCTGATTCAGTTTGTCTCTGAATCCAGGGATCCCTTTTCATAGTTTCATAGGTTCATACTAGGCTATCTGTCCTAGGGCATTTATAAGCCTAACCAGAGTGTGTTTGGCTTTCGCCACCCATTTTAAATAAATTTTGTTATGCCCTTTTTCGGGGTTAGTATACTGTGCCTCTGTCTAACAGTGACACAGAAGTGATACCCGGGGTAAACCTACGATCTATACTCTATATTTTTGCATCTGGAAGTCGCGTTTAATTAGGCACCTTATTGGGTCCTATTATCATAGGATCCTATTCCTAATTCTTGGACAGTTTGACCAATTACCCTCTCTGTTTATTTGATTCTAAATATGGAGTTGGATAATATACTCCATGGGTTATGTGCTGATTGAGACGATATTGGGGTATTTGGTGTTGAACAAGTCTCAAGCAGTAACCTAAATAATACTAGTTCCAATATAACAGATGGATGTGAATTGGCCTTTCAAAATTTGGGCAAGGGATTAAAAAGCCTTAGGGCCAATATCTGGCACCTAAGGTTATTTCGAGCATATATTCATAAACATTTGGTACCTCGTGGTCTTAGGATCAGACTTCGACCTATAGTTAGTAGATCTGAAGAGAGACTAACCACTGAATGGAATCAAGCATTGCAGGAAGGTTCCATGAACGTTAAGATCCTGGCCGTATATTATGAGAGAGCTATTGATCTTAATATTTCTGAGGTCAAAACTATGAGTGCAGAATGCAAAAAGTTTGTTTCACTCCCTACATATGATAGTGCAGTGGCTAGGCTGTCCAAGGAATTAGCTACATTTGAAAAATTAACCAATGACAGAAAACTTAAAAAATTTAATACAGATATCATGGACTACAAGAGGGGTAACCTTTTTGATATTCAGAGATCTGTCAGATTTGATGATGAAAACCTTGGAGTAACAAGAGGCAGAGCCAGGAAAAGACCTAGATCTATTTTGAAACACCGAGATAAATCTTACACTAGTACCTCGGGGGAGGAGTCCTCTTACACTGACAGCGAAAATGCATTAACATATGAATCTCCCAGGCGAAAAAGGTCAAACTCAAATGTCCCTTTAGACAAAGGGGTAAGCGGTGGGGTGGTTGAAAACATAGACGCAGGAACTGGTACAGAATCAATGGAGGGGCTGATAACAACTCTACTCGGGCAATAGCAACACAATCTAAGAATGTACTGAATTTGTCTGATATTATTTTAACACAAGAGCAACAACAATTACTAAATAAAGGATTGGGCTTTGTACCAAGCTTCCTGTGTGATGAATACAATATTGTATTAAATGTCATCAAATTTTATCATAATCTTAATTTGAAAATATTTTTTTCAGAACAGGATTCATCTACCTCTCAAAGCACTACTGACTTCAGATTTCATAAATCCCAATTTCAACCACCAATGAATAAACATATGGCCATATTTCAACAGTCTGTTCTACGAGATTTACACTTCCCTTATGTAGAAACACACATAATGAGGGAAAACATAACTCAATCTGAAAAAATGACATTGACAGAACTCAGAAATAACGATAATATAGTGATTCTTCCAACAGACAAGGGTGGAGCAGTGGTGATTCTCAAAATGAATTATTAAATTAATGAGGGTCTACAACAACTATCAGCTAGGACGTGTTATATGCATATGGGTTATGATCCTACTATGAATTTTAAAAAAGACATAGACTCATTTGTTAATTTGGCAGTTGAGGAAGGTACTATTACCTCTAACACAGCCCAACATCTTACAGTGACAGACCCACAAAAACAAATTCTGTATTTACTTCCTAAAATCCACAAGTCTACTACCAAACCACAAGGTAGACCTATTGTTGCTGGTATTGGCTCACTTACTTAACCGCTTTCTGTGTTCTTGACCGAACAACTAAAACCATTACTGAAACAAGTTAGAGCCAGGATACAAGATACAACCCAATTTTTGCAAATTATACAGGATACTCAGTTGGAACCTCATTGGTTAATGTGTACGCTGGACGTCAAATCCTTGTACACTAGCATACCCCATTGGGTGGGGTTACAGGCCTTACAGTTCTGGTTAGAAAAGACAAACCTTTACTCGCCTGGTTTCAATACCCTTTCATCTGTATGGCGGAACATGTACTGAATAAGAATGTGTTTTACTTTTAAGGCGAATGCTAATGGCAACTCCAAGGTACTGCCATGGGCACATCCTTTGCCCCCATCTACGCCGATTTATTTATGGCATATCTTGAGGAATGTGTCATATATAATCTACTACATAACATATATATGGTGGAAATTGATATATGGCATAGATATTTGGATGACTGTTAGTTGGTGTGGCGTGCTGATACATACCTACAAGAGTTTGTAGAATACTTGAATGACAACATTTGGGGTATACAATTCACCATAAACTCTGATTTACATAGGATCAATTTTCTGGATGTAACAGTTTACAGAAACCATGATCACACATTGAGTACCAAAATTCACAGGAAATATCCACAATACAACACACTACTACATGCATCTAGTATGCATCCACGCCACACCATCCGGAACATGCCCAAATCACAGTTCCTTAGGATTAAACGCATCAGTTCTAACCGAACTGATTTTGAGGAAGCCAAGACAGACCTTGAACATAGATTCTTAGAAAGGGGATATAACCTTTTTGATGTCTATTCTGCCAGCACTTGGTCACAAAAACAGGATAAAAACACATTACTTCAATATGAGGTATCGCCACAAACAACACAATTACCCAGTCTCAGATTTGTCACTACATATGGTAGAAACCACAGTATCATTAGAAATATTCTGGATGATAATTGGAACATCTTACTACCCAACAATCATCTCAGGGAAATATTAGGTCCCAAATGTCAGTTTTCATATAGGAGAGGTAGAACATTGGGTGCTCTATTCTCACGTTAAAAACATAAGGAAAGTGGAGGGGCTAAATTCAAACAGTTAACACTATCTGGTGACTCACTCCTGGGCACATTTCCCTGTGGCCATTGTATTTCCTGTAATCAAGTGAATAAGTTGAAACAATTCACCAGTGCTAATACTAGCAAGGTATATGATCTAAGGATCTTCGGTAACTGCTCTAGCACTTGGGTAATATATCTGGCCACATGTCAATGCTCGGAATTTTATGTTGGACAAACGTCACGCTCACTAAGAATTAGGATTGGTGAACATAGGAGTGATATCAGGAACAAGAAGGGCACTAATGCACTGTACAGACATACAATCAAACATTCAAATGCTAAATTTATGTTTTCAGTCTACAAAATTACTGGTGACCGGAGCAACTTACAAGGTTGGCACACTATCCTTAACCATAAAGAAAAATATTGGATCATTCATCTAGGGGCTCTTTTTCCCCCTGGACTTAATGACCATCTACGAAAATGTTTTGGAATATAATGGATACAATGGACTAGGATTTCAATAACTGTCCAATACAGCTAACCTGTTGTGATATGCATTACTACTAGGATACCCATTGTTACCGTATGATACACATCTCATATTTGTTGATATGTTAGACTGATTTGGTAGTAATCATGTCACTAGTTTATATTATTGTATTATTGCAGTGATTTTTTGGTCCTACTATACCCTTATTTTGGACACTTTTGTATGGTTGCACAGTTATATGTATTTCTACTTTATCTTATGAAAATATTTGACTATCTGTTTCAGCAAACTGGATATGTGCAATTTGGATGAATATTGTAATTATCTATACATACATGTATTAGCTATACTTTTTTTGCATATATTATCCTATCAGTCTGTGTATATATTTGTTTTTCTTGACATACTTTTATGTTATTGCTTTGTAATTATGTTATATTATATATATATATATATATATATATATATATATATATATATATATATATTTATTAACATTTCTGTATTAGTTTGATATTACTTTGAGCCTACTAACACTTCTTTTCATATATGAAAATTGTGTTCTAAACGCTTGGATTTTAGTATTTTACTTTGTATTATGTTTCCAACCCAAGGGTTGGATCATACCATTGTTGCCATTGGTGGATGTAACATATAAATATTCATGACATTGGACTTTGGGATTTAAGCTAATTACACCGAAGAAGGCTGTTTAGCTGAAACCGGTTTGTTATTTTCATTGCAGGATATTTTTGTTCTGTAATTTACATATTTTTAATAATAAAAGGATTTTGACTGCTTATGCTGGTCTCTTGGTTTGATAAACCTATGATCGCCCATCCACTCATCAAGATTCCTCTTGAAGAGAGTCAATGAGGGACTCTGCCTAACCTGGACTGGGATTTTATTCCAGAGTGAAGGGAGCCTCTGGGTTATGAATCTGTCCCTCCAGCATGTCCTATTTATTTCAGTGCTGAGGTTCAAGTCTCTCGAGCGCGTCGCTCGATGGGATTTGGATTTTCTGAGGTGCAGCATGTCCATTAATTCCAGGTTGGACATGGCTTTATACGTCAGGCACAGATCACCTCTGAGCAGGCGGTATGCCACTGAGTAGAGCTGGAGTTTCTTTAACCGGGCAGCATATGGCATCTGTTTGAGCCCTTTGATCCTCTTGGTGAGGTACTTTTGGGGTCTTTCCAGTTGCTGCAGGTGTCTGGTAAGGTACATCCCAAAAGGGGCATTGTACTCAATTATGGGCCTGATGAGGGATGAGTAAAGCGGCACAATGACATCCCCTGATCCCCCTCTTCCATCAGAAATTGTCCGCAGATGCCTCAGATATGAAATGGAGGCAAACTTTGGTTCTCTAAATATACAGTGGGTGTGGTCACATCATCATCAGGAGCAGCACATCAATGTCAAATAGAGGAGAGCTCTTCTGCTGGCACTTTAGGCCTTTCAGTCTCTTTTTTTTCTCCAGGGTCTCTCAGTATGTTTACAGACAATACCACACTGATGTGATTTATCAAGAAGCAGGAAGGAATGAGCTCTTGTCTTTGCCTGTTGGCACTTCTGGCATGGGATCTTGCTGTCAAGTGTCAAGTGATTCTTCAGGCAGTTTATATGCCTTCCGGTCAGAACATTGTGCAGACACTCTGACCAAGTCCTTAACTCAGTCCCATGAATGGATGCTTCACAGAGATCTGTTTCTGGACATTATCCACCAACATGGTACTCAACAAGTGGATCTTTTTGCCTCCCCTTTGAATAGACAACTTTCTCTGTTTTATGCCAGAGTCGCAGGTCCTCTGGTATGTAAGGTAGATGCCCTCTCATTCTCGTGGAGGGGGATTTTTTTATGCATTCCTTCCACTTCCTCTCATTCCGAAAGTCCTTTTCATAATTCAACAGGATGCTTCCAAAATCTTGTTGGTGACTCCTTTTTAGCCACGACAGCCCTGGTTCCCTCTTCTTCTGCATCTAGCCAGGGGCAGTCATCAAACGTTACCTCACAGGGTGGATCTAATCACACAAGACAAGGGATCTCTTATCCATCACCACCTGTATACACTTCAACTGACACTGTGGGTGATAGGATTTTGATTCCTCATAGACACCTTTTTTTTGAGGACATGCTGCAAGTCCTACAGGAGGCCAGGAAACCTACAACTAGGAAATCTGACTTGTCCAAATGGAAGAGGCTTTCTTTTTGGTGTCTATCTCATAACATGGACCCACTTACAGTGGATGCTCCTTTGGTTCTCTCTTATTTGTGTGAGTTGCTCATTGCTGGTTTGGCCTATTCTTCTGTTAAGGCCCACTTACCAGCTCTCTGCTTGTCTACCTTTTTCTCCTCCTTTAGCTGCTGGATTTGAGGTGAATTTATTTATCTGTTTATTTTATTTTACATTTGTTAACTGGGAGAATCCACTGGACACAGGTGCATTTTCAGTGGAGGCTCGGGGAGAAAAGCTCCACAAGAAGAAAAACAAAACAATATGTAGCTTATGACACATTTAGCAAAGTAAATATTTCAGACAAAAATTAGCAAAGTAAATATTTCAGACAAAAATTAGTCAGATACAAATAGTATATAGCATATTACAAAGTTTGCATGGAAAATAAGTCAAAAAAGGATAGACATAACTCAAGTAAATACGATGGACATAACACTACTATTAGTCCCAACAGAGAAGTAATACTTCACTACTAGAGGTTCAAGTCTAAGAGAACATTAATGTAATTGCTGGAGTGAGCAGCTGCATTAGATTGTTAAAGTGTAAACCAGAACAAAGATCTCAAATTGTACTATATTATGTGTATATATACAAATCTAGGACATTAACGTATTAATACACTGTGAGGTATAAGAATTTTCAGAAAAGATTAGGAGTGGCGAGCATAATGAAGGAGGGTCTAACCTGTTGTAGTACAGGAGCAGAGCCAGTTATTAATGAGATGAGTTTTTAAAGATTTGTTAAACTGTGTGAAGAAAGTGGTAGTTAGGTATATGACTGGGTAGTTTGTTTCAGATTTTAGTAACATGATTCGAGAAGAGGGAGTCATTTAGTAACAGTGAGCGTAAATTTGTTACTGGATCACAGAGTCCTGTTATTGTTGTGGGGGAGAAGTAGGCTTTGTAATGCAGAATTATTTTCAGGTTGCTACAGAATTTTATGTGCCAGAGAGAGCTGATTGTAGTGCAACAGTTGAGCTGTTTCAGGGATGAGCAGTGGTGAGATCTAAAAGGAGAGTCTGGGGCAATTTTGTTGTAGCAGGAATTGAGCTTAGCTAGGTCTGATTTTCTAAGGTTGGTAAGAATAAGAGAGGCATAGAGGAGGGTAGCAATTGCAGGTAAGGTGAAGCAATTTCTTAAAGGTGTCCCTAATATTAAACCTCCCCAGAAGGTGATCCATCTTCCCTGGGATTGTAATTTTGTTTTGGAGAAGTTCACTTAGGCTCTTTTTGAGCCTGCTACTTCAGCTTCCTTGAAACATTGTTCTTGGAAGACTGTTGTTTTGTAAGTGCTTACCTCTGCCAGACAGGTGTCTAAGTTGCAGGCCCTTATGATTTGCTCTGCATTTTTAATTTTTTATGAGGACAGAGTGCCCTTGCACACTAACCCTTTTATGCTAAAGATGGTTAACGAGCTATTACTTAATCAGTCTATTATTCTGCTTACTTTTTTCCTCTCTCCGCAAACTGACAGTGGCAGGGTGTTGCTTACTTTAGACAAGCATAGGCAACTTAGGGTTTATTTGGATATGACTAAGTCTATTAGAAAATCTGATCAGTTATTTGTTTATTTTCATCCTAGATCTTTGAGACTTGCTGTATCCAAGCAAACTATTTATTCTTGGATTTCTAAGGCTATTTTTTTTTTGTTACTCATTTCATGGCAAAATACTTCCTTAATCAATTAAAGCTCCTTCTACTAGAGTTGTGGCTTCTTCTGGTGTATTTTTCAAAGACTTATGTACTAATTCAATTCCTGAAGCAGCTACCTGGACTTCTGTGTATACCTTTACCAAGCACTGCAATTTGCATGTTATCTCTAGAGCTAGGGCTGGTTTTGCTAGTTCAGTTCTTCTTTTTCAGGGGACTCTTCTGCCCCTTCCTAACAATTTTCCTCTTGAGATTTGGCACTCTCCCATATGCTTAAAAATACTGCAGCAGTGAATGTAAGGACATAGTACAGTTGTGTAAAATCTTAACACAACGGTAGATGTCCTTGCTTTCACTGCTGCAGTATGTGCTCCCTCCCTCCATCTTCCTAGTTCTTTACCTTCCTGGATGTACATGTTACCTCTTGGATTCCTTGGTCTGGTATTCCTCCTCTGATTTTGGCAGGACTGAACATCACCTTTATGCCCTACATTATGCAGCGAGTGTATGGTGATGTTCAGCATACCTTTTTAATTCAGGAGTCTTCGGAGGACTGGCTGGACATCTGGCTTCTGCGGCATGGAATCCCATATGTTTAAGAATACTGCAGCAGTGAAGGTAAGGACATCGACCATTATAGTAAGATTTTACACAATTGTACTTTCTTCAGATTTTTTTTTATTTTTTACCTATTTGTTAATTGGGTAAGCCACCTGGACAGAGTTATCCTTTTCTTCAGGAGCGCTCAGAGTTGTGCAATAGAAATATTAAGGTGGTAGGAATCATTCCATGTATCTTGGCAGAGAAGCAGTTCATTTCCAGCTCAGAGGTTTCATCCTTTGTGTTAATTTTCAGATTCTTAAATCTATATTCTGTACACTGTCACAGTAAAAAAAAATGTTTTATGCATCTTACTAAAATGGGATTTGGCTAAAGATACAGTGCCCTGGAGAATCTGTGGTATTAGCAGGGTCAGTTAGTGCAATATCTTTACGAATCCCACTAATTATTTCTTATCATGCTGGGAATACTCAAATGTAGAATGTACTAGACTGTGGACATTTGTGTCTGACAGCACAGGATTGCACTTCTGCATAAGCGAAGAGTTATAATGAATAGCATCATAAAATGATGTTTTTTTTTTGTTATTAAATAATGTTCAAGTATTTAAACAAATTTAATGTAGTACTGGTATCTTTACATTTACATACAGATTGAAAGTAAATGAGCCTAGAGTACCTGTGTCTGCAAAGCAGTCAGCTAACCTGATAATCTTATTTGCCTGAAGGTATTCATAATTCTACATGCTTTCCATTAGCCTTGTTTAAACAAGCTGGCAGATTTCTACTGCAGAAATAGGAAGTATCTTGTTCCTAAACGGACAAAAAGTAGGTAGAACATTACTTACAACAAGGAATGCAAATGCTTCCCGGTTTAATTAAAATCAGCCTATGAATGGCAGAACTCTTTCTCTCGAGCTTTATTTTAATCTATGCACAGTGTTCCCTTGCTGAAGTGCATCCAGTTTTATTAATTTAGTTATGTAAGTTCTTAATTAAACTTCCAAATAGCGAGCAGATTTTTATAATCCTCATGCTTCTGTCTCAAGTGAATTATGTTACACTCATGGATATAGAGAGCATTTATAGTCTGCTACCTGTTTTATCTGATCAATATTATATACAAAATTGCTCACCTGGTACTCTATATCAGCAAATGAAGCTGTATATTTTATTACTAACTCTAATATAAAACATAGCTTCATGTTATAAGAACAGCAAATGGTTATAAAGTGAGAGGCAGACAAAATGGGTATTGATTTTTATCTTTATAGAAGAATAGTCTGTCAGACATGCTACTAGTAACATGCATCACATAGTAAGCATGAATTTTGACATTTAGGCCTACATTCTGCACTTATTTGTTTCAGTTTCCTACATTGTAGCATTTCTACTGCCCGGCGACAGCATTTCAAATGGCTGAGCAATATGGCACACTTTATAAATCAGGGTTGCAATTGTGCAAATGGTACCACTGTAGAAACTATTTAGTCCTCAATAGTGCACGGACACCCTTTGTGCCTGAGCCATATATTTTCCTAATAGGAAAGGTGTTGTTTTTTATGGAACAGAGTAGTAGTGTGCCAGGGAAGTCCACAAGCATGAAGGGTACTGGATGAAATATGCAAGTATAACGGAAAAGAGGGTTATGTTCAATCTGGATAGGATTTTAACTTTTGACAGATAAATGTATGGCTGAATATCATGAGACAATAAGTGAAGTTTACCTTAGCTTGCTTTTCTGGTAGATGATGTCACATGGCATTTCATGAAAAGAAGGGGAGTGTATTTTCTAATTATCCTAAATTCATTTCCCTTTTTAATACATTATTTTCAATATCACATTCAAAAAGCTGACACTGAAAATGAAAAAAATACACTGAAACTTGGTAGTTAGTAGCTTAAGATTCAAAGTGCGCTTGACACAGAAGAGTGCAGTGAAACAAGTGTTAAGGTTACAAAAGGATCCACTTCTTCATCAGTAAGGGGGAAGGAGGTCTAGCTGTTAAGTCATCAGAACCACTTGGAAAAGAAAGAAACACTGACCAAGCAGCATGCAATACAAAATCATACCTTTGGGAGAGGGGTGGCTCGTGCTACAGGACTGCAGGACTACAGCCCCCCCCCCACATGTAGAAAGAAAAAAGAAAAGAATAAAAATTAAAAATAGTCCCCAACCTGTAGAAAGAAAAAAGAAAAAAAAAATTTGCGAGTCCCCGAACTCCACGCATGTGTGCTTGAAGTTCCTGGTACTCAGAACTCCAAGCACGCATGCGTGCTTAGTACTCAGAACTCCAGACTGCTGTGTTAGGCAGTCCGGATAGGGAAGAAAGGGATCTCCAGCCCAAAAGCTTGTGCGATGATGACTGCACCGACCGGAAGGATACCGGACTGCATCGCCCACAGGCTGGAGGCTCCAGCCTACTCTCATGATGTCTCACGAGGAAACCAGAACAACTTGTGCGGGCTGGGTATGGAGGTTGATCTGTCTAGAGTGGGCTGCTGCAGAGAAACCAGAACAGCTTCCAGGTACAGGAATGGATTTTGATCTTCTGCTATGGAGGAGGAGGATGAATGGAGTTGCTGCTATTGAGGTAGGGTGCTACAGACAAACAGAGTTTGATCTATGGTGTGTGTGTGTGTGTGTGTGTGTGTGTGTGTGTGTGTGTGTGTGTGTGTGTGTGTGTGTGTAATGCCCCAGTTGCTACATACTGGTGGCTAGAGAGAACACATGGTGGTGGGTAGAGAATACTCAGGCTTGAAACCTGTACCTTGGGTGCAGGTAGTAAGGGGCCTGAATTCCCTACCCACCACCATTTGTAAAGAAAAATGCAGATTTTTGCATCATATTTGTTCTGTTCCACATAAAATCTGTAGTTTCTGTATGTTTGTTGTTCCTGGCAAAGTCAGTAGTGCAGTGGTGCACTGGTAGCATTGTTGCCTGCCAGTTACAGGTTCTCTGGTTTGATTCTTGGCTGGGGTGCTTTCTGTGTGGAGTCTGCTTGTCTTCCCATCTTACAAAGACATGCGTCTGGAGTGTTTCTCCCTGTTCTGCTGAAAATTGGCTTTTGTTCCAAGTCAGAATTTCCTGCTGAAAATTGGCTTTTGTTCCAAGTCAGAATTTCCTGGTTAATAAATGTTAAATAAAAATAACAGGCATTTGAATTTCAGTCTTCATATTCTTCAGAAAGTGCACAATCTTTTATTCTAGCAATTTTCTAAATTTATAACATGGATATTTGAAATTTGTCCTTATTTTTGGGACTGTATTCCCCACATTATTGGCTTTGTCCAGGTTTTTTGTGCTAACGTTGAGAGCTATGGTGAGAACTGAATTCAGTGAATATGTTTGGGGGGGGGCTGTATTCCCCCACTACTGGCTTTGTCTATGTGTTTTTTGCTAAGAGGTTGAGATGTATGGTGAGAACTGAATTCACTGAATATGTTTGGGGGCTGTATTCCCCCATTATTGGCTTTGTTCATGTGTTTTGTGCTAAGAGGTTGACAGCTATGGTGAGAACTGAATTCACTAAATGGTAGTCATTTAAGTTTCAGTCTTCCTCTCTTTCACAAAACAGCTTATTTGGCATAGTGGTATGTTGCTCTGATTTTTTTGCACAGGGTTCCCCTGTGTTCAAGAGTTGGCAGTGAAATGTATGGTGGTAACACAGCATTTTATTGTAGCAACTTTCCAACATTATACAAGCAATGTTTAAAATGTGTGTCTGGTTTTTGGGCTTTTGCCCCCCCCAATACATTTTGGCTTTTTCCAGATTTCTTGTGCTGCAAAGTTCAGAGATGCATCGAAGTGTCGAGTAGAATTTACAAGGAGCTGAGAGCTGCAGGGGAACAAAAGTTTAGTACTGCTTATAGTGAGTTGACTTGCATTGATAATAGCACAACAGGTTGTGCACTTGCTTTTGATGCAGAAGGCTGTGGGTTCTACTCCCACAGTAGGTAGCTGTATTGATGATACTGTGCTGTGTTGTAAATGAGATGGATTTTGCAGTCCTTTTTGGCAAAGGTACATAGTAACTATGAACCTGTTATCAGTTTGCCATCCATTCCCTACTGCAATATTACTAGTTTAGCATTTTATTTAATGCAACATGGGCAATTTATTCTTCAAGGGCAACAGCCACTTTATTTGTAGATGAAACAATGGCATATAAAAATGCTTGCTAGCAGCAACCTCTTCATTAGTTACAGATTTCTTTAATGTGGAATTTAGATGACTTTTACTTCTTCAGAGATTGCGCATATTTACTGATACTGTTGGACTGTAGAAGTTTGAGTAGACTTTTATGATGGAAACGTAAGTTTGAGTAGACTTTTATGATGGAAATGTTCTGAATTGGGCAGTTTTGTCATTATTGGTGCATGCATTTTGTTTCATTGTTTACTGGAAAATTTTTCAAAACAATACATTTAAAATGCCCTCTAATAACTGTACTGTATTGTACAAGGAATATAATTTAATACAATCAGGAAGGTGTATCAAAGAGCATGTGTATGTTTCATGTTCAAGGGGCCTATGATGTGAAAACAGCCCAAAGTTAATCTTTATCTGTCACTGGCCAGATGTATATTCTTTAAATATGGTTTTCAATGCTGTTTCAATGCATGTGAGTTTCAAGGGCAAAGAAGTTTTAATGTTAAGTCTATTTTCATTGTGAAACTGCATTGCTTTGTTTAGCAGATATCTATTAGGGTTTGTGCTGTAAAATGCAAAATAAAACTTTCAAATGAAATCCAAATCATCGCAGAAGTAAAGCAGTATGCACATTACAATGTTTATGGTAAATGGGGCGAAATAACCAATGAATGGGACATTGGAATGGCTGCAGGGGGAGGCTTCATTCAACCATAATTTTGTGAGGGGGGAATGGCAGCAAACTCAGACAGCCCCGGCTGAACTATGCCTCTCAACTGTCCAGATTTTGGCAGAATGAATAGATTTTTGCTTCTTATTTTTGGTTTGTTCCTCATAAAATTTGTAGTTTTATGGCAAATCATTTAG
The DNA here is from genome assembly GCF_019279795.1 of Protopterus annectens. NCBI lineage: Eukaryota > Metazoa > Chordata > Ceratodontiformes > Protopteridae > Protopterus > Protopterus annectens. Next base: position 1,437,210,875 of record NC_056737.1, read on the forward strand.
GAATGAAGTCACTAAATAATGACAGACATTGAGTTTCAGACGTTATAACCTTCAGAAAAATGCATGCTAAAGCAAGACCTGCTATTCCATCAACTGTCTTAAGTTTATACATGAGCAATTTTTAGCACTGTTTGTATGTTCCCCCAATATATTTATTTGGCCTTGTCCATATTTCCTGCATTAAGAGGTTGAGAGGTACGTGCAAATAAATCACTTTATAGAATTAAGAATATCCAAACCTCTCAACTGTCCCCAATATTGGCACAAATTGTTGCTCTCCCCCTAATAACCCCTCCACAAAATGGCAATTTTGGAAGAAAACATGTAGGGGTTACAATTATAAATAACTGTAATGATCAGAGTTATAGATTACTTGAATGCTCAAGTTAACAGTACTAATACTAAAAAGGTGTCCCTTCTTTGACAGGTTCCCAGCTGTATTGTGTGGCAATTTTATATTTTTGCATCACATCTTTGGTCTGTTTTTCATAAAATTGTGGTTTTCTGCCAAATTAGTGGCAAATCATTAAAGATTGAAGTTAGAAAATAATGGTAGACATTTGAGTTTCAGATTTCATACCCTTCAGAAATTTCATACTAATGCAATACCTACTACTATTCTATTATCTTTCTAAGTTTATAAGAGCAATATTTAAAAATTGTCCTTATTTTTGGGCCTGTGTCCCACTTCTATGTATGGCTTTGTCCAGATTTCTTGCTCTGAGGTTGAGAGGTATGAGTGTCAGAGACATCACCGTCAGCCAGAGACATTTCAAATTGTGACATACTTGTTGCACCCCACTCCCCCATGTAGTGACTCTGGATGTGCCCAAGCAGGGCAAGGAACAGTTATGCAGTGTAAGTATGCAGAGTATTCCCCATTCCAAGGCAGACACAAGTATGACAGTGGCGTTTCATCTGTCCTTGATTTTGCAGAATGTTCTGGTTTTCTGTCATATTTTATACTGTTGATTTATGCTTCTTATTATTCAGAAAATGCATGCTGTCACAGTGCCCTGTTGCTTTGTGTTTAAGTAGCAATGCTTTAATGACCATCGGCTAAGCTTGTCTGAGATTATAAGATGTAAGTAACCTTTAATAAGCATACAGTTAAATAATTGCCAACACTGAAAGCCTTTTTGTTGTTGCCATGCAGAGAATATTTACATAACTAGATAATGTACAAGCCTTAGGTATTGAAATGCATATGACAGTATTTGTAATAAAGGACAGGATTACAGTATTTTCAGAAGCTCATTGCATTTGTTGGGTATTTGCAGTCATCTTTGCAGGCTTTACCCATAAACTAAACAGAATGCCAATCTATCATGTGTGGTCCATAACCTGTGCAGCAAACCTTTAAGCAATTTATCTTGAGCTTGTTTCTTGTTTGCTGTTAATTTTTTACTTTGATCATGTTTTCCCCATGAAACAAGTAGATAGTTGTTGTCAGGCAGCAGGTCTTTTTTGGATAAGAAACATTTTTACAAGTGGGGGTATCACAGAGATTTCTACTTTCAGCATGTTACTTGGTACTTTTATAAAGCTGAATATAAGTTATAATTAGAACTGCAGTGCAAGGAGAAGCTTTTTTTTTATACTTGATTTTGACTAGTATTCCAGTAATGTATTTAAAAAGTAATTTATTTTTTCATGCCTCACAAACTTTTTGTTTCCATCTAGATATTAAGTAAGTTGTCATGTAGCCAATGCATTGAAATATTGTTTTCTTCTACACTTCATTTTGTCTTGATTGGACTCTCGTAATGATATAATACAAAAACACACATGCTGCCATCATTACAGATTGCTTTTTGAAGTGCAGAGCACACATTCTGACTATTGTATGCTTTTTTATGCAAAAATACTTCAGGTAACCCTTACTCATGCTTATACAATGTCGGTGCAATAATCTTCATTATCTGTCAAATACCAACCCATATAATCTCTTTCTGCATACTATATGGATGAGCACTATCTGCCATTTTGTAATTATGTGTCCTATACTCTGAATCCTGTTCTCATGAGTACAATGTCACTTGTTGATATTTGAGCAGATCCTTGATTTGGCATCCCGTTTTTACCACTGAGTGCAAAACTATATGGAAATAATGTAATCTAAACTGTTTGGGGGATGCTTTCAGTGAGGAATGGCTTCCTTTTTCATCTTATTTTTGTCCTTGCTCAAAAAATGTTTGACTTATCTTTTTTCTGCAAAATTTAAATTCTCTTACAACCTCCTCTTGTTTTTTTATCCTTTCTTACACGGCAGCACATTGTGTTAAAAGTGTGATGTTCCGCATAGCAACAGGAATAAAGTTATGCAATGCTGTATTCTCAGAAGGTACAAAAATGTAATTATGAGAACACCACTGACACTGATACTGAATACAATGCTGCTGCTTGACTGTCATGCCCTGTTCTTCACACAGCAGCTGCATGCTGGCACACTAGCTGTAGTCCTGTATGCACTGTGCATCTGATGTGTTGCACTGACAATGTAGTTGGCTTGCAAAAAGGAGTTGCATATCAGTAGGAAATGGAGCAGTATTACCTGATTCAGTATTTGTTTGAGCCTGACCAAGATTACACTTTGACCTCCCTGTGTACATAACTACCTGCATTTCTAAAATAGGTGTAATAAAAAATAGTAAAGAGTCTATAGATGTATAAAGATAGATCGGGGTGAATATAAGAATAAAACTGGTAGATCAACTGGAGGAATTTAGGTTTGAAATGCATCTGTTACATAAATACATTTGCAAGAGGCAAACATTTAGAGTGGGCTTTAGTGGCACACCCTTTAGAGCAGCCTACTCAATTCAACTCTAAGGAATGATAAAATTGATAACTACAATATCCGGGATTGGCAGGAATGGAGAAGGCAGATATGATAGCTATATCATGTGTGAGGCCAACTAGAGAATACCATAATTTAATTGGTCAGAGAAAACAGGCATATTAAAATATTCAACCTCAAGTGCTTTGATCGGAATTAACAGTGGGAACCAAGGAAGGGAGATTACTTAATCTATGTATCTGCAGAAAAGGGAGATTACTTAATCTGTGTATCTGCAGAAAAGATAATGGGAGGAATCTACAGGAATCTACAACTGAGAGAGGAATCTACAGGATTCTACAACTGAGGTCTCAACATGGAAATAGAGAAACATAGTGCGACAGTGATCAAATTGCTCTTACTAGCCAAGTAAAAGAATCTTGTCTGACCCTCATGAATCTGGTGATGGCAAGACTGGAATAAACAAATGTTTACTTGTGACTCTGATACAGATATATTTTTTGCCAATGTCAAATGTGGATTTATGGCATGGTTACACAGACGAAATTCTGTTTACCTGGTACAAGGATGTATATTCTTTGTGACTGGTTGTCATTTATCTTACTTAAACTAATACCAAATTATCCCTTTCACCAGCATTAATTACTCACATGTACTTAATCTTGTTAAGTGGATTCATGACACTTTTTGTACTAAAGTAGACAGGAAGCCTACACATAATAATATATTGTGAAGTATGCCCAGCTGTTATATTTGGTAGGTTATTAAAATATTAATTTATTCCTTGAACTTAGTTTAAGGGAAAAAAGGATATACTGTGATCCTTAATGTACTTTGTAGCAATATGAAGGAAATTAAAGTTAAATTCCTTGAAAAAGTAGTAGTTAGAAGCTCTTGTTTGCTAGCATACAAATGGTACATAAAACAGGCAATAGAATGCAGTAAATTGTAAGGATAAAACATCAAAGAAATAGACATAATATTAGATTTGTTATGTTATGGATAGACAGACTATTACAAGACAGACTTTGAAAACATCTATGGGAAGTATTATCTTCTGATACTAGAGCTGGGACCATTGTAGCCTCCTCAACATGGCTTGCCTTTAAAATAAGCAAACTATGTCTGCGGTTGTTTGCACTTAACCATAATTTATTTATTTTTATTTATTTATTTTACATTTGTTGATCAGGTTAGTCCGACTGAGCTGAGTAGCCCTTTTTCAGTGGAGGCCTGGAGAGAAAATCTCCAAAGAGATACAATTTGAATCAATGTAAACAATAACTCAGAATTATCTCAAATAATATATAAAATTTTAGTCCAAATAAACAATAACTCAGAAACATCTCAACTTATATACACAGATTATATTGGTTACAGTAATAATGAAAATAGTGCAGGTCTAACAATAAGGTGATAATACCAAGTCAATAGCAATAAGAGAAAAGAGTCAGTATACAGAATAGGCAGAGTACAGTTACTGTGAAGGAAAGTAGGTCATGGAGTACGAGTACAAGGACAGGTCTAGCAACTTTTCAAATATTCTTTGGTTGCTGTTTTGAACTGGTTTGGTTGTTTAATAGATCTAATAGCTAATGGCAGTTTGTTACAGGAAATGCTGGGATTGAAACTATAAAGGTTGCAGCCAGTTTTTGAATTAGGATTGTAGATTTGCAGTAGATCCTGGTCTGAGCTGCAGAGAGGCCAATTAGGAGTATATAGGGAGATGAGAGAAGATAGAATGTATGAGCACATGCACGACATATGGACTGGTAAAGATACTAGTGCTTTGTTCAAGCATTCAGTTTTATGCGCCTCCTTTTGTGGTTTTAAAATTGGCATTATTGATGTTATTAAAAACAATTTTAGGGGTGGTAATATTAAAAACCTATTGTTGAACAGAGAGTTGAAGTGGCAGCTTAGGCTGAAGGCAAATATTCCACCTGGTCTTAATGAGTATGTCAGCATTAAGCCAGTTTTGATTGCCAAAGAAGACAGAGTTTGACTATACATATTGATGCAAGGTGGGGCATCATTATTGTATTTTTATTATTTGTGTACTCTCATGTTGAGTTATATGAAGGTATGGTAGATATGTACTATTTATTACAACATTGTATATTCATTACATCATCAGATTTTTACCTGTGTGTAGTTCTTTAAATTTTAATTGTTTGTAATTGTGAGAGCTTTATAAGCAATGTGTAGCACTTGTGCTGTTTATCTGAAGAAGTCTTTCATCAAGACGAAAGCGCTTATCTGTGTGTCTATATAAAAGTTATTTTGTCCTCATTGGTGGCCGGGATCATTTTTATTATTTTGTATTTTGTGAAGTTTCTCTGTTTTATTGTGTGCTTTGACGTTTATTTGTAAGAAACTTATTGTTCCTGTAAAGAAGGCCAAGTTTTTTGTGAGTCTTCCTTACGCAGTTGTTTACGTGCAAGTCAAACTTAACTTGGTCATCAGTGGTGACACCTAGGAGTTTTGTACTGGTTTCAGCATCAGTAAAGGTGGTATTTAGGGATAGTATAGAGAAAGTTAGTTTAAGATGGATAAAGTTTTTAGGAAGAAATAGTTAAAGCTTAGTTTTCCTAGGGTTTAGAATACGCTGAGCCAAGTTTCTACTGAGTTGAAGGAAGTCTAGGTGGCAGTGAGGAGGTCAGAGGGAGAATCAGCAGTAGTGATAACTGTAGAGCCATCTGCATATTGAACAAGGGATGATAGAGGATAGGAAGTATAGAGTTGATTAGTAAAGATATTGAAAAGCAATGGGCCAAGAACTGATCCCTGGGGGATGTCCATTTTGACTGGGAGAGGAGGGGAGAGAGCAGAGTGCCATTTCACAGATTGAAGTCGGTCAGAAAGATCACTTGAAAACCAGGCAACAGTTGCGGTAGAGCATTTGAGGTCAGTTAGCTTATTAAGGAGAAGAGGGTGAGAGACCTATCAAAGACTCTTGATAGGTCCAGGAATAGACAGGAAACAAGTTCTTTTATTATCTCTAGCTGAAGAGATAGTATTAATGAAAGATAAGAGGGCAGTGGTGGTGCTGTGCTTTGGGTGTTGTGTGGGTGTAAGCAGGTGTTCCTGTAGGAGGTGTTGGAAAACTTGATGAATGATGCATTTTTCAAGCACTTTAGAAAAAGGAGAGCGTATAGCAATAAGTCTGTAATTAGAGATTTCAGTGGAGTTATCTCCTTTGTGTATCGGTAGAGTATAAAATTGTTTCCAGTTTGAGGGAACCTTGGATTCAGTGATAGAATGGTTAATCAGTATTGATACAGGGATAGCAAGAGAGTCAGCTGCAACTTGAAGGAAATAAGGAGGGATATCAGCAGATGTAGACCACGGTTTTAGTTTAGAGAGTAAAGATTTAATACAGTTGGTGAGAACAGGATGTAGTGCGAAGATTTTGGAAGCCTTTTGAGTAGAAGACAATGTGGGAAGCTTAGTAGAGTTGGTTGGGGTGGGGATAGAGTTTACCATCTTTGAGACAGATTCGATGAAGTAAGAGTTAAAAATATTAGCTATTTCTTCTGGTGTCTTTGAAGGGCAGGGGTTGGGTGAAGATGGGTTCCCAGGATGCAATATTTGATTGAGTCCCAGAATTCTTTGGGATTATTTTTTGTTTGCAGATGGAGGGTTATAGTAAAAGTCTTTTTTGTCTTTGTGGATATGCTTTTTTGTTAGATTTCTAAGTTCTTTGTATTTTTCCAGGTGGATAGGATGTTTAGTTTTTATCCACCATTTCCACATTTTGTCTCTAGTTTTCATCAAAGAGCGAGTGGCATTGGTAAGCTATGGGGATATGTTAGATTTAACTCGAATAGTGCGAGGGGGTGCTAGAGACTTCAGAATGTTTAAGAAGGTAGCATTAAATTAGTGGACTGCATCATCTAGGGGGAGTTGTGTTAGGTGATACCAGTTTATCCTAGAGAGTAGAATATTAAATGTTTAGGGCAGAAGTTAGATATTTTGTGGCTGGTGGCAGAAATAAAATAAGTATGTATAAAGGTAAATATGTATATTAGGGTGCATACAAATACACACTGAAATGTAAAGATTTTTCGTCCAGGATTCAGAAGCAGACTTGGCTGCTAATGGTAAGTCTGTGGCAAAAGGGGCCTTTTATTAAAGAAATCAGAGATTCAGAGACCCATGAATCACAATGAAAAAATACTTCATTATCAACCAATTTGCATATCTATAAATCACACAGTGCTTACCATAATACCAAATTCTTTTCTGCTGCCCTTCTGGTAATCACTGCTGACAGCCCATGTGTCATGTTAGCACAGCCACCTGTCTCATTCAGTCCCCCACAAACACTTCTAAACACACACACACACACACACACACACACACACACACACACACTTACTCATTCCTCTCAGCTGTCCCTACTGTCACATATATGTATCCATCTATTATCTTTCTATATACACATAAATATGGGACTCTGGCAGTTTGTTGGAATGCTCAGTGGCCAACATCTGTTTAATGGTCCACATTTAGTCAGTATATGCAGATGGTTGACAGGTGCTAAAGATCTACAATCCCAGGGTAGGGGAATATTCTCTTGTGTTGAGTATTATACAAACTCAGCGGTGCATGTGTGATAGTGTGTGGATATTTGTGTTTTCAAGTTCTTATGGTTGATGTCATGACTCTCTGCACAATGTAAGTAAGTAGACCCACATATATAGATAGGTAGATAGATAGATAGATAGATAGATAGATAGATAGATAGATAGAGTATTTTAGAGCAATAGGCAACAGGACACATATATTTCAAAGATCTAGAACTTGGCAAAAAAATCCATGATTATGTGTCAGATTTTTGCCTGTCCCTCATGATATATATATATATTTTTTTTTTTTTTTGATTTTATAGCAAATTACTGAAGATTATGGTCAGTCAGTCATGCCAAATACTAGAGCTTCATATTTCCTCTTGTTCAGAAAATACATAGTGATGCAAGCTATATTGTTCTATTACCTTTACATGATTTGGAGTAATCCATATTCATTAATTTATTTAGTTAGTTAGTTATTATAATTTACTCACTGGGATAGATCAATTGGGCACAAGGGACCTTTTCAGTTGAGGCCCAAGTAAGTAAGCTCCACACAAAATACACATGCTAAGTTTGCAACAGATTATAATAAGAAAGTGGAGCATTTGTCTAATAAAAATAATATGAACAACTATCAGTTAGTGGTTAGAAGACAAAAGGTGCATGTTACACCAATGAGTAGGTAGTCCTAACTAATAAATCCATGCAAGAAAAGAAATAAAATAGATTGAACATTAACAACAGCTTAATTGACCTACTACAGTACAGAAATATGTTATTTGTATTGCACATATTAGAGATATGGCTACAGGCTAATTAATCAGCCTTCTAAACAGCAGTACATATCTTTTATCATTCACTTAGATAAATGCTGTATCTAGGCTTTATCTACTAGCACCAGCACACACACAACTTTAAGCAAGTGATATCAAGAGTTTGCTAGCACTGAGGATGTTTCTAGTTTTTCTTTTATTGTGCTAAAAGACTGGATTCAGACATTTTACCACAACCAGGGTATGTCTTTCTTTAACATGTCAGTTAGTAGACATAGCATAGATGAGAGATCTGGTACAAACTTGCCCAAGAAGTTAATTTTGGTTAGGCCTTGTCAATTCCTTTACACAAAATGGACTCTGTAGCTCAGCTATTGCTCTGACCTTGCTTGCGTCTGGTCTGATTCCCGTGGCACTTATTCTGTGACCAAAGTACTGAAGCTCGGTCTTTCTAAAGCAGCACTTGCCTTGGTTGTAATAATAGCCCTGCATGTTTAATAGTTTGGAGCACTGCCTCTAACCTCAAATCTTTTGTCTCTTTATCTGGACCATTTCTTAGCATGTCAACAATAGCTGTACTAGCATGATGTTTTAGGAGGTCACTCATTTTATGTCATAAGATTTCAAGTGCTAGGTTATACCAAATGACATCATTTTATAATGAACCATTGCCACTATATAAATGAGGGTTGTTAGTTTTTGGCTATCTTCATATAGGAGATTTGCCCAAACCCATTGGATCCATCTAATGTAGAAAATACTTTAGCATTGACTAGCTTAGGTGAAGTTTTATTCTATTGCAAGAAGAATGAACACTTCTCCATAACTGCATCATTAAGCCATTTCAGGTTAGCACATATTTGTACACTGACATTTTTCTTTATTACTGGGCCCATTGGAGCTTACCAGTCAGTTGGCTCACTCAGCTACATTTTCTATTCCACCAAGGCTTTGCATTTTTTTGAGTTCTTCCTCTGTTTTAGATAGCGTATGTAATGGCACTCTTCTGGGTTTTGTCAAGGCATATGGAATGGCATTCAGTTATAATTTACTTTTCACTGGCCCACAATTAAACAACCTTCTTCATTAAACATATCGCCACTGACTTAACTTATTTTGACCATTATACCCACTTCAATTGCCACAAATCTGCTGAGCAGATTATTTGCATACAGACAATCCAGCATGTAAAACTGGAACAAGGACCTTTGCCCTTTTATTCAGACATGTCTAAAAAAAGTACCTATACACATGAGTTTGTTTGCAGAGTAATGTATTCCTGCCTCTCCTTCATACAGCTGCAGATTCTCTAAGAAACTTCTATAAGTAGATATCACGTTAACATCATCCCCCTCTATCAGTCTTGAAACTAACTAGCTCGGAGGAGATACCAGACATTCTTCGAAAATACGTACAGTTGACAGGCATGTTAATTCAGTACAACACTCTGTCTCTTTCTCTCTCTCACACACACACACACACACACACACACACACACACACACACACACACACACTCTCTTCTACCTTCATGCACACAAACATTTTGCTTTCATGCATGCACTCACTCACTCTGCACTTACCTATTAATACAGTTAGGTGCTGTTCCTTTCAAAGGCAACGACTGCAAATCCGTACACAAATCCATTTTCAGTGTGAACACACACACACTGATTCTTCAGCATGAAATAACACAGTGGTGTGAACACACAGATCCTACTTTGGCGCGAAAAAACAAAACAGTAAGGGTGCTTTGGCACATGCGCACACCAACTTTGCTGTTACAGGTCACTGGCACAAAAAACAAACAAAAAAAGTGTTTTGGCACATGCGTACACTGAAGTTGCAGTTAAAGGTTGTGGGCCATGTGGAAGAGCTCTGAGGGCCGCATGCAGCCTGTGGGCCACAGGTTGGACACATCTGCACAAACGATCAGTATGCATTCTTAAAAATATAGTTAAATTTATGCTATTTTTATTTATTTTACATTTGTTTACTGAGATAGTCCGACTGGACACAGGTCCATTTACAGTGGAGACCCGGGGAGAAAAGCTCAACAATTAGACTAACATCAACATGGTAATACAAACAATCATATAACAGTGATAATTGAGACCTAAACAGTCTCATATAATCCAGTCTAAACAATACATCAGCAGTAAGTGAGTAAATTTACAAAGCTAGAGAGTCTCATACATCAAAGCTTTAGAGATAGGATAAAATAATAAAAAAATCATATGATTAGACATGAGATATTATGCAATTTCAGACTGATAGTAAGATACCTAACTGTAGCATATATAATGTAGAGATAGCAGGAAGGAAGGTGTAAAGTGTGCTGAGATTGTGAGATTCATGTGATGCATGGACATAGCCATGTATTCATAAGATGTGATTTGAGAGCATTTTTGAAATGTGTGTTAGTGGGGCCAGAGGTCAGTGAAGGTTATCCCAGAATCTAGCTATAGCATGAGAAAAAAGAGCTTTCCCTGAGTTGTTGTTAGCTTTAGAGATGCAGAGGAGGGATTTCTCAGTAGATCGGAGAGGACGATTAGTTCTGTATGGAGAAAGTAACTGGCTTAGTGCTGGGTTTTTTTCAGGATGTCTAACAATATTAAAAGCAACTAGCTGGTGGTAATTGAGTAGCTGGGGAAGTTCTAACCATCATAGTTCCTTTAGAGATCGACAGTGATGGGTTCAGAAGGTGCAGTTTTTAACCAACTTGGCAATTTTATTGTAACATGATTCAAGTCTGTTGAGATCAAGTTTTCTGACTTGGGTAAGAATTAACACAGCATACATTAGAGTGGAGAGTAGATGGGTTTGGACTAGAGTGATCCGTGCCTGATCTGAGAGGAATTGTTTATGCCTATATAGGGTTCCCATTTTTTGTGGACCTTTTTTATGGATGTGAGATATGGATATCAAAGAGTAGGTTATTGTCAATTTCTACACTGAAGAGTTTGGTATGGTCAGAGGGAGATATGATGGTACCATTTCTGGAAGAGATTGAAAAGGATAGGGGGTAGGTATAGATTTGTTGGGGGTGAAAATTAATAATTTTGTCTTGCTGGGGTTTAGGATTAGTTGGATATCAGTAATCCAACTTTCTACTGAAGTGAAGGATACTTGTGTGAGTTGTAGAGTGGAAAGCGATGGAGCAGAGCAGATAATAGTCGAATTGTCAGCATACTTTATAAGGGAGGCATGCTGGGTGGAAGTGTGTGGATTGTTGGTAAATGTGGAGAAGAGTAGTGAGCCTAAAATCAAGGGTTATGGTACACCTATCGTATGCCTTGCCATTGAACTGTTTGCTGCCTATGTGACAGCTTTTAAACCAGACAATAGTGGAAGGGGCAAAGGATGAGAGAGCCAGAGAGTCTAGAAGTTTGGAGTGTGAGACCATATCAAATGCTTTTGAGAGATCTAAACGTATTGCAGAAACAAAATTATTATTTCTGTGAAGATTGACCTGGTTGGTGAAAGAGAGGAGAGCAGCTGTGCTGTGATTTTTTCTGGAAGCCATGTTGTGTGGAGGAGAGAAGATTGTGTGTGTTTAGGAATTTCATGACTTGACAGTGAATCCATTTCTCATGCAGTTTAGATAAAGGGGGATAGAATGGCAATAGAACAGTAGTTTTAGAATTCATAAGAATTGCCACCTTTATGAAGTGGTGCAATATATGAAACTTTCCAGAGTTGGGGGATGTAGGCTTCCTGTATGGAGTGGTTGATGAGGATAGAAACTGAGTAAGACAGGGATTCAGCAGCACTTTTTAGGAAGTTGGCTAGTAGACTATCAGCTTCAAGGGTGGTTGGCTTTACTTTTAGGAGGAGTTTTTTAATAGTGGAAGTGGGAACTGGTGAGAGAACAAAGGAGGAGATATTTTGGTGCATTTGGTAGGCATATGTGTATGGTTGTTATTGGATAGCTGTGACGATGGATTCTGTAAAATAGTGATTAAATTGGGATGCTATGTCTTTGGTATTGTTGTATTATATGTGCATATTAGCTTTTTAGTTTGGATTTAGAGTGCAATATCTCCATTTGGCACTGGGGTTTTCCTTTGACTGTTAAACAATAGAATTATTTAACATTAAACTGCTTACCTTTTTGATTAATGTGCTATCATTGTTAGACCTCCTTGAAGGGTTCACATATGCATACTGATAGAAGTTGACAGAGGCCTACACAGTGTAACAGCAACAGAGATCTCCATGACCATGATTGCATAAGCGGCACAGTTCAGATGTCTGTGCCCATGACTGCATAAGCAACACAGTTCAGATATCTGTGGCCTTCACTGCTTAAGCAGTGCAGTTCAAATGTCAGTGACCATAACTGCATAAGCAGCACACTCCAAATGTCAAAGACCATGACTGCATAAGCAGCACAGTTGAGATGTATGTGACCATGACTGCATAAGCAGCGCAGTTGAGATGTCCATAACCATGACAGCATAAGCAGCACAGTTCTGGTAGTACAGGCTAAATCACTGATGGTGTAAGTAGTTTGTTCTTCATATTCACTTCAGTTTGCTCCTATGAGATTGTAAAGGTGGACTTTCAGGCATCTGTCTGCATGCTATAAGGTGTGTTTCATCTTGGAAACACCACATTCATATGTGCTTCCTTTTTTGTACTTTTCTATCATGAGATTCCTGCCAGTTTAGCAATGTTTGCAAGAGCATTTTTTTCTGTTGTAAAATAGCATTATAGGCTGTGCATAATTTATTGTTACTCATGTTGAAAGTCAGACCTTAAGTTCAGTATTCATTGTAGGCTAATACTAATTCTAATACTAACATCAATATTACTGCTTTTATTACTAATGCTAATATTAACATCAATATTACTCATTTTACAACTACAGCTAATGCTTATATCAGTGCTACTTCTTTTATTATTACTAATACTAATATTAATATCAATATAACTCCTTTTACTACTACAAATTTCAATATTACTCCTTTTATTACTAATTATACTAATACAAATATCAATATTTCTTTTACTACTAATACTTATACTAATATCAATATTATTCCATTTACTACTACTAAATACTAATATCAATATTACATTTTTCACTGCTACTACTACTACTAATAATAATGCTACTTATTATATTGATAATGTTATACTGATAATGATGACCTTACATTGCTGAAGCTGGATTTACCGACTACCTGCATAGCTCAATTTTTTTTTCAGTCACAGGTGATATATGTTGTCTAGGTTCCCATTACCTCTCAGATGGTACAGCTTCCTCCATCAATTCTCTCCCATGCAACAGTTCCTGGTCTGGTAGTATCCTTGCCCCATGGCCCCCATCCTTGCAGTCAAGGTCACCAGATTCCCCCTCAAGTACTGTTGAAGTGAGTTGCATGGGAGAAGGATCACCATATTTGCATAGCGTTCTGGAACATTGTTACATGATATAGTTATGGCTCTACCTTACATCATGTTTGCATTGCAGTATGAGGCTAGGAATGCCATGACGTGTGGCACCTGGAACATTACTACCACAGGCCCAAGGATGATATCACCTCCAAGCCTACCCACACACATTAGCCAGGTCTTTGCTTACAGTTCCAAACTTCACAAGGATTTTGCAAGTCTCATTCCCTCAACCAGACAATCAGCCCCAACCCTTCTTCCCAAACAAAAGCAAGCAGGCAAAGCCCTGACACACTTCTTGTCACCCTGCCACCAGTCCCAACAAACATTTTGAACTCTGGCCACCTCAGTCATAGTGAAGCTCTATCCCTGTACACCAGTAGAGCTGGTCTACCTGATTGGGTAAATCTAACTTCATCCTTGGCCACATGATACTACTATAGACTTTGTTTATTTATTTATGAATGTATTTTGCTTTCAATTTTAAACAAGTAAACTGTACTTAATTATCTTTATTTTATACTTGTTTTTTTATGTTATGTTTCAGAGGAGACACCATTTTGACATAAAGCACAATCCCCATTACATTTAGTATCCCCTTTTTCTTTTGACAGCACCATAGATTTTCACATTCAACCACTAGCTTTTCTCTACGCACTTTATTTCTATACCTGACTGCATATCTGTTCTATTGTCTTCACATGTGTTGGTTTAAAATGCTAAGATTCTTTTTTTGACTCTGTCTAGGAACTTTTCTTTCTGAGGTGCTAGAGCCATGAATATTTCATGTACAGAGATCTACTTTACTATATTATATTGAGCAGTGGTGGAAGAAAAAAGGTGGAAAGTTGACAGTATGGATGAGAGGTAAATCTCAGGATCAAGAGGGAATAAGTCAAGTAAAGGAAGGATTAGATGAAACAATAAATGGCAGCTTAAGTTCTGTAAGGAAAAAGAAAATAATTAAATGAGACAAAAACGAAAAGAATAGAATGAGACAAGTAGTAAAATGTGTCTGGGGAAAGGGTGACTTTGAAAAGAAAAGACATGAGAGCAGCAGAAGAACTGGAAAAAAGGCAGAGCTAAACTGGCCCAGGTACTGATACAGAGTGAGGAAGAAAAGCCAAACATCTAGGGAACAGAATGGTGAGAAGAAAACTGGAATGAAAGGAAAATGTGGGTCTGACTGAAGAAAAGCACAATATAAACAATCTTCTATAGAACGGTGGAGAATCGGGACATGGTGGAACAGGAGAGAATACAAATTGTCAAACAAGCACAATTACAGCTAAGAAACTGGAGATAAATTACCAAAAAAGGATGAGCTACAACGGTAGACAAGGATCTGAGGGAAACGTCAGACAAAAGCAAAGACAGCAGAAGGATGGAATAAAGTGGAGAAAGACGATGAGGAAGCATTGCAGATATTAAGGAAGGTGAAGCAATTAACTTATTTTTGAAAACAATATTCTTTTTTACTGGTTTGGAACATGATCTCTGAACAAATAAAATAATAACTCTACCATACCATAGAACTGTATGTATACTCCTGCCTAAAAACTGTACAGATTTAAAGAAACTATATTTAGCAAATAATTTTTCTCTAAAGACACTTAAAAATGTGGCAAGTTTTGAAACATTTTTTCGAGATTTCTCTGTATTAATTCCCACACACAAAGAACACATTGTTAGGTTCATAGGTATAAACTAGGCTAATGACTATTTATATTTGTTTACTAGAGTAGTGCACTGATCTCAATGGACCATTTGCAGGCATAGCCGGGTACTGGGGCCCCTGTAAGCCTGTCCATGCAACCCAATTGTATCCCGTGAGTTCTATTGCATTAGAGATTACTTTAAGGTGGTGCTAGTTAAGGCATTATTTAGCTGTTGCCTCTGTCTATCAAAGACATAAGTGTCAGACAAGGGGTGATTTTCCAATTTCCCATCCACTGGTCCAGGTGACAATTGAATACAGCTAGGGAAGGACTCTGTTTCACATGGATGGGAAGACTGTTCCAGAGAACAAGATTTTCTGAGGTACATACCTGTCCCACCAACATTTCCTGTTTGAATTGCAAGCAAAGTTTAAATTTTTGGATCTGGCACTTCTAATGTTATTGATTTTGCAGGTATGTAAAAGGTCCATCAGGGCGAGATCCACCTCTCAGCAGTCTGTAGAAAACAGAGTACAGAGACAGGGATTTAAGTTGATCTGCATAGGGCATTTTTCTTAAGCCCTATATTCTTTTATGATGTAACAGCTGTTGAATGTGCCTGGTCAAGTATATACTGAAGGGAGTGTTTTACTCAATGAAGGGTTAGATAAGGTTGAGTATAGGGGCTCATTGACTTCTCTGGACTTAGATGCCAGGGCCTTACTTATAAGCTGAGTGATATAGAATGACTTTTGTACTATCTTAGATGCAAGTTGGTCAAAAGCCAGGCTACTGTTTAACTGAGTCCCTAAATCCATGACTACTGTGTCTACTTTTAAGAGTGTTTAATTGATGACATATTTTCCAGGTAGCAGATTTCCCAAAAGGTACTTGTATGCATTGCTTGACACTGAGGTTTAAGCTGTACCTTTGGCACTAATCATTTGTCTGTGTTAGATGTTCTTGTAAACTTTCAGTATCTTTGGGGGGGGGGGGTTCTATGATATCTCTCAGCTTGCAATCATCTACAGATTTGGTAAGCCAGAGGCCCTTAACATTGGCCTGGACTTCTATGAAATAGATGGCAATAAAGAGCAGACTCATCACAGAGCCCTCGGAGATTCCACTTATATCTGGTCACCTTGTGGAGATGGTCTTTCCAATCCTAACCTCCTATGTCCTGTCTGAGAGTCAACTGAATAAACAACAGGTTACATGGGGTTTATGTCTAATTCTATGAATCTGTTTACAATGTCAGAGTGGGGTATTGTATCAAATGTCTTAGCTAGGTCAAGGTAGGCAGTATGCACCATTTTACCCTCATCTATTCACTTGGTGACAAAGAAATCAAAGAAGTCCACCAGGTTCAGTAGGCATGACCTGCCTTTGCAAAAAAACAGACTGGGTTGAGTCCAGTGTCAGAAGGTTTCTTTTGTCAGTGTTATTTTCAGGATAATTCTTTCTATGACTTTGCAACTAAGACTAGTCAGACTAATTAATTAACTAGTTAATGATAACCAGCTTATCTTAAACCCCCCAAAAACTAAGTTACTCCTCTTTCTCCCCAAAAATAATGACCACCTTAAGACTACCTTCTCAATCTCTTCACAGAACAAATACCACCATAAATGTAGACACAAACACGAAACCTCTGGGCATGACCATTGATGATCAGTTAAAATTTGACATGCACATACACCAAGCAATTAAAAAAATGAACCAAAAGCTGGGCCTGTTCTACTGCAACTCTAAATTACTCTTTCTTGAATCCAGGGATTCCCTTGCACAAGCATATGTCCTTCCCAGCCTCCTTTATGGATCAGCTGTACTCACCAACCTCCAATCCTGTCTACTCTTAAGTTAGAACAAACCTATAATAAAATGGCCAAATTTGCAGCCAACTTACCCAGTTCTACCCACTATTGCATAGCCCTACACAAGCTACAATGGCTTGAATTCCCCCACCTTCTAAAACTATCCCAGCTACAACTAACCCATCTCATACTAAATAAACCCACTGCCTGTCCCACTCTCAACAAGTTAGTTTCCTACTACCCCCCTCTCGCTCCCTTCACAGTTCTGAGAAACTCCTTCTTGAAACATGTACCCCAAAAATGAACATAGGCAAGCTCCTTCACAACTCATCTATAACTAAAATCTGGAACAACCTCCATTCAATTCTACGAAACATCACAGAAACTAGCAGCTTTAAAATGCAACTAAAACACTTCCTCCAGAACAGTTGGTTTATGCCCCTGTCAGCATCCAACCTGAACACTTGCTTGACTCTACCTAATTTACCTAATCTCAAAAATTCTTGACTGCAAACATACCATTTCATGCTTTATGACTGCCTGTTTAAATTGTAAAAATTATCCTCAACCTTCTCTTAGTCACCACTTCACTGTTAAAACATTACACATTATATATATCTCTCTGATACTTACCGTGTTTCATAGGTAACCTCAGTCATGTTCCCTTCTTACTTGCTATACTACAACCTAACACATCTTAGTGTAGTGCGATCTCGGAGTTGATATGTTTAAGTAGCAGGGGCTGTGGGGTTGCAGGGGGGCTTGCCCCCTGCTTATAGCTAAAAAAGTGTAATATGGTTTGTTTTTTATTTGTTTCTGTATGTAGTTGTGCTGGAATATAGTACATGTTGGTTTCCTATGTTTTTTCAATGTTATGGGATTCAATGTTTTGAGTTTTCAGTGTTTTGAATTTTTAAGATTTTGGTCTCAATGTTTTGAATTTCAGTGTTATGGGCTTCTGATGTTCTAAAGTGAATCCAGCATAAGTGTATGTATGTTTGGGGTGGGTACTCAGTTTATTGGGTGTAATGTGTGTTTCTGACAATCAGGTATTATTTTTAGTGCTTGTGCATGACAGTCTTGCCCCTAGAAACATTGTTTATATCAGTATCTCCCATATAATGTGCATCATCTATATTACAAGTAGGTTCATAGTTTCAAAAGTACTTACTAGGCTGTTGATCTGTGAGGATCATAAGACGCAAGTCAGAGAATTCGTATGGCAATTATTAGCACATACATTTTTGCAATATGAATCTCCAACGATGGGCTACACAAATGTATGGTTGGTTACATGCTTGTATCTCCTATACACATGGACCATTGTAGCTAAACCAAGTGAAAATGTATGGTTACCTACCCATTCGTCTATGTTACATGTGGACGTAAGAGAAGCACTCCACCTTATATGGAAGAGAAGCTGGTATCATAGAAGTGGTAGTCTGTGTGACACATCAGTATCCTTCCAGCATGTTATGTTACTCTTACAGAGCAGACTGAGGTCCCTTGAAAGGGTGTTTCTGATAGTTTGGGATCTGTTGTTGGTATGTACATGAGGTAGTGGTTCATAGGTAGGTACTAGGCTGTCGGCCCAAGGGTCTAAATAAGCCTAGCCATCAAGGTTCCCTGGTTTACGCCACCCAAGAAAGTTGTTTTCCTGTGCCCCTGTTGAGCAGAGCCAAAGAAGTGATCCCTGGGGTGTATTTCTTATTTCCCATCCACTCATCAATCTTTTTCTTGAAGAGTGCTAATTTTGAACTTTGCTTGACATAGATGGGTAGCTTGTTCCAGCATAATGGAAGTCTTAGGGACAGGAATTTATCCCTCCAGCATGTCCTGTGTATTGTGGTGACAAGGTTTAGGTCCCTGAAGCATGCAGCTCGGAGGGATTTCTTTAGGTGTAGCATGTATGACAATGAGAAAATTCCAAGGCTTTGAAATGGTCTGCATATATATTTTTTTAAGGTTTAGACCCTTGAATGTTTTAGTGAGGAAGTGATTGGTCATTCCAGCTTTGATAGTGCTTGGACAGGTACACAGCAAAAGGGGCTTTATATTCCATGATCAGCCTAATAAGTGCTGGGTACAGATGGAGAATTATGTCACTGAATATGGATGCCATACCTTTCAATATAAGCTATGATGAAAAAGGACTTTCTTACAATATTGGCTGTATTGTGCTCAGAGGACAGTTGTTTGTCACCATAGGTTTCAAGATCTCCAACTACAGGATTAGTTTCAAAGGGGATGTTGTCAATGTGATAGTTACAGAGGGAATCTTGCTTGCAAAGGCTAAAATTACATATTTCCTGCCATTTCATTTTAGTCCATGTTTTTATACCGACTTTTTGTTTGGGACAAGCCCTCTTATAGGACCATAGTGTCCTCAAGGGAGCTTATGATAGTGCCATGTTTGCAGTTGTTTGCAGACTTTGTCAGCTACGATCCCTTAACATTACGTTTGACTTCCAACAATTAAATTCTAAAGAAAAGTGGCTTAAGGATTGAACACATAGATACCTGACATGTCACAGTTGTTTAGATGAGATAGAGCCACTCCTTATATTCCATTATCTTTGTTAGCCAATTTGTTATTCAGTGAACTAAATAGGGATTAAACATTTGGCGAACTTCGTTTCTCCAAGTCTTTTGGGTTTCTAGTACCGTGATGAGAGTAGACCTTACTCCTAAGTCAAAGTATGATTAAACTTCATGCAATTAGTATTGTTTTGATCTTTAATGTTAGCTAAAAGCACTCTTTGCAGAACCCACAATGTGCCCAGAAATGGCTCTGTCTGTAATTCATATGGTGTTACATGTATTGCTAGCATATCTAAATACAACTGTAAATTCTTTTTTATGAGACCCATTGCTCCTACTACCATTGGAACTGTTTGGCTATCCTTCTTCTGCATTGCCCTCATTTCTGCCTGCAGATCCTGGTATTTATGACTTTTTCTCTCTCTGTATGTAAGACACTGTAATCAGTGGGTATAGCAATTCCAATGATCAATGCTACTTTTTTTTCTGGACTACTAAGTCTGGTTTTCTCTTATCTGTTTTTGAACTGTTGTAATGGGTAGCACCATATGATATAAACTTCATCATTCTCTATAATGCCTAGTAGCTCATGTTTCTAATGCTTCTCAGCTTCTTCAATATTATGATGTTTCCATAGTCCAAAAGGCAATAGTCTTGCCACATGATTATGCCTTTCAGTGTATAGGCCATCTGCCATTAGTGTATCAAACCTAGCAACAAGATGTGAAACCAAAATGTATGTAGTAGTACACTGTCCTGGACTGCCAATATTAACTTTTCATCTTTTATTTTAAATTCACCTCTCCTTTAAACATTCCTGCATCAGATCTTGATCTACATGAAGAGATGATTTATCCTTTTTTAATTTCTCCATGTTTTGGGGGCTTCTAACCATGATGGGAATGGACCCCATTCCTAAGTCAAAGTATGATTAAAGTTCTTGAAATTAGTATTATTTCAATGTTTGATACTAGCTAGAAGTGCTCTTTGCAGCACCTGCAATGTGCCCAGTAGTGACTCCTGCAATTTGTACAGTTGTACATGCATTTGTAACATATTTAAGTACAACTGTAAATTCTTTTTTATAAGACCCGTTGCTCTTACCTCTTTTTGAGATGCCTGGGTATACTTCCTTCACATTGTCCTTGTTTCTGCCTGTAGATTCTGGTATTTTATTAATTTGTGTCTCCCTGTACATAAACACTGTAGCCACTGGGTGTAGCAATTTCAATGATCAGTGCTACTTTTGTCTTCTTTTTATGGACTACAATATCTTGTTTTCTAACATCTGTTCTTTGAACTGTTGGTAATGGGTGATCCCATGTGATATAAACTTCATAATTTTCTATAAAGTTTTGTGGCTTATGTTTCCAGCATTTTCAAGCTACCTCAATATTATAATGTTTGCACAATCCCCAATCCAACCGTCTTGACACATTAGTATGCCTTTCAGTATACAGTCCTTCTGCCATTACTATATCGCAACCAGCAACAAGATATGTGACCGTTTCCAATTCTGTTTTTCAAAACCTACACTTGTCTGTTTCTCCCACATATTCAATAGACTTTGTAAACCAATGTGTTTGCTGTCCCGTATCTTGGGCCTCCAGTATTAACTTTTCATCTTTTGGTTTAAATTCACCTCTCCTTAACCTTTCTTGTAGTCGATCCTGATCAACATAATGTTGTTCCAAGAGTTTTCTCTACTTGCAACTATATTTATGCATTTTCCACATTTCTTGCTTTCTCTTCTGATCCTTCACCTTACATTCTGTCTTCTGTTTTTGGCACATTCAGTTGTTGCCTGATTTTTAGCTACTTCTAGTTTGATTTCCATTACCACTTGAAGCTGATATGCTTCTGCTAAACTAAGCAGAGAAGTCATCTTAAACTTACTCTTCTCATGTTTCAAAACTTTCACTACATTCGGGTCCTGTGAGATCATCAGATGTGCATGCAGTCCCACAATTGCAGATCTATACATGTAATCAATTTCGAGGAGATCCATACCACATATTTAATAAGCATGAAGCATCCTTGTTTTCCTGTCCGACCTATCCACACCTTTTGGGGCCAGGCAATCACTTCAAACTGTAAGTTAGGACAGAAAGAACAAATTGGTTTACAGCTTGGACTTTGTTCCTGGATGTCAGTGCTGTTTTCAGTATTAACTGTAGTCTTCTAAATATCCCTCACTACGTTTTATTCACATTTGTTCATGTTTTATTGTTGAGCCTTCATCAATTCCCAAATATTTATACACTCCCTCTTGCTCAAGTTCTTTTTATGTCACATTCCTGTTCCAGACTGTTGTTTTCATGGTGTTACAGCTTTCCTGCTTTAAAGGTTGCTTATGCACATTTATCAAGACCAAATGACATTCTTATATCATCTGAAAAAGTTTTGACCACTTGCAGTTGTGCTTTCAGTTCCTCATCTGATGAACTATACAGTTTTAAATTATCTACAAAAAGAAGATGAAAAGTCTTTACACTTTGTTGTTTTCTGGAAGCCAAATTGTAGTCATGACCTGATTTGTTAAGTAAACAGCTTAATGGGTTAAGGGCAAGACAAGAGATCAGTGGTGACAGAAAGTCACCCTATGATATTCCCTGTTAAATTTTTATCTCTGGACCTTTATCATGGCTTAACTGCAAAGTTGTTTGCCATTGATTCATGGTCACTGTAATTTAATCGATCAGTGTAGGGTGTATCTTATAGATTTTTAAGCACTCTTTTATCCATAAACATGGGATACTGTCAAATGCTTTTTTGTAGTCTATTCATGCCATAAAATTCTTCCCGTTTTGCAGTTCTCCTTTATGAATTTATTTAACAACAAATGATCCTTTGTTAATTATGACTTTCTTTTATTACCATTTTGTTCTATTGCCATGATTGAGTTTTCTTCTAAATGACTATAAACTCTGTTGGCATCAATTACAGAGTATTGCAAGTTATTGGCATATAGTTTTTAGGATAGCTTGCTGGTTCACTTTTAAGTAAGAATATTGGTTTTCCTATTGTTAACCAGGCTGGTGTCTATTCAGGGTGGGCATATAAATAGTTCTTACTCATGGCTAAATCTTCATGTAAAGATGTTAATACTTTTAGCCAAAAATTAGTACTGCATCTGGGCCTGCGTTTTCCAGTTAGGAGCTTTTCTTTGTTTCAATCTCTCTGGCTGTTAGTTCATCCCATTTCATATCCTGCACATTTGAACTTCTTATTATTTCTTTTACTTCTATCCATTTAGCATCTTTGTTATGTTCCACAGGACCTTTATAGAGATTTCTCCAAACTGTATTGATTTCTTCTTTTTTGGTGGTGTTTCAATTGCTTTTGCCTTGGCTCCCAATTCTCTATAAAACTTTTTTGAGTCATCAATAAATTGCTTATTTTGTACATTTGCTTTATATTTATCTGCATATCTTCTTATGTTTTTCTTCCTGTGCTGATTTTTTTAGTTTATTTGCAATAATGTATGATAGATCCTGATCTGTTCTGATACTGTGCATTGCTTTTATCACATCTTTCTTTCTGAGTATATTTATTGATCTGTTCCCTCTTCTATACTCTTCTAACAATGACACTTCTTGTCTTACTTTATAGTTTTCTCTTGTCGATACTTCTATGATGGCCTTTTATTTCTCCCTTTCCTTTCCCTTGCCACTGTGTGTTATTATGGTAAGAGTTTATCTGTTATTAATTTAGCTCTGTAGTAATATATTCTATTTACTTTTGTCATATCACATGAATCGGTATGAACAGTCCTTATTACTGTGTTCATTTGTTTTATCAAGCTTCTAACTGTGTGGATATATTCACTTTCTGTAGTCTATTTCTTTCATTGATCTTAATATGTCTGTGTATCTCTATTAAATCAAGCCACCCTTCTCTTAGATCATTTTCTTCTAAACTGAAGGCACGTTCTTTGTTTTCCATTTCCTGCTGTCATTCTATAGAAAGTTCTAGAGCATCTTTCTGTGCCATATTTTCTTCATTTTCATCCTGTGTCATCCATTGCTCCTTCATATCGGAACTCCCTGGCCTATCACTCCATTTCTTGTTCCTTCCCTTGCTGTGAAATTCCAACTGAACATTTATACTGGTTTCCTATGGAAGGCACCAAAGTACCTTTATATGGCAATTGATCAGATGTTTCCTGCTTCACTGTTGTTTCCTTAATTTGGGGATCCATTACTCTATCCTGCTGTGATGTTATATGAGTTAGATTTTCTGCACTAAATCCTTTACTTCACAGTTAATCTATAACCTCAAGTTCTATTTCTTTAACTTATCCATTACTAATCCTCTTTTCCACTTTGTTTTATTTTTTTGTACTGTAAAAATTTTCATGTCCGGATGCTTTGCCTGTATTTCTTTTCAAATATCTTCGGTGCTGTTCTTTTTGTATTAATTAGCTTTGTTTTCTCTTACATAAATATCGCACCAGATTAAATCTCTCTTTCTTTCCCATGTCTGTATTTCTTCTTCAGATGACTCCTGCTCCTCCTGTTTCTCCTTACTTTGGGGATTTGCTGTGATGTAACCTATGTTAGAATTTCTACACTAAATCCCTCACTACGATAGAATTCCATAACTTCAACTTCTATTTTTCTAACTTCTTAATCTTCTGTTCTGCATTCCCTCTTTGCCATCTTTTTTTTAATTGTGAAATTTTCCATATTTGGATACCTTTGCCTCTGTTTCTCTTTAAATATCTTTGGGGATGCCTTTTTATGTTGATTAATTTGGTTTTCTCCTTTGCGTAAATATTGCACCATATCAGATCTCTCTTTCCCATGTCCATATTTCTTTCTAATACCTTTAAAAAGGTCTCTAGATTTTGTTCTTTATATTTTTGCACATCTAGTCACTTCTTTTTCCGTACAGCCCAAGGGTTGTTGGTCTGTATCATGTTTTTCATAAATCTTTTGTATTAACGAACATAAATTTTTATTTGTAGCTTCTGACAGTTTTTCTTGTGGACATATTTTTCTTTCCTCTGATTTCCATCTTAATCTTTTTGTATATCTTCTGTCTGGAAATTCTGGACTTCCTGCATAATAGTAACAATGCATAAGTTATTTCTTATCCTCAGTAATATACTCTAGTGTCTTGTTGGCTCTTTTTTGGCCTGTCAGTTTTTATGATTTTTTGTGGGCTGCTACTTCCTTCAACAACAGTGGGACTATCCTCCCCTGGGTTTTGCCTAGCCCCATTGTAGGAAAGTTTCCATATCCTGATGATTCTACAATATCATTTTTTCCAATCCTGGCACTAGTGTACCTACCAGGATTGGGCACTGTTTTATCCTGGGTCTTGTGCACCCAGCTATCTTTATTATTTGTTAACCTACTTTGTTCCATGATATAGGCTATATAAAATACAGTCTATATATCAGTGTTGTCTTGGTGAGGTTTTGTGTAAAAAGCAAGTCCACCTCATGAAGGCTGTCACCAAGACTTGAGGATGAATTCTGCTACTTTCCTTTGCTTGCTGACTTATCTCTCCATTCAGTTTTTTGATTTAACTGGGAGTTTGTCAGTGATGCCTGAGTGTTTGATGGTGTTACACAATTACAAGGTATAGACAGGCAATGTGAGTGATGCCTGAGTGTTTGACGGTGTTACACAATTACAAGGTATAGATAGGCAATGTGAATTGATCTGCCCTTGTCCGTTGCCTGAATGAATTTTTCAAAGAAGTCAGCCAGGTTAAGTAGACAGCATATGCTCTTAACAAACCCAAACGGGTGGGCTGAGAAACTGTAGGTTTCCTATAGCCCTATTTATTAGTTCCATGATGATCCTTTTCTTAGCCTTGCAGATGTGTCTGGTCAAGCTTAAGGATCTGTAATAACCTGGGTCTGTTGTAGCCCAACCTATATGCAAGGGAATGATTCTTGCTGATGTACATTCACCTGGTACAAGACTAATGTTGAGTAACCACTGCAAGGGATCTGACAGTACATGTGTCAGGCTAGCCATTAAGTAGCCTGGTGTGCTATCTAGCCCCACAGATGTAATGTTCTTAACCTTAGAATAGTGCCTTGAGAAATTGTTCTTGGGAGATTTGATTGGGGAGGCGGTAGATGTGGATATTTGATCTGAGAATATTTGAGGGAAGTGAGGGTGAACTTGATGCTGAATTTCTCTGGCAATGTCATCTGGGACCGAGTATATTGTTATCATTTACTATTAGATGTACACGTTGTTGGCCATTGTTTATGACATTTCTAACATAAAGTTGGCTGTGTGGTTATTTTTATCTCATATCTGGCTTTGGTTAATTTGAGTTCAGGATTCAGTTTCTTATTTTGCTTATCAAGAGCATTTTTAACTTCATGAAGGTTACATTTATTGTTATGTGGGAGTGTTAATTAACTGGTGTAGGTTGCTTGTATTATGAAGCCCAGAAATCCCTGGGCTTACATGCTTGAGGATATACAAGTCTTCCAGTTGATAGTGGGATAGTTGAAGTCTCCCAGGAGATTTTTTTTTTGTCTTAATGCATATACTGGTTAGATAGGAAGTATGGGTCATGGGAACATTGAGGGGGCTCTTGTAGTTAGCTATGATGTGATAAATGGTTTTATTAGTCAGTTGAATGTACCAGACTTCCAAGTTGTTATCTTGCTAATAAGATTGGAGATGAGATATTATTAGGAATAATCAGGCACAACCTCCTTTAGTGCTTACTTCTAATGTGTATAATTCTTAGCAGCTACAGTTCTGCCCTGAATTCACATTTCCATCCTAGTAATTTCTCATTTGCTTTTGTTGTAATGCTATTCATTAGTAAGGCAAATGATGTTCTGCTCAACAGGTAACCTTGATTTAAATCTTTTTGCTTCTGTTTGTTTCACAGAATGACTATTTATTAATAGAATTCTTCTTGTTCCTTTATGCTTGTATTCTCAAAAAAAAAAAAAAAAAAACAGTTAACATACAACAAATTACACACATCTGCAAAGTCTCCCATGACTTCTCATTCTTCATATTACTGTATTACTGTCTGTTACAACTTACTATTTTCATAGGACTCTCTTCCACTACATCATATCCACCATGGCTATTGTAATTATTTATAACCTTCTTGCATCTTTATTTTTCACTCTGTATACTTTATCTAAGAACAAGTAATTTAACCCCAGTGTCTGTCTCAACTGTAACATATTCATTAACATTTTCTAACCATTTTGACAGAATTGTCAAAGTGAAGTAGGTTAGATTCAGTGTAATGCAAGAATTCACAATATTCAGTTTGGGGAAGTAGATAGGAACCTGTACTCTCCATGGATGACAAGATCTTATTACAGCACATGATTTCATTATCTGTAATCTGAATCTTTTAGTTTTGTTGCTGATGCTACCACCCAGCAGTGTGTGCATTGGCTCTAGATGATTGTCATTGATGATATGATACCCCACCCCATGTGCAAAAATGGAAAAATGGTTTATGGATATATAGATATATACCTGTCTGTCTACATGTTAGTAGCTATCTATATATATATATATATATAAAAATATATGTGTGTGTATGTGTATCTATATATATATATATATATATATATATATATATATACACACACATATATATTTACTATCAAATGTGGAAAATCAAAATAATTGTCCACCTTTTGATTGAAACAATTAGCTGAAATTGGTAATAATTACCAAAATTTCGGAAATGGTAACATGGAATCAACATTTGAATGCCAGAAGTTCCAGTGTTGAAAATCCATGTTACCGGTAATGTTTTTGCAGGGGGGCAAACCCCCCAAGCCCCCTTGCATATTATATATTCCAACTCCAAGATTGCACTACAGTGAGAACTACAGTTCCCAATCTGTTATCTGTTATCAGAACGTCGATTCCACATTAGTAAATGCATACGACCATTCCCTAATGTGTTGTCTCACATTTTCTGGATCTGCATTATGAGGACTTGAAAATAACTTTTCGGACTTCCAAGCTTTGCATAAATGCCAATATATATTTTGATAGTAAACAATATACACATATATATATATATATATATATATATATATATATATATATACACACACACACACACACACACACACATATATACATATGTGTGTATGTATATATGTATAGTTATTGATTTAGATTTATAAATAAATAGATCAAGTAGATTAATTAAGATATGTATAGTAACATAATTAGCTCAGAGAAGGAGTAGGATGACTTTAAATATAAGACGAGAACGTCCTTGCAACAAATTAGTCAGGTATTTTCATATATTAATCATCAATAATGACTTATTTACCAATTACCATTGTATAAAAGGAAAGTCCGTGTTTAAAACAGTTGAAGTTGGATCCTCATTTATAAGTTCATAAAGAAGTTAGCAGGAACTTGCTTAAAGGCCCAAGTGGCATGCAGTATGACAATCCATTTGGGACCTGGGGACGGGTATATCTGCTGGCGTTGCTTACAAATCAGCAGTGGACTCTGTGACTAGAAGTGGTCTACAACCTTTGACTTTGGTTACAAGTGAGTCTGTTACTGGAATAGCTTTGTTGACCGTGTATTTCTGCAGAATAAAACATCTAAGGTATTCTTTTGTTTGATTTAAAAGATAAATGAGCCTGTGATTTTGATTCCATTATGGCTGCATTAGATAAAGTTTTAACTCTATCTATCTGAAGATAGATAGATGTAATTTCCACGTATTTACCATGAAAGTCCAAATGGAGAAACAAACTTCTTTTTAGAGAAGGCCGAGGGAGAAAGGGACCACAAGAAATAACATTTGTAGATATACAACATATACAACACTAGTGTAACATTTAGCAAAATAAAGCACAGATCTATGAGAACTATTTATAGTATTACTTATAGCATATACAGACTACTCAGGTAAATTTAACAGTATTACATACAAAGTGATGACAAAAAAGAAGATATTTATGAAATAAACAAGTCTATTTTGCAGCAATGTAGTCAGCACTGTAGTATTTCATTAGGTCAGATATAATTATACAAGTTTTGTGTACGAGTAGAAGCCAGAAAAAAATAAGATAGAAGAAACAGTCACTAACATGTATGTGTACATAGAAGAGGTAGTGTAAAAATAATTTACCCTGACATTAATATGAAACAAAACAAAAGTCAGGGGTACAGATTCTTCTGAAATAAGCACAGCAAAGAAAAAATGTAGTGATAACCTAGAGGGTGACTGATAAACATGAAGAGGAGCAGAAAGTAAGATGGGAGATTAGCAGTTTGGATTCAGATCAGGATGCAACACAACTGACCCAATGTTTACAGTGAGGCAGGTGGCTAAGAAGAAGCTAGAGATGAAGAAAGAGTCCAATTGGCCATTCATAGACTTGGAGAAAGCATATGGCAAGCTGCCAAGAAAACTGATTTGGGTAGTCTTGTAATGGTTTATGTACCAGAAAAAATGGTAGAGTTTGGTGCAAGCTGTGTGCAAAGATACAATGACTCAAGTACTATGGTTTTGGACTCACAGAGGGGTTCCCAGTGGAAGTGGGTGTGCATCAGGGTTCAGCTCTGAGTCCACTGCTGTTCATACTTATGATGGACTATATTAGCAAACAGGTTGGAGGTGACAGGTCAACAAAGTTACTGCAGGCAGACAATGTGGCATTGCAGACAGACTGTGTGAGCTAGAACATCCACAAAGGATAGAAGAGTGGAATGTAAAACTGAAGGCATATGGTCTGAAACTGAGCACAGATAAGGCATTTGTAATGGAAGGTGAATGGGAGCAATCAGAAGAAGCTGAAATTTGAGATAGAAGGTAAAGTAATGGAAATATTTAACAGTTTTAAGTATCTGTGCGGGTTGGTTGAGGAAAGGGGAAACCTAATTGAGGAGATCAAAGCAAGAATCAGAAGGGGATGCTGCCAACTGGCACAGAATGTCAGGGGTAGTGAAGACAGAAGAATGCCAAGGATGCTGAAAAGTAATGTGTTTAAAACAGTGGTGTGACCTGTACTAGTGCATGGCAGAGAAACCTGGGCAGTAACGGCAGGGCAGTTGAGGAAGCTATAGGTCAAGGAGATTAAGTGCCTGAGATGGGTGGTAGGATGCACACTGTGTGACAGAGAAATAAATGGGGACATCAGAGCAGAAGCCAAAGCAACTCCAGTCACTGACAAGGTCAAACAAACAAATTGTGGCAGTTCAGGCACATGTGCAGGAAAGCAAAAGAAAATCTGGTGAAGAAGATTTGGGATAGACAAGAAAAAGACAAGAGGAAACTAGGGCATCTAGCAAAGAGGTGGATGGATTGCATGATAGAAGACCTGTGACAGTTGAAGAAGGTAAGAGAGTGGCACTGAATCGATAGAGATGGTGACAGTAGACACAATACCCCTACACCATATTGAAACTGGGGAAAAAGGGGGGATTGATGATGATAATACAAATAAAATTATATCAAGTATATTCTTTCCTTCAAACATAGAGTTCCGTAAACAAAGGTACACAGTCTCTCACACCAAGACAAGTAATAATTTTCCAGGTCGAGAACTGATATCAAAAGTACATAAAATCTCCTAAGCAGACCCTCTTCTCCCTGAATTCCTTTGTAGGATGATGACCATTGTTTCTTGGCTATAATCTACACTAATTATTCTTACTGCACCACATTATCCAGAACAATTGGTCAAGTACACAACACCCTCCCTATGATATTCCAAATTCTCAGAATTACTTGTTGTGTAGCCGTCTCCATTGTACATCACTGGTTACATGATTGTTCTACTAAAGTCTTATAGCTAAACCATACAGGAATGATCTGTGCTTGACAAATTTTGCTAACTATATATCACCCTATCTTAGCATCTTTTATACTTCCTGCTACACTGCTTTTCTCCATGGCTGTGCCATTATTTATGGTTTTAAATTAAAACTTCCCCTGAAATAGTCTCAGTATAGCACTGAATTGGGTCTTTTCTTCCAGGTGACTCTGAAAACATCTATTTATTTCTTAACAGAATTCCAATTATTTTCAGTATGTATGCCTCAAATAATTTGTCATCTAGTTTGACTGCAGGTATCCATGGTCAGGTTTTCCATCAGATTTATGACTTTGTACTGTTAAGCTGACAGTGGATGTCAGAGCTTTTTTACATGGTTTCAGGAGTTTGATATAATATACCTGTTATGGTATTCTCTTACTAGTCTCTTTAACGCTATACAGTACTTAATTTATTTTTCCACTAAATGGACCCTGGTTCTTAGTCTAAGTATATGGAAGAGGAAAAAGCTAACACTTGGTCTTCAGTCCTAAATTCTCTGGTCTTTGCATTTCTGTTATGCACCCCTTATTGTACTGGAGGGGCTCTTTCTATTCCCTTAAAGTTGACTAATTTCAACCTATTTAATAAGTTACTATAGTGTTACATGTCAGTCTTAATCAAGATTTTCTCTTCTTCTCATGTTTCTTTAGTAAAATCTAACAATATGATAACTCGAAAGAATTAAATTACATTGAGGCCAGTGGTATTTCTGTAATGGTAAACAGGAGTTATAGTAATAAGACAAAACTGTCTTCATGAATTACATTTCTAAGCATGGATTTTAATGTTATGTTAAAATGTTTCACTAAGTTATGTGCTTGGAAATGGAAAACTGAGTTGTTTAACTGCCTGTTCGTAAAGCATTTGCAAAGCTGATGCATTATCCTTGACATAGAGTCCCTTGGTCAGAGAACATTTAATAGGCATTCTTATGCTGAAAAATAATAATTCTGGCTCCATAGCTATAAACTTATCATTAGCCTTATTTAGGGAAAGTTGTCTCGAGGTAATTAATTGCATTGCCTCAAATGACCAACATTTCTGGAAACACATTGCTGGAGTTTACTAATGTCCCAATAACATCCATAGCAATACATTCAAATTGTACTTGTGTAATGGATGCTTTTTTGAAGCACAAGTAAGCAGTATGAACATTTTGTTCAGTTTAGTCTGCAATCCTGGAAATATCTTCACTTACTCTGTTTAAAATGGGATCTTCCCACTGTGATGTTTAAAGTATATCTATGTTGCCTGCAGACCAGCAATTTTTGGTTTGTTCTTTTTTCTGCCGCTAGAGATATGATATTTAAATCTAGGAAGTTCATGCCACTGTTTTTATCCTTACGTTTCTCAAATTTGTTGTTCTTTTCCTCTGTAAATGTAATGCAGAGAACCTTTTTTTCTTGTGTTTATTGTTTCTGTGTTTTGATTCAGCAGGAATACCATTTAGGCTCTGTTTAAGTTTCTGATCTCTATTTGTAAGCTATAAGTTGCTTTTATTTTCTTTAGTTAGTTCCGGTTGTCTTAGTATGACAGAGCATCACACTGTCACCTGTTTTTTATGTCTGGGTTGCTTTACATCTGAAAAAAATGGTGTCTCAGACAAAATGTTATCTTCAGGTTTTATTTTCTTCCATATTAGCATATCTAATTTGCTAGAATATTTTCCTTTACAACAGGCATTGGCTTAGAATCCGGATTAGGCACACTTCTTTCCTCTTTTTCTGCACTTATTGATAGATTCTTCATCTTCAGTACTGGCCTACAGATTGGAATTCTCTATTTTGAGGCTTTCTGTTTTAGTTTGACTTAAATTAAGAGTTCTGCTCAAGTTGTGCATTTTGTCTACTACTAACTGCATTTCTTTGAAATACACTCGATCAGTGAGTGATACCGTCTCATTTTTTTTCTGTTAACTTCTATTCTCTGCTTTACAGCACTTTCTAATTTTAGTATTTTACTCTGTAGCTCTCTTTCATCTACAGGCTGCGTTCCTGCAAATTTGCTGTGTCATATGCATGTGCATTACTATATGTATTTAAAAAGCTTTTGGAAATGTACAGATTGCTATTGTTTTCTTTGTACTCTTAGGACAATTTTAGCATTTTTGGATTTTCCACTGCTATAATTTAATCCTTGTTAGCTTCATATGCTCCTATCTTTCTGGAGATTGTTCCTTTTTACACAATTAGCAGAGGTGTAGCTGTAGAATTATGATTCGTTGTTCCCCCACACTGAGAAGAGGTCTGTCAAAAGGAATATATTCTTTTCATTGGCTCTGTAAGTCTTTAAAGTAGGAAGAATATTTCCCTATTATCATATCATGCGTTAAATTGGGAAATACAACAAAAAGATCAACTAGCTTCTCAAGTACAATGTTTCTGCTTGAGCCATGAGCACTATATCCTATGACCATGAATACAGATTACTCTGTTTTCATGTAATCATTTTTTTTTTTTACAAACATACTGTGACACCGTGGCTTTATATGCTTCACCATACTACGTGAGTCAAGTAGTCCCAGCAGCACCCTGAGATCTCTTAAGACATTGTGCTTAATAAACCTTGTTGCAACACAATAGTGATATCCTGACTATCCTTTTCTTGTATACAAGTTATCACAATCAGCAGGCGTAACATTAGTAGCAGACAATGTTGTCATTACTAGCACAGTGTCTAGATATGTGTATCTTTCTGTCACATTTAACACAGTATATCTATGGCTGATACTTTCTGTATGTTAACAAACTCTTACCCAAGCATTATAGCAGGACTAGACTGCTCAAACCTGACTGAAATGTCGTTACGTAATCTCTGTAGTAGTACAACAGCATCTTTAGCATCCTGAGGGTCAGTATGATGCTTCCACGGTCATAAATCAGCAAGCAAAGCCTTTTTAAATTTATCATTAACTAACATTTCTGTTGATTTACTTTTATCATGTTAACTATCAAGGATCTAATCCCAATTAAAATAAATGTTTTACATCACATAGTTGAGGTCTTTCCATTTTTTACGGAAAGTTGTACAGCTATGAAAGATTTAAGCTTGTGACTTGAAAGTAACACCATCTAAGGATGACAATGCTTTTGTTACTTCCTGGTTGTCAGTCCCTTCCACGTGTATGAAGATTTGTAAATAATCCACAATACATTAAGCAGAAAGAATCATTGTCCAGTCACTCTGTTTCCATTCCATCTAGCTAGCATATCATCTGACCACTCTCTAGTGTTCCCTCACATCTTTCTCCCTTTCTGTTTTTTTTAATAGTGTGACTGTCTTTGCACACCATACCCTCAATGGCAGTGGCTATTGTTTGCAAGGGTTGCTTTACATTGATCATTTGGGCATTTCTGTAGCAACGATATAAGTGCTGTCCACTAACAACAATACAACACATGCTACAAGACTGCTTAGTTAGCTACAATACCAGGATATGCTCTCTTCAGGTGGGTAAGTGTACTTACAGCGGTATGATTTTGTGTACGCAGCAAAGGAAAATCAATTTTTTATCTAAAAAATAGTGCATTAAAAATTCCATTATTCATCATCACTGTGGAATATTAATGCACCACAGTCTGACTTCATAAAGAAAATACAGTTTTGTAAAATTAAACAAATGTGCAGACTTTTCTGAGATGAGCAGGTGTATCAAAGAAAATTAACTTTCTTTAGTGATACCCAAAGAAAATCATATGAAATACATTATTTCTTTCAATATCCTGTAGTCCTATATAGAGAGATGCAATCTCTCATACATAGGATTGCCACTTTTTCATTCCTCCATTTCCTGACAGATAAGCCACATCGCCTGTGTAATTAAAACACACGTCTTACCTCAGGGTAGACATACCCTGCCACACCCAGAAGCACCTGATTTTAAATGCCATATACCGTGACTACATGGGCAGCCATAGATGATATAAAGCCAAAGATAAAGTGCTGCATGGCACTACCCCTGCTCATACCTCTCAACTGTCCTGATTTTCGCAGAATGTCCAGATTTGTGTCTCATATTTTGGTCTGTTCCTCATAAAATTTGTGGTTTACTGGCAAATCACTACGATTATCTGAGAACTGAAGTCACTAAATGATGACATACATTTGAGCTTCAGACATCAAATCCTTCAGAAAATGTATGTTAAAACAAACCCTGTTACTCTAGCAGCTTTCTAAGTTTATAAGAGCAATATTTAAACTATGTCCCCTATTTATGGGCCTTTATCCCCCCATTTTGTTGGGCTTTGTCCAGATTTCTTACACTAAGAGGTTGAGAGATGTGCACCCTGCTATCTGCTGTCACACTGGAATACTCCCCAGTGTTCACTTGTTTTTCTTCCATTCGTGCTTCCCAATACTCTCTAGAATACTTTTGTTTTGTTTTACTAAACATTCTCTTACTTGTCTGCTTTTTCCTACATCTATTAAATACATCCTAAATGGCCAAGAGTAAACTGTAATAAGTATGTAGCAAAGAGTTTAATTAATCTGGGAGTTTGGACACCACAAGGCCACCAGACGTTATTAGGTTCTAAATGTTCTAATTGGAATTTTAGAGATTTTTTCCAGAGCCTTTGGTTTAATGATGTCCTGAACAAAAATCATGACTTAGGAAAATAACTTTTTTTCAAGGAATAAATATGTTATTTCCAAGGGTTAATGTTGAAAGATGACACACTGGTTACCAGTAAACTATCAGCAGTTACCCACAAACCGAGAAGAAAATGCTCATAAATCACATTTGGGATGACTCCTTCCTTGCTGTCTCTCCCCAAAAAGTTAGTCACTTTCTGTCTACCCCTTTGGTGTTAAACTGTGATGGAAGTTGTTTGTTTGTGTCTTTTGGCTTTTCCTGGTGGTCGCCACAGCGGAACTCCGGTCCACTAATGATTGGCAGTTGATTTTTACGTACCGGCTTGCCAGGCCTGACACACAACCTTCAATGAAGGTACGCCCATTCATGCATGTCTCCACGCAGAAGACACTCTAGCTGAGAATCGCACCGGACAGCATCTTACTGTGAGGTGACAATGCTACCACAGCACCACCACCGCGATGGAAGTAAAAGGACAAATAGTAGGTCATATTTCAAGTTGCTACTGCCATACATCTTATACAGCATGCTGCCTTGGCCCCAGCTACAAAAGGTGGACACCTTCACTGTACCCCTTTGAAGTCAAACTATGATGAAAATGAAAGAACAAACAAAGTACAAAATATATTTCAACCTACTGCTGTTAGCAGTATGTCTACAGCATACTTCCTTTCCCCTGCACCTGTGTGATAGCCACATGTGTATACGTATGTTTTCAATTGTGAAGAAAGTGGAAAAATAACACTCACAGTTATTCATAACTTGTACTTGCACAGTACACTGGCCCTAATTAAGCTATATTGACCCTCCATACATATCTCTAAGGTGTGATTTTGATGAAAGTTAAAGAAACAGTGACCAATCTGTTGCCACCCAACACACAAGCTGGAGAGTCCTTGTGTTCACATCTTTGAAGTATGACTGCATGGAACATTAAAGTAATAATGACTGCAGTATCCTTGGCCCACACACAAACTAAAGTGATCTCTGTGCCCACCTGTGAGTGGGATCAGTTTTACACTAGGTGGGATGACAGCAGAAGACCCTACTAAAGCCACTTATACAGCCAGGAATGGTGGACCCCAGAAGCTCTGAGTGTTCTGGGATGCATTCTGTGTCATAATTTTTCACTACCCAGGAGGTTTATGTACATCTACCAATATTATTTTACAGACACACACACACACACACGTAATCTGACCTTGACAAACCAGTGTAGTCACGATATGCTCACAAACAGAGCATTAATCCACCTACAGCACAGTATTGGGGTGTTTTAAGAATCCAGATCACCTGAATAAAGCCCACACAAAGACAGGGAGGACATGCATACTCCACACAGGGAGATTACCACTGCATGATGACAGTAATGCTTACTGTGCCACTGTACCAATGATGGGTTTCTTCTTCACACCTAGCCTAGACCATCAGAGATTATAGCAATAACCCACACCTGGTTGTGGGTAATGCTGGATTTACCCACGGTTGGTGTGGTTTGGTCACGAGGGTGAAGCCCAAGTTGCCAAACAAAGACAACAGTGGGTAAATCCAGCATTACCCACACCCAGAAGTGGGTTATTGCTACTATACAATGACATTATTTAAGAAAAAAAAAATTACTTTTCTTAAATAATGGCATTGTATAATGTATCCTTGCTGCCCTTCTGCAGCTGTCTGGTATTCTGTAGCACTTCTGATGTACTGCCTATGCTTACGCAGTACATCAGAGCTGTGGGTGGAAGCAACGGAGAAAGCAAGATCTCCTTTGCTTTTTACAAACTGTCTCGCTATGTTAAAGGGGTTTAACATAGCGAGACAGCTTTAAAAAAGCAATGGAGAAAGGAAGATCTCCGTAACTTTTTTTAAAGCTGTCTCACTATATTAAACTCCTTTAACATAGCGAGACAGTATGTAAAAAGCAACGGAGATTTTGCGTTCTCCATTGCTGTAAAAAAAGACTTATACTAATGGAAAAAGTCCGGGCGACTGGACCTTTTTCCATTAGTATAAGTCTGATTTACAATGTGCACGCTGACCAATCAGTGTGCACGTTTTGGAATATTAATGTGGGGGTTGTTGTATAATGCCACTTATCGTGTGCAGTGCTGATGTTTAACTGTTATAAAAGTGAAATAAATTATAGGCAACTTGCTGCTCTTATATAGACATACATACACTTTAATCCCACTAAAAAGCACACGCACACAAGCACACACACCAGAACGTTTGTTTTTACACTGCATTTGAATGCAGCTAAAAGATCCAATTGAAACCGTAAACATTTTAGGAAACATACTTCAGCAATCCGCTCAACTGCCCCTGATTTTGATTCAAATTTTAACTCTCTCTTAATTTTTCTTAAAAACAGAGACTTTTGGAGAAAAGGTACTGAATTACACAATAAATAATGGCAATAATTAGAGTTATAGATGTATTTTACTACAGAAAGCTGTCAGTGTCACAAGTTAATATTTTAAGTGTCCCTGATTCTTTCTAGATTTGTTCCTGATTCTGATTAGAACTGTACCTGGTAGACTGGGAGCTGTGTACCTCAGAAATTTCATAGCTCTTAGAATGATTCAAATATCATTCAAGTACTCATCATCGCTGGATTTCCTGACAGAGACCCTGATTTCCTGACTGTCAGGAAAATTTTCTGACAGGTGGCAATCTACTCAGATGGCATCAAGTAATGTTCCTAAGCAGTAATTAATGTTCACAGTACATAAATACTTCCAAGTAGGCTCTGTTCTCTCTAGACTGCTTTGTAAGAATATGCTCAGGATTCCCCCAGTGCATAATAATTCTTCATATTGCTGCATATTGCTAAGAACTGTTTTTTTTTTCCCATGGAAGCAATCTCCTTCTGTGAAAGGCCATCTTCTCTGTATTGCTTGGGATATAACTCTCTCCTCTCTATAAATCACATTATGATACAACTGGTGTTCTAAAGACTTATTAATTATCTTTTCAGAAATGCTCTCTGCCTAATACATTGTGGTAACCAGCTATTTAAATCTACAGTTCCATTTAGAGCATGTATTTTCTATATTTACACATTTTTAAATCAACAAGTCTTTCTCCAGTAGTTTAACTCTTCTCAAGCAGAAGCCATCACACTTTGTTATAATATATAATATATATATATATATATATATATATATATATATATATATATATATATATATATATATATATATATATATGGGTCTACCTGAAAACGCCGACATGCAAAAATACCGACACCACAAAACCGAAAGTT
The DNA here is from genome assembly GCF_019279795.1 of Protopterus annectens. NCBI lineage: Eukaryota > Metazoa > Chordata > Ceratodontiformes > Protopteridae > Protopterus > Protopterus annectens. The sequence goes on from NC_056737.1 coordinate 1,437,249,100, forward strand.
CAAAAACAAGAAACTTCATATGCCTGACAAACCACAATCCCGACAATCAACAAAACAAATACCTTTTCCGTAAAACACATACACAACACAAGCACACCAAAAACCTTACAAACCTACACTAAACCTTACATTCACAACTATCTATGCACTAACCTTAACCCAAACCCTAACCCTAAGGTCCATCACTATTGCACACTCACCTACCCACACCCTAGCCCTAAGTCACTTAACCTGCACCTAACCCTAAAGTCTGTCACTATTACACACTTACCTTTCCCAAAGACTCTAACCCTAACTCACTTAACCCGCCCCAAACCTTAAAGTCTGTCACTATCGCACACTTACCTTACCCACACCCTGACCCTAACGTCCATCACTATCACACACTTACCTTAACATGTCGGTGTTCTCAGCGTCGGAATTTTCAGTCTTCTGTCATCTCCATTGTCAATCTTCCGGTGTTAGTTATCTCATTGTTGGCGTTGTCAGCGTTTGGTGTTTTCAGGTAGACCCATATATATATATAGGTATGGAAGTTGAAAGCATGACTATTATATTTAAGTGGTGGTTATGTAAATATGCAGGTAATGAGAAATGTGTTGAGTTATATTGCTTGAGTACTTACTGTACTACTGGTCATCTAATGGTGATCTGACAGCTGAGTTCAAGAATGTAGGCATGCAGTCCTAACAAGCATTTCATAGCTAAGAAATTATATTGTGTATCTACTGTATATTATTAGTAATCTAAAATAAAAATCCATGCCTGTCTTCGATATGATAATGGTCAGTGCTCATATATACTCCCTTAAAAAAATTCAAGTTTATTTAATCCACATTAAGTACTTTCATTCTGCAAAGGGACTTAATTCTGGAATCAGCAACACCAAGGGTGCCCCAAATATGTGCGAACTCTCCTCTGAAAGGGGAGTGGGGAATGACCCTTCTCTCCTCCTCACTTTCCTGCGTGAATTCTCCAGTGGCAGGGCTAGTAGTCAAACCCCTGCCACCAGCTACTCTGTCAGGAATCTATCCATTGTGACACAAATCCATGCAGGCCCACTGAGTCTATCATTGTCTGCTTTTCATGCTTAAATTGAATACCATGACAACATTATTTGTCAGTGTCGCAGTGTTTGTTGAAACTTCTATTGCTTCACTCAAGCTAGATGCTATCATTCTGTCAACTAAATATGTGTACCTTAAAAGTATAAATCTGAACTTTAACCATAGTGTAATGTAGTTGTATACTAGCTTCTTAGCTATGCCTGTATCACCTGTATAATATGCATTGCACATAACTTCTTAATTGTTTTATTTGGTGGAGCTTTTCTCCCCGGGTTTCTGCTGAAAACAGGCTCCTGGCCCAGTCTGATACTACACAGTTAACAAATGAAATAAATAAATGTGATGACTGACATTCACCAGTTTGAAGTAAAACTGTGAATGGTACTGGAAATTGTTCAATAAAGGGAAGATTACTGAGAGAAAATAATTTAATGGTAAATAAAGGGTCTACTTTAGAACAGCGAACAATTAGATGATTGAATGCTGTTAGAGCGAACACTACATGTCGAACTGGCAAAACAGCCAATGGCCGGAACAGCAAACTTTTTTCCCAGGGAACGAGATCACTGGGCCGGCTGTCCGGGTTGTGCTGTTTCCTCCACTGTAGTGCAATCTCAGAGTTGGTATATTTCAGTAGGGGGGTGTGGGGGGTAAAGCCCCCCACTTAGTGTTCAGTGGTTTTTCTTTTTTTTTTTTGGGAACAGTGATTTTTTTTTTCCCTGGGGAAAAAAAATTGCTGTTCTGGTTGTTCGCCGTTTTGGATTTTTGACATTTAGGGGTCGATATAACAATGTTTGCTCATCTGATCATTCATTGTTATAATATAGACCCTAAATAAAGGGATCTGTGATGGATCATCACAGACACAAAATTCTCACTACACCTTTCTAAACATACTGGAAAATATTAAGATACAACCAAACACCCTAATACTGGGTGATTTCAACTACCCTGTTATTAACTGGGAAAACTACTCGGGTACCAACTCCTTTTCCCAACGGTTCTTGGAATTCATAAATTCCAACGCCTTGGATCAACTAATCCATTGTCCTAAAAGGGGCTCCAGTATCCTAGACCTGGTCATTACCAACATGGGAGATAGATGCTCCACACCAGTGGTCACCCCCTCATTGGTCAGGTCTGATCATAAGCAAATCACCCTTGACATCCACATCCCACCCCCACCCCCCAGTAAGGAAACCTCCTTAAAAAAACTTCTCCAAATCCAACTTCATGCTACTGAAGTCAGAAGTGACAAACTTCATGACACCCATGCAGACGGGATCTGAAGGTTCGACTGCAGAATCCTACACTAAGGCACTGTACGAGCACATCCACTCATGCATGAATCGTGCCATCCCAAATAGAACCAAGATGCTCTCCTCCAAAAAAAGAAGCCAATCTGGTGGTCCCCTGCTATAAACAAACTACACAACAGAAGGAAGAAACTGTTGCGGAAAAGAGGATAATCCCAGGATGCAAAAAAACCCCCTCACCAGGCTCAGTAAGAAGCTGAGATCCCTCATAAATTCCTCAAAAGCTAGTTATGAAAATAAAATTGCCAAAGATTCCAAAGACAACCACAAGGCATTCTGTAGTTGTCAAGAATCTAAATGGCAATGCTCAGATCTGCTCAGAGCTTCAACAGAATGGCATTAAATATACTGATCCCAAGGATTTTGCCAATATCCTGGCAGATCGATTTAGTGCTAACTTCACCCCCCTCTCATCCCCTAAAGGGCCCATCTCAATACCAAAAGATTGCCAAATTCTGGTAATCATGGCCACACAGGTAGAAACCGCAGTCTCCAAAGCTAAGAATACAGCAGCCATGGGACCAGATGACATCCCAGGCGGTGTACTACATGGACTACAAAATGAACTGGCACCTCACCTAAGTGTCATGTTTAGTCATAGCCTCACCTCAGGCTTCATGCCCACTGAGTGGCGCACAGCTACAGTTATCCCACTCCACAAAGGGGGATCCACCTTGGATTCTGGGAACTACCATCCCATCAGTCTGATGAGCGTGATCTGCAAGGGCATAGAACGCATTATCATGGAACTTATAAACAAAGACATTGGCAACCTTCAAACACTGGACCCCACCCAGTTTGTGTTTGGGAAGGGCCGATCTTGTCTCCTGAACCTGACTGACTTCTTCGAATCAGTCTCCAGAACTGTGGATGAGGGTAAGGCAGTCCACACAGCTTATCTGGACCTCACAAGGCCTTCAACACCATCCCCCACTCTGGAATCATAGATAAACTTACTAAGCTGGGCATAAATCCCTACGTCACTCGATGGGTTGCCACTTGGCTTACTGACAGAACCCAGACTGTAAAAGTAGCCAACTCCAAATCCAGCTCTAGACAAGTGACAAGTGGAGTACCTCAGGGTTCAGTCCTGGGACCACTCTTGTTTGGCATCTACTTCTCTGAAGTACAGGCCAACACTAAGGAACTCTGGCTAACAAAGTTTGTAGATGACTGCAAACTGAGAGCCATTATTGAATCCCCAAATGATGTGGATATTCTACAAAAGGGCCTTACAGAAACAGATGCCTGGTGCCAGAGCCGTGGGCTCAAGCTTAATGCCAAGAAATGTATAGTTATCCCCTTTGGAAAAAAACATGTACCTATGAAGTACCACATAGGTGGCAGTACACTAAACATTGAAAGTATGATGAGAGACTTAGGGACACAGGTGGACAGTGGTATCACTTTCGATAACCACATCACCTCAACAGTCAGGAAATCCTTCTATGTGGCACACCTCATCACTAAGGGCTTTTCATCCAGAAAAAGGAGGTCATTGTCCCACTATACTCATCCTTCATTAGACCCATTATAGAGTATAATGCCCCGTTTGGTATATACCTTACAAGACATCTGCAACAGCTGGAAAGGCCACAGAAATACCTCACTAAAAGAATCACAGGACTAAAGCAGATGCCATATGCTGACCATCTAAAAAAACTCCAGCTATACTCTGTGGCATATAGTCTACTCAGAGGTGATCTCTGCTTAACATACAAGGCCATGTCAAACCCTGAGCTGTTGGACATGCTCCACCTAAAGAAATCCCAATCCCCCAGGGATCTAAACCTTGTCATCACAATGAACAAAACATGCTGGAGGGATAGGTTCTGGACCCAGAGACCCCCCCCATACTCTGGAATAGACTGCCCATACATGTCAAGCAGAGCGCATCCTTGGCCCTCTTCAAAAGGAACCTTGATGATTGGATGGGGGATAGGAAATTCACCCCAGGGATCCTTCCAGTCGACCTGCTAGACAGGGGTCCAGAGAACTAAATATTGTGGGAAGAAATATCCAGGGAATTGTTATGGCTAGGCTTGTATAGGCCCTAGGGCCGATAGCCTAGTACCAACCTATGACACAACAGTAAGATTCCTCAACAGTGTGAAATCAATATCATTGTACCAAAAACAATGATGCTAACTAAAAAGAAGTGATTTTCTTTGCTCAGTGTGTGTGTGTGTGTGTGTGTGTGTGTGGGGGGGGGGATTCCCTAAAACTGTTACTTACATCCAGTCTTCTTATATGTACAGCCATGAAGAAAGACCAACCACTACAGGAATACAGGAATAAACAGTTCCTGCTCCCTATCTGTAACATTCTTATACTGAAATCCAATAAATCAACCAGGCCTACAGTTAAAATAAAATAGAGCAGTCTCTTGACTTCTTGTAGCCTCGAACAAATCCCTCAGTTACCGGCAGAACAATATTAACCACAGATATTAATGAGGCACAAAACATATGACTCACTGTGATATTTATAGTGTTGTGTTCAAATACTTTGAGCACAGTGCATCCTGCTAAGCAGCATGTCCCCAAATAAAGTAGTTGATGTATGGAAGAATCCAAGAAAGTCACTAGAAATTGAAGCAAATATCAAGAGTCTGTTTTGTTAAGTACATTTCCTAATGCTATCCAAGACATGAATGTGTTCCTTATTCAGTAATTGAAAAGCTGCCTAGTTTGTTTAGATTATTGTATGAAGTTTCCAGGTTGGGGTGTGTGGGGAGTCTTAACCCTCTGCAAAAAAATGAGTTTAAGGAAGAAGTAGAGCAATGCTTAATATTTGTTATCCTCCGGCATTTTCAGTATCTTGGAATTCAACAAAGTGAATGTCAAGATTTCAATAGGGAGTCAAGTTAAAACTGTGAAAAGCACATAAAAAAGCACAGAGCATTAACCCGAGACAGACGTACATATAGCACTGCTTGTATACAAGGAAACCATTTATAAGATTTAAGTATAGAACCAGCTCAGCTCTTTCTGGGTCATAGAGTAAAGGTTGTAATGTCTACCTTTACTCTATTTTTCTACTGAAAACATGAACTCAGAGTCTGGAAGAAAATGATTCTGCACAAAATTCAGCAAAGTTACACAAAAAGCATCTAGAAGAAAATATAAAGCACTCTGAGCAACCCTTGCCTCTTGTTTCTCATACCGAGGATGCAACGTTGCTAAGAAGAAATCTGCATAATTCTGAAAAAAAAAAAGAGCAAATATGCCCTTCACAGAATTTGCCACATGCAATGTTTCAGTATAAGGTATTTGTGAGTATTGCTCTAATGTACAGTCACAGATGTGCAATTCATTCTTTTTTGCTTAAATATCAATATTGAAGTATCTCAGATAATTCACTTTTCTCTGACACAATATTATTTGGAATTAGTACATTTAAATAGCACTTACCATGAAAGGACAACCCTCCTCCCCAATAAAAGATAGGGATAGAGTTTAAATATTGCTCTTATAAACTTTGAAGGTTGTTAGAATAATAAACTTTCAGTAGCATGCATTTTCTGAAGGATATGCAGTCTGAAATTCAAATGTATACCATTTAGTGCCTTCATTCCTCAGTGATCTGTCAGAAAGCCACAAATTTTACAAGGATTAGATCAAAAATATGACGCAAAAATATGGACATTCTGCAACATTTTAAATGGGTTAAGAGGTATGACTATAACTTTGTCTAGAAGTGTAATGCCTCATTGCTACATGAATCTGTCTTATATATACTGAACATCGAAAACATCTTGTCTCTAACTGGAAGAAACCTGTAAGTCTTCTGCCATACTATCTCTAATGTCCTCCATAATCGCAGATACAACTGTGCTCCTTCCATGTCGGTAACCCTTACTTACCACTTTACCAAGACTGATCATTGAAGCACCGCTCTTCTTCCTTTACTCTTCTCCAAGTCCCACATCACTGATAAAGCACTTTCTTTCAAAGTTCATATACCAGATTAATTCTTTTTAAAGTCTGCAAATATCTCCAGCTCTTTCCATATTCTGTCATACCCCATCTCCCATCTTTTCCTTACCTCTTAGTCTATCATACCATAGCCACAAATTCCTTATGTATAAACTGACTTCTATACTTTTCACACTTTGACTAGTTTTCATTAAATCAACAACTTGATTGTCCTTTTATTGTTTCTCTTGCAAGAAATACATGAAGGTAATTAATCCACCCATATTCTCCTGCTCCATTAGATGCTTCATATATGATAGACCTTTATCTTTCCATCTTTCAAATACCTCTCTGAAATTGACTGTTCAACCCACTTCTCTATTTATCTGACTAATTTATCCAGAAGAGGCCAGCTACCCTCCTTTCCTTTAGCTTTCTAAACCTCCCTCCATAAATTCTGGAACTGTATTCCCATACATCTTTGATCCATATTTACTGTTGTTCCATATTTTCTGACATCAGGAAATTCCTATCATTACCAATCCTTGCCTCACTACTAATGCATATTCCCTGACACCCACCTTCCAAAGACATGCTGTTTATTCTTTTTTGCTTAATGACATAAATTTTGAATCTCTCATACTCTTTTGAGTTGCAGGTGAGTTCCTGAATGATACACCAAGGGCAAAAACTAAAAGAAATATAATTTAAATCTCCCATGTGCCATCTCTTTGATAGCTGCTGAAACCTCTTTTTCATTCCCGCCTAGATCCTGTCATTCACTACATGTACAATCGGGAATGCCTGCATTTCCAGATATTTCCTTTCCTACATCTCTTCGATAGCCCATCTCTCTTTTCTTCCCGTTATATGTTATCATGACTAAGGAACTTTATTATAATAACACAGACCTGCTCTTCTCACAAAATTCTTTAGATGGTCCAATATCCCTGGTTATATATTGCTCCAACAGTAGTAAGCAGCCATCTGCTAAATAGGCTAAGTTTTTATCTATGTCAGACAATACACTTCCATCCCTCTTTGAGCCAGCATCTTGTCAGCAATAGAATTTGTTATGCTATTAGCTTAATGAAGTGTAATCACTACTGTGAATCTTTATTTTGATCATGTAATTTCCTCTTAATCTGTCAGTAATTTCCTGAACTTTTCTCATTGGACCTATGCTGAAAAGTGCTGAAAAACCTGGTCAGACTTTTCATGTCAACAAACGCAAATAATTATGTAAATAAAGCACAAGTGATAGAGGGCAGCATTGCCTCATCCCTCTCTGAAAGTTTGTTTTTCCAGAATGTGCTCCCCCACTAGCCATAGCCCTTGTTGAAGTTTCCTCATATGGGGTCTCTAGTGCTCTCACATATCTGCCCTGTCCCCCAGTTTGCCCTTCCACACCTAATATACAAGCTCATCTAATCATATTGAATGTGTTAAGGATATCAGGTAACATTATGTCTGCCTTCTTTTGCTCCCCATATTCCACCTATGCAATAAAATTCACCAATAACCTCCAATGGTGTCATGAGTATCTCCCCTTGGCAAACCCTGACTGGTCACTATGAACTATTTAGGAAACACCTTCTCCAATCAGGCCATTAAAACCTTCACAAACAACTTTACATACATAATACATTGTGAATTGGGGTGGAAATTTGCAGGATCCTTTTAATCATATGTGCCTTTAGGCAACATGATTGTGATAGTTTTAACCATAAAAGTTGGTACCTCTCACATACTTGTACCAATCTGAGATTATCCTCCCATGACGTGCAGCCCTACTATCATACCAAGAATTGATGGGGAACCCAACTGAGCATATTGTTTTACTTCTCATTATATAACCATTAGCTACAGTCGATGCACATTTACCAGTGTCCCTGTTTAATTGAATATTAGCTTCCTAAGTCAATATAATCCTTTTCCAGATCTGTTTGTCATCCTCTACCACATTTTTTTAGAATATAAAGTGTTTTAAAACTTATGAAACCTCATATGCATCAATATATTCCTTATCAATGAACACCTATCTCCTCTCACGTGGGTCATTAAACACACATGCTGACAATTTTGTGTCTATATCCCCTTGTCATCACCATGAATCTCATCTTTTTACGTTTTCTTCCAATCCAGGCTTTTCACATCTGAAATTATCTCTACTTTATTCGCCTTCTTCTCCCTCCATTCTATCTAAAGAAGCATTTGTTTTTTTTTTCCATCTGGAATCCTGTTCTGCCTTTGCTTAGTCTTCTTTCCTACTTCTCTCAAAGTTCTTGTCCATTTTTGCCAAGTCCCATTGCCACACCACTATATGTTCCTACTCCCTCATAATTTCTTTATAAACCTGTTTCAGTATTCCTTTCAATCATATCTGTTCTGTTTTTATCCTCCTATCCAAATTCCAAATGCAGTGACTTTCAGTCTCTTTAGCCATCTTCCATATGAACACCATATCATGATCCAGCACTCTTCTTTCTAATATATCGACTCTTACCAGCACTCTTCTTTCTAATATATTGACTCTTACCAGCACTCTTCTTTCTAATATAGTGACTCTTACCAGCACTCTTCTTTCTAATATATTGACTCTTACCAGCACTCTTCTTTCTAATATATTGACTCTTACCAGCACTCTTCTTTCTAATATATTGACTCTTACCAGCACTCTTCTTTCTAATATATTGACTCTTACCAGCACTCTTCTTTCTAATATATTGACCATTACCATTTTCTCCTCAGTCTTCATATTTACTGAAAGCCCCATCAAAATGCCTAGTATGTTTGGTTTCCCTCCTAGAAAAAGGATCCTGCAATATGCAGCCATGTTTGTCCCTCCTAATAGCCTCACTGATATCTTCCTCATCCTTTTCTGGCATTTCCTGAAAAACTCAGTTCGTAGTCTATCAAATGCTGGCGCTACATCAAAATCAGATTTTCCCTTCCTTGGGTATTACTGTATCTTCCACCTTCCTCACTTCCTTCATTGCCCTGAATAAAAGCATAAAAGCATACAGCACTTCTGCTTTGTCAAAATAAGGGTCATAGAAAAGCTCCAACACTATTCCTCCACCCTTAATATAACCTCTGGTCACAACCTATCTACTGTCTCCTTGATGTATAACCGCACCAATTCTTACCTTAAACAATCCCTTGCTGAAGTACTTGCTCCTCTCTTTCCTCACTTTTAGCACAGTCATATGCCCCCAGTTAAAGCCTTTTAGGCAAACTCCTCATTTCCTTCCATTGCATTTTCACGTCCTGCAAGAACATGACCTATACACATTCCCTATGCAACTTCGCCAGTTTCCATTCTGAAAATGAAATGGATCTCCCCCCACACATTACAGGATACAGAATTAATAGCTATCCAAGTGACAGTAAACAATGCTACAATAGCCAACTAACACTTTTTAGTTGGTTATTGTAGTGTTGTCAAGCTTGTTAAGGAGCTCTGGAGGTTGGTCCAGAAGGGTTGCAGCACAAATCTCTGGGGACTGCATCTGATGAAGTTTGTTATGAACGAAAACGTATTGTATTTGTGAAGCGTTAACGTGCTTTGTGGAGCATCTGCTTTGGTTGAATAATCATCCATTACTGTCACTTGGCTGGTGTTCTTTGTGTCTCTTGGCACTTTTTGCAGTTTTTCAGTGTTTTTGTGCCTTGTTGGAACTCTTGTTTGGATTTACTTAATAGACTATGCCTCCTCCTCAATGCATCCCTGACCTTACATTCCAAGTCCCCCTGCTGCTTTTTTGGTACTGCACTTCCACAGCCCTATATTGAAACTCACAGGCTCACTTACACTTGCACCACACCCCACCAGCTTTGCCATCTCCAGGACTTCAGTAGTCTTCCCATTGTAAAAGCCAGTCTCCTAATCCATCTCCGCCATTCTATCTCTTCTTATGCACATATGTCTTCTTTCTTTTCTTCTATCCCTTACTGTATCCTCTACACTTCCCTAGCTTTCTATCTCTGATATATTGCTAATTGCTTCAGCCTTCCTCACTTATACACTATAGAAGTCAATAATTATGGGAATGTGTAAAATATATTACCCCCCCCTCAAGACTGACATAGTTCCACTTCATACCCAGTACTCCTTCCAGACAAGCATAAGAGAAGTAACTTTTACCTTTTCATGAAAAACAAATCTACCCCAGTCTTACCCCTGTAACATATAAAGCCAGAACATCTCCCAGTGCATGTGCCCTCTCCTGACTACCCCCTATACCCCAGGTTATCCAAGTTAATAATGTACCTAACGAGATAGGCATTTGTACATAAGATATTGCAAAAATCACATCAACATCATTATCCTCATAAATATCACTTCCTGCCTAATATAATATTGTAAAATGCAAAAATTCAAATTATAAGGGACCCTTCAGTCACTCATTATGGACAAGCTGGGTTCCATTTAATGGCCTTAAAAGGCTGCATGTTGGACAGTAAAGCCTCTGCTCCAAAAGACATAGCAAAGCATAAGATCAACATGTGGAATTAAGTAAACAGTGCCAGGGTTATTAGGCACTCTGCATACACTGAACCTTTTGACCCCCCCCTCCCCTTTTCAGAGAGGCTACCTCTACTTATAGCCTCATAAATGCAAGTGCTAACAACTTAATAAAACAATACCATGGAATGAAAAAAGACTGCATCTTACGAGGGGTCAAACTTCTCACAATAACAAAAAACAAGCAAACAGTAGCAACTAGAAATCCAACTCAACGCTGATCATGTTCCTTTCTTTACTTCCCTTTATATAGTGCGGCGTGTCTTACCCAGCATGAGTAACAACTTCATATCCTATCGTGAATTAACTGTAGCTCAAAGGAAAAGATAGTAGAAAAGAAGCAGTCTTGTTCATAGGTTAGTACTAGGCTAACTGCCCTTGTGAGCCATTGTAAGCCTAGCCAATTATCCTTTGTGAGACTCAAACCCTGCACCTTGTGTTTGTAAGGCAAACACCTTGACCATTAGGCCACCCTCCCAGTCCTATTGTGAATTAACTGTAGCTCAAAGGAAAAGCAAGTAGAAAAGAAGTAGAAGTTGTAAGGATTTCCCTCAAAGATCCTATCACCGCCCCAAATATTCTTACCTGATGAAAGTTTTTTACTTGACCTTTGTGACATCCAGTCTCCGTGAATTATACCATCAGTTCTCTTAATTCATTTAATGATAGTAAAACTTCCTTGCTCAAGTTTCCTGCAATGCTCTGTCTCCCCATCCTTGCCTTGCCTTTGCCTGTTGTTGCAGCCATGGTCACCGAATACCTGGCTATAATTATTACATTTCCTTCAAATTATCCGGATACTTCCTTTTATTGGATGGAAGTTTCTGTTTAGAGACTGTCTCAGTAGTCTTTAGAATCTGATCTCTGAATCTTCATTTCCTGTGTGTCATGTTCAGCTTCCTTCATACCACCACTCTTGATAAAATGAAACAGATTTTTAAGGCCCTTATCTTTTTTACCATTTGCTGCACTTCCCTGGCCAACATCACTCTGCTTTATGACATCTTTTTGAGGGGATTATTTTTCATCTCTACCCACTTCACTGGGCTTTTGACCCTGTATTACAGAGTTGTAGGATTTGGCTGTTCTCCAAACAGATGTATACAAATATGTGTGTATATATATATATATATATATATATATATATATATATATATATATATATATATATATAAACAATATGTATGTTTTTTATATATATATATATATATATATATATATATATATATATATATATATATATATTTAGATATATAGAAATATCTGTGTGTGTGTGTGTGTGTGTATGTGTGCTCCCCCTCTGATACAAGCATCAAAGCTAGAGCCCTAAGTAAAAACAGGCTGCCATGGTGGACAATCAGCATCAATAAACATTACAATGAACACAAAAACTTGCTGTCCAAGATAACAAAGGCAAGGCCCCAACAATGGAAAAGCACCCGCCTCAGCAGGCAAATAAGACAACTTATCAAATCCTCCAAAGGCTCTTTTGAAAGAAACTTAGCAAATACAGCCAAGGATGACCATAAGGCCTTTTATAGCTATGTCTTTAACCTAAAGGGTGGGACCCAGCCATGTACAGAATTTGTGGCTAATGGTATCACAAACACTGAACCCATAGAGATAACAAACTCGCTAGTGGATAGGTTTCACAAAAACTTGATTCCCTTATCCCCTCCTAACTTACAACAAACCTTCCCCTAACCCCCCCCCCCACTCTACATATCTGAAGTGCAGGTCCTCATACCCTTTTCCAAGGCAATAAAATAGCCTCTATGGGACCAGACGACATCCCAGGCTGTCTTCTAAATAGGCTAAAACATGAACTAGCATCACCACTAAGTACCTTTTCAGTCATAACTTAACCACAGGCTTTGTTCCTGTGGAATGGAGAACAGTGACAATTATTCCCCTCCACAAAGGTGACCTAGCAACAAATCCTTGGAATTACAAACCCTTGAGCCTGACCAACCTCATCTGTAAGACCATGGAATGTATCATTATGGACCTCATAAATAAAGACATAGGTGACCTCCAAACCCTGTATCCTACACAATTTGGCTTTGTAAAAAGCAGATCCTGCTTGCTAGATTTAGTGGATTTCTTGGAAAAGGTGACCAACTCCATTGACGAGAGCAAATCTGTGCACACAGTGTACCTCAACCTGGCAAAGACTTTCAACAAAATCCCACACTCAGGCACTACTGATAAACTTAGCAAACTGAATGTAAACCCCTTCATTGCAAGATGGGTTGTTAAATGGCTCACAAATGAGACACACATTATCAAAGGGGATGACTACACATCAACCAGCAGACCTGTTACTAGTGGGGTGGCACAGGAGTCAGTGCCAGAACCACTTATGTTTGGTATATACTTCTCAGACGTTTAGGTCAAAACTAAGGAGTTATGTCTGACCAAGCTTGCATATGACTGCAAACTAGGTGCAATCATTGAACCCCTAAATGATGTCAGTATACTCCAAGAGAGTCTCATGCAGACCAATGACTGGTGGATTAGTCTTGGTCTCAAACTGTAAGCAAAGAAATGCATCATCATTCCCTTCAGCACAAACAATGACCCACACACTATCAAATCAACAACAATACTTTAAGCACCTATGGCATGGTAATCGACCTGGGAAGAAACGTTGACTGCAACCTTAACTTCGATCACCATGTGTCTACTGTAGTAAGGAAAGCTTTCTATGTTGCACACTTGGTTAGTAAAGGCATTGCCTCGAGAGCAAAAGAAGTTATAATGTCCCTATACTCGGCACTTATCCGGCCCATAACTGAATATAACACCCTGTTTGGCATGTACCATACTAAGCATCTGCAGTAATAAGCAGACCTCAGAGGTTTCTAACAAAGAAGATCAAGGAACTCTAGCATGTGCTTTACACAGTCCGACTAAAGTCCCCGTCACTATACTCCATATCATATCGACTTCTTAGGGGAGACATATGCCTGGCCTACAGTGCAATCCAAGACCCATACCTAATGAACTTGCATATCCAGAAATCAAACAGTACTAGGGCTACCCATTCCAGGGACATAAGCATGGCCTGCTACTTAAATAGGACATGCTGGAGGGGCAGATTTATCTCCCAGCGACTGCCGCATCTTTGGAACAGGCTACCAATTCATGTGAAACAGAGCACTTCTATGGCACTGTTAAAGAGGAACCTGGAAAAGTGAATGGAGCACCATAAATTCTTACCAGGGATAGAGCCCACAACCCTCCTGGACATGGGCAGTCATTACTACATGTAGTCTTGGGTATTGACTAGCATTTCTGTGGTATTACATTGGGATGAAACAGCTAGTATTAAAATGACCTCCGGGTTGATAGCCTAATAATCTTCTATGATCCTAAGCAGGTGAGCATGGTTACAGCCCTTCATTGAGGTCCCTTCCCTTATTGATGACCTGTTGTATATCTGATGGTGAACAAGAGGGAGTAGATCCTCTACTACACATACTTTTTGCCTTGCAAACAGTGACCACCTCTGCAAAGCCACATTTTAGATCATCCAGCCTTTAGTTCCATTACAGTGGCATTTAGCTACCATATGGCACAACTTTGCAAAGTTTGAACCTCCCTTGTCACTTCTGTGCACCTTACCCATCTGAGGTCTTAAGTAGGGAATACATTTTATTAAGCCAGTTAACCAGTTTTAGAAATAATACCATGTGGGATCCTTCTTTCCCTTTTTTAACACCTAACAGTCCAGGACTTTGGTCTCCTACACTGCCTCCCAACTCATCCTTCCAAACTTTCTACTGACTCTTAAATAGGTAGTCACTGAATCATGTAAATTAATGTCCCTTTCTATAACATTAGCTTTTGACTGCCATCAACGACAAAGCCTTAGTTTGTTTAATTTGATTTTTTTGCTGTCTTTAACTCCTAGCTATCATACTCCCAATCCTCTTTTAGAATTTGAAAACAATAGGATCTGACTTCTCAACCACTGAACCAGATATCAAGAACTAAAAATGAGTAGCATATCTGTTTCAGACTAGGCTAGTATTATGAACCAGTGCCACACCTCCTCATGTCTTCAATTGAAGAGCAAAAAAAAAAAAAAAAAAAAATCAAAACGGGCACGTTTCTTCGACTGGCACACCATCCAGGTGACTAGATGTATGACATGCCCCCCATCCCCAGCAATTTAGTTCCCATGTCTGTGCCCTGTCCCCAACCCTCCCTCAACATATTTAAAAAAAATTTTTTAAACTTTTCAAAGTATTTGCAAAAAATGTAGCAAACAGTTGCAACATCCTTCAACATATTTCAATAAATGTTTTTAAACTGTAGCAAAGTATTTGCAAGAAATGTAGTAAACAGTTGCAACACTTTATACCTTGCCTGCACAAAGCACTACAGCACTCATGTTTTAGTTAAAAAATAAAAATTAAAAACAAGCATTACCTCCTTTTAAACTGTAGTACACTGCTTGTGACAAACATAACAAAGAGTTGCTGCAGTGCATACCCTGCCTGCACTGAGCATTACAGTGCCCCTGTTTTAGTTTTAAAAATATCATATTTTTAAACTGTAGCAAACAATTTTAGTTTTAAAAAAGAAGCTTTTTTTTTTTTTACCTGTGGCAAATTGCTTATTACATTGTAACAGGCAATTGCTGCAGTTAAGAGCACACACGGAGCAATACAGTGCTCAGATATGACCACAAATGCAATACTGACTTCTAAAGGCCAGTATTGCATTAAAGAGATATTGAGGTCAGTTGCCCCTCTAACCCCACCATAGCTATGCTACTGGTAAAAATGACATTTAAGTAAACTGATGAGCTTTGTGCACCACTGCTCACTAAAACAGTCTTGCTTACATCCTGTGATCTAAAAATTATGTTTACTGGATGTGACGACCCACCACTGCCAACCAGTAATCAAGGAGTCTCAATCCTCAAAACTGGCAACAATGGGGGACATTCACTGAGAAGATAATAGGTACACACACAGTATTTCCAATCAATTGAATACCAAAACTATATAACCAAAGCAACCACAGTTCAGGAAACAACCAGCTATATTTGACAAACAACCATGTTAAGCGCTTTCTTCCCCTAAATTACAAGGGACTTCTTCAGAACAAAATCAGAACAAAAATCAAACACCCCAACCCAGCCTTATATAATAACAATCAACCCTAATCACTAATTATAAAATTGAATAATTAATGAATTAATACTTAAAATCCATCATAAAACCAGATTGCCTTTAAAATTAGTTTGAGATGCAAACATCAAATAAATTGGACAAAATTCATAACCAATGAGTACATTACATCATAGAAAATAAATAAAATACATATTCAAATTTAACCTAAAATATGTTTTTAACTTTAAAATACTGGTGATACAAATGTCTTTATTAATCCCTGGGTGTACAGTGGCATTGAGTCTCAACTGCCATCTTAATTCATTAATATCTAAATGTACGTCCAGACATTTACCCTGTGGATATTTTTGTAAATGTTGATCATCAAAAATTTAAAAGTATGGTCCCTACATTCATTCAAATACCTAGCAAGTGCATTTGTCATCCTATCATGCTTGATATCTAATAGGTGCTCACATATCCGATTTTTAAAATGCCTGCTAGTTTTTCTTATGTAAAATATGGGACAATGCAGACATTTTGCTATATACACTATATTCTGAGTGTTACTGTTGTAATGTCCATTGATCATTATAACTTTTCCATTCAAAATAAACTTATCCCCCATCTCTAAAATGAGTGAACAAAAAGTACATCTCTTACATTTAAAATTCCCTTTAATTCTATTAATGGAATTCTCACTGTTATGTTTACCCATTTCCAATATTTTTTTAAAATACCTGTTTTTTTGTATATTACTTTCGGTCTCTGCCCAACCTTTTGTCCCACATTTTGGTCATATTGTAATATGTCCCAATTATTTTGAATTATCTCAACTACTTTCCATACATCTTGATTAAAGGTAGTTATAAAACCTATTTTAAAATGTCCTGTCTTATTGTGTCACCCCAAATTATTGGCCTTAATACTATCACTGCTAGAACTCTTCAAAATTGGCTTAGAAGTCTCATCAATATGTTTGCTTATAATCTCCTTTCTAATACCATCCAATAATTTCTGGGGGTACCCCCTGGCTTTAAACATTTTCAAGATAAATTGAATTTCATTCATAAAGTTGGTAGCCGAGCTTACCATTCTTGCGGCTCGTACCAATTGTCCCTTTACTATAAACTTTTTTGAAAATATGGGTGTCCACTGGTAAATTCTAAATATGAGTTAGAAAAAGTTGGTTTTCAATATATTCCAGACACCAGTTTATTCTCCCTAGTAATAACTAAATTTACATCTAAATATGAGATAGCTGCGGTGGTGGTGCTGCGGTACTGTTGTCGTCTCACAGTAAGATATTGTCCTGTTCGATTCTCAGCTAGAGCGTCTTCTGTGTGGAGACATGCCTGAATGGACGTACCTTTGTTGAAGGTTGTGTGTCAGGGCCAGCAACTCGGCACGTAAAAATCTACTGACAATCATTAGCGGACCAGAGTTCTGCTGTGGCGACCCCTAACGGGGTAAAAGCTGAAAGACACAACAACAACATCTAAATATGAGATATTAGTTGTACTGTGTGTGAGTAAACTGTAAAAAACTCACGGTATGATTAATATATTCATAAAATCGACCCAATTCATACTCATTTCCCTTCCAAATAATGAAAAGGTCATCCAAAAACCTGGTGTAGTACAAAATCTTGGAATGATATTCTCCTTCCATAATATACTGTTGTTCCCAGTATGACATAACATAATTTGCAAAGAGAGGGGCACAAGCTGCCCCCATTGCTACCCCTGTACTTTGCTTGTAAAACTGTCCTTCAAAATATATATAATTTGTTTTGTAAGACCACTTCCATTAATGTTATATATGTGTTTATCTCATCCTGGTCATATAATCCAGTTTTTTGTAAGTGGGCCTCCAAGCAAACCAATCCTTCCTCATGGGGTATTAATGTGAAGAGACTGCATACATATATAGTGACCAATATTATGTCACTGTTTAACTGTATCCTTCCCTCCTTATCCGTGAATTGCCATGAGTCTTCGCTAATATATGGTATTATATGGACCAACTTGCAATTTTTTATCCAAGTATATTCTAATAGAAAATGTTCCAAAACTTGCTTTATCAACTATTGATCATAATTTGGGGTCCTTCAGTCATTTATGGACCTTGGGTATCCCAAAAATACTAGGTATCATGGGGTGTTTATTAAACATGAATGTATGCTCATCCTCACTAATTTGCCCTTGATATACCAGGTCATCAAGTATTAATTCTATTTTCCTATATGTTATGTTTATTTCATTAAGGGACCTCTCCATATATGTCCCATCCATCAGTAGGGCATTCATCCCATTCAGATAGTCAGCTTTGTTCATTATAACAACCCCATTACCCTTATCTAGGTTCGTAATATGGATTTTAACATCCTCAGCCAGTTCACTTAGCAAACGTTCCTAATCTTCAGTCATATTATTAATAGCTTTACTTGTTTTTTTGTCTAAGAGCCTTCCTGATGTCTTTTTCACACATTTGTTCATACAACTTAATTAGGTTATTTAATGGTGGGTTGAAAGTGCTTAGTCTTTTTAAACATCTCCCTTCCCTGGTTCATTCATCATTCTGTATATTAAACCAAACTTTTAAATTCAATTTTCTAGTAAAACACTTTAAATCTACTAGCGCATTATCAATTTTTCCTTTTAGCTAATAGATTAACATGCTCAATGTTGATATCTTTTGTTGAATAATTATATACTTTAAAACCATTTCATTCTGTATAACTATAGGTTCAAATACATTTTATTTTTATTTTATTTATTTTATTTTATTTTAAATTTGCTGACCTGGCTAGTCTAACTGGATATACGTCCATTTTCAGTAGAGGCCCAGGGAGAAAACTCCAAGACAAATACAGAGAAATAATGTTTAAGGTTATAATAAAGTCAATATTGAAAAATACTAAAATATGTTTTACAACACATTTGTTAAATTTATTTAAAAAATATAGAACACAATATTCACATAAAGTCTATCATAACAGTTTCCTGGTTAACAGGTCTGCTTACACATGCAATAAAGAACATAAACTCAGTTAGGGAGAATAGAGGGAATAGCAGAGGTGGTAGGTTAGTCAGGGTTACTGCAAGGGCATAACCAGTTTGTTCTGAGGAGTATTTTCAGTTTTTGTCTGAAGAGGGGTAGGGAAGGAAGAGAAGTCAGTTCAGTAGGTAGAAAGTTCCAGTTTTTCCCAGTAGTGTTTGAGAACAGAGAATCATCTGCCATGTTGTTCAATTTACTTATGCTAACAGTTTATTTGACGATTGTAAGTTAGTTAGATTTTTATAGGGGGATATGAGGTTTGAGAGTATTGGAGTATTGTTAGGGTAGTTGAGGATCTTATATGCCATGATAAATTGGCTCAGTTGAAGCTGATTTTGTAGAACAAGCCATCCTAGTTGTTTTAGATTCGCACAGTGATGGGTTCTGAAGGGATTACCAGTGGCAAATCTGGCAAAGTTGTTATAGGAGGTAGCTAGTTTGAGAAGATTATTTTTTGACAGATTAGTATAGATTGGTGAGGCATAAAGAAGTGTTGAGATAAGATTTGAGTGGGCAATAGTAGTTCTTGCTATAGGAGTGAGGAAGGATTTGACTCTATAATAGGGAGCCCATTTTCTGTTAACTGTTTTTATAGTGTTAATATGGGAGTCAAAGTTAAGGTTGTTGTTTATAGTAATTCCTAGGAGCTTGGTGGTAGTGTCAGGGGATATGAGGGTACCATTATTAGAAGTAACAGAGAAATATATAGGTATAGACTTACAACTAGGGGTAAAGAGCAGGAGCTTTGTTTTTTTAGGATTCAGGAGGAGGCAGCATTTTAAGAACCATGTCTCCACTATGTTAAACACTTTGAGTTAGGGATTGTAGTTCAGATGATGATTTAGCTGTACAGATTATTGTTGAATCATCTGCATATTGTATACAGGTTGCATGAGGAGTAACTTTGCAGAGATCATTAATAAAAATAGAGAATAGAGGACCTAGAATGGAGCCCTGGGGGACACCTAGTGTAACTGGCAGGTGGAATGATAGATTATTTTCACACAGAACAGCTTGCTGCCTGTCGCTCAGGTAAGAGCTGAACCATTGTACAGCTAGTGTGTCAAGAGAAAGTGATTTGAGAATATTTATAAGCAATGTGTGGTTTACAATATTGAAAGCTTTTGAAAGATCAATAAATAGAGCTGAAGAGAGAGCATTGTTATTGCGATTTCTCTTAATGGTGTCAGTGAAGGATAAGAGGGCTGTAGTGGTACTATGGTATGGCCTAAAGCCATGTTGGCTTTGTGCTAGTAAGTTGTGTTGAAGTAACTGGTCTAAAAGCTGATGATGAATGCATTTTTCCATTATTTTTGCTAAGGGGGATACTAGGGCTATAGGTCGATAGAATATTCAGTGGAGTTGCCTCCTTTATGTAGGGGGATAATGTGTGAGATTTTCCGGATGATTGGGATGGCTCCCTCATTAATGGTTCTGTTTATTAGTATGGATATAGGATAAGCTACTGCTTTAGCTGCTTTTTGCAGATATTGAGCTGGAATCTGGTCAGCAGAAGGAGTACAAGGCTTAAGTTTTAGAATGAGTTTGTAGATGAAGTTAGTAGAGATGGGTTGTAATAGGAAAGTAGGAAGATAGCTGGTAATGTGGGTAGGAAGGCTGGAGCTGTCAGGAGATAGCTTGCTGGCTAGAGATTGGATGGCTTCAGTAAAGAAGGTATTAAAAGCATTAGCAATTTGGTTGGGAGTCTCATGATTAGCACCATTTGAGGTTGGTGTACTGGAGTGACCTGGGTATAAGAGTCTATTGATACTTGCCCAAAATCTTCAACTACATTACATTTTCAATTATACCATATTGGTCACTTTCTTGTATTAATAACTCTTCAGTATTAAGAAAACGTCCATCAGAAACCATTTCCATGCCTAAATTACAAAAAGAAGAAAGTCTCTCTGCTGTATAATTACACTCTATGGATGGATTATGTTGCCGTATATCATCCATTTCATCTGCATTAAATAAAGAACAGTCATTCATATCACAGTTGCCAAACAATTGAGTTGGAGATGTTTGACTATTACTTGAATGTAAGGAGATGACGTTTTCAGTACTTACAGCCTGCATCATTTTTAAGGCCAAATCCATTAATTTTTTGACTGCCAGCTATGGGTCCTCGTATTTTTCTGTCTCGCACCTTGTACCTCATAGTCCCGATAGGTAATCATCAAAAATGGGACTGTTGGACCTTTTCACGCAACCTCTCCGAATGCCTTACATTCTCATCATTAGGATATGCTTGCTGTAGATGCATACTTGGCATTTTTAATTCTGTCCTGTGCCGCCACTTCCTCTCCCCGATCTGCTTCACGATTGACTCCTTCCCCACTGTTGTCACGGCAACCAGGGGAAAGTGGGTATACCTCCTGTTTGGTATATTCATTCAAATACCTCTTGATCTTACTCATTTTCCGGATATAAATGCTGCCACAAACATTATCAATATTCATAAAAATGTTGTTATAATTAGATTTGCTGTGCAAACATTAAATCATTTTATATGGTTTGGCTTATATTCTCCAAATCCATGGACATTTTTTTTCTGAAGCCTGTATGTTATATTTAACCATTAATGTCATCATTTGTAGCCCAGTTTGATCAAAAAGTTTATGCAAGTCATTTATTAAATCTGCATTACCTTCAGCTCTATTAGGGTACATCCACAGTATCAACCCTCGTGGTACTTGCTCCATATCAATGTTTTTTTGCAGATAGGAAATTTCCATCTGCAATTTCTTAAATGTCA
>NC_056737.1:1437271374-1437308874 GCF_019279795.1 Protopterus annectens
GGTGGGGAAATGACAAATTTAAGTACTGTTAAACAGTCATAAAACATAGATAGTGCCAAAGAAACAGATTTTCCACAGAGATATGTGCTGAAAGCAAGCTAAAAGTTAAATGAACTTAAGGTTCTATGTTATAACTGAACAAGCCATGCAAAAAATAGCTGACAATGTAGCCCATGTCTCCTTGCTTAGCATAGGTATTGTCTTTCCTTTATTTGTATTTCTGTATATATTACCATATCTCATATGTCTTTCAGTACTTATCAAATTCAAGTCACATAGTCAATCTTATTCTGATTTATTGAATATTGTATTTTTGTTATAGCAGAGAACCAAAATACTTTTACATTCATGTATATTTAATCTTCACATCAGATGCTTTCCATTATGAGCTTTCCAATGCTCAAGTGAAAACAAAACAAAAAAAATTCTTGAAAGAAATGCTTAATTTTTTTATCCTGTCTTTTTCTTTTTTTATTTCTGCTGATAATGCAGAAATACACAGTAATTTCTTATATAAAACATGGTTTACCAGTCATCTTTTTTTCTTGTCTGCCAGTTTTAGAAGGAGCTTTGTTGTTACTGTCACTACTGCATCTTGCTGCTCTACTTTTGTTTTCAAATTGTATAGTTTTGACAGTTTAATAACTTTTGTGATGAGTTCATTTGCTATTTATAAACATATTTTTGGCACTGTGCTCCTTCGTTAATTATTGCAAATGATTTTACTTCATATTCTGTTTCACTAGTTCAGCAGAAATGAACCTACCTAAAAAAGTTTTGCAAAGTTCCTCACACTTAAAAAGCAATACTGCAGATTAAATGTTTTGATATTTAAACTTACATGGCAGTAATTTTGTTCTTTCCTTTGCTCCCTAAAATGAATTTGTCGAATGATTCACATTTAAGCGTAGCTCTACTAAAGATAAAGCTGAAAATGTAAAACAAGTCAGTGTCTGAAGAAGTACAGATATTATTCTGTACGAAAGCGCTAACATTATTGTATCTAATAAATATTTCTTTGGAATTTTTCTTTCTAGAATGCTTTTCGTACCTGCCATTGCCTTTGCTTTTGTTTTCAGTTGTTTATTTCAGTATTTTTATTTATTGCTCAGCGTACCTGTGCCTCATGCTGGTACTGTACCCACAAAGTATTCTATGCTTTTATTGTCATTATGGTTAAGACTCAGAAGCTTACCCAACACCAGGCCTGCCAGTATCCAAGGAAGAAGTCCCATACATCAAATTACTTGGGAAAACAGATGGAAACTCAGTAGTGAATTATTGCAACATTGTGACGACCCCAAACTCTAGTGCTGATATAGCAGTAAAACATTACGATATGTAAAGTATATATACCTATGTGCTTTGTACTTGCTGCCATTGCAGCTGAAGCCATGAAGTGCCTGCAGGGATGGAACAACCAGTTCTGGCTCTGGCCTGTTACACTACAGGATACACATGTAAGAGTATACTCATCTGGTCCATCCCCCACTGACACCTGTAGGGGTTGATGCAATTCCATGCAGGATTTGAGGGATGGTCTGTCACTCCAGAAGGAGATACCATGAACTCATCCATGTCTAGTAATGAGGACTGTGTAGGCAGACATCGCCACACACATATACCTCTGGTCATCCTGTCCTGTGTATGGTTGTTTCACACACACCTAGGCCATCCTGTCCTGTGCAAGGTTGTTTGCCCAGATGCCCAATGGCGGATTGTTTCAGTGACCTTGTGCATGTGCTGTAGCAATCTAACAGGGACACCAATAACATTTACATGCACAACAAGAGGCATAGTCCTACCATAACACATTTGCAGAAGGTATAGTCATTCTTGTCAGTTTGGAGGATCTACCAACCATTTTTTATGGAGGACCTGGAGTAGGATGTTAGTTTCTCTGCCTGAGATAACATCTTCATATTTGTCTCTTTTTAGGAGTCACATCAGTCTGTAAATGTTAATGGATACATATGGCAAGTAGTTGCCCAGCAAAGTTTGCTACAGCCATAGTACAGTCCCCCACCCCACAGTCCACAGTAAGCGTAGACCATACAACATCCTGTACATGAACATAGATGCAGGCTGGTGTGAGAAATTGTTGGCATAGAGCAGCTGCCTTTAGCCAGTTACTACTCTGCCTCCACCACAATACAGTGGACAGTGTCCATCTGTGAAATCTGCCATGACTGTGTGTGTGTGTCCGTGCGTGTCTGTGTGTGTGTCTGTGGACCACACTGCATCTGCATGTCTGGTCTATGTTGCATGTCTCTGCACAATCATGTGTTGTATTTATTATGCATGCAGATGGCTACAGCTATGTGCAACTATAGGATCATAGGAAGTTACCAGGCTAATAACCCTGGGCCTTTTAAGCCTAGCCATTCATGCACCAATTTTCCCAATTATCAACATGTACAGACTATAATGCCTTTGGTATATGCCTGCGCCTTAGGGCTTCTATAAGCTGCCCCTATCCATAAGGGACATAGGCAACAAGCCAAGGGTGAATTTGTGATTTCTCATCCACAGATCCAAATTGTATTTGCATAGGCTTTCTGCTTCACATGAATTTGCAGTCTTTTCCAGGGAAGTGGAAATCTCTGAGATACTTACCAATCTCTCCAACATGTTTTGTTTTTGTCACAGATGAGGTTAAGCTCTTTAGATTGGGTAATTCTAGTGCTGATTGTTTTGTGAATGTGTAGCAGATCCATCAAGGATGGATTAGAGAAGGGCTTTTAGGATAAGCACAAATCACACCAAAATTGTTGTCTTGCTTTTGGACAACCATGGCAGGACAAAAACCTACACTCTTTTTGATCCAAAGCATCCCTCTTCTGATCTGCAGCATCTGTTTCCTATGTGCTCATCTGAATTGTGCTGTCCTACAACCTCACCAAGATAAATAATATTACATAAACAACAGGTGCAATGACAACATGGCCACTGTCCAGTGGACTATGCTCCCTTCCCTTTGTAGGTCTTCAGTGTAATAGGAATTAGAGGCTCACTCACTGCAAGCCTGCCCGTGTGTGTGTGTGTGTGTGTGTGTGTGTGTGTGTGTGTGTGTGTGTGTGTGTGTGTGTGTGTGTGTGTGTGTGTGTGTCACATGGCACCTTCAACATGGATAAACATGAATGTGCAATGATTTTTCTTGAGATTGTGACCTGTGATATGGACATAGTTTCTAATAAGACAGGCCTCCCAAGTGGTGAGTGTAGCAGTCTGTGATCTTTCTGTACTTCATGCACAAATAGCACTGGGAGTCCCTGCTGGAAACAAGTTATGAAGGTTCTCACAATAAGGTGGATGTCTGGCATTACCTTGCTGGGGCGGTGAGTCATACGAAGGGCATCAGACACCCTGGTATAGTGACCTAAAGAGATGCCATCTTGACCTTCTTCACCAATGGGAAGAGGTTAGAGAAAGTGCGCTAAATATATCATGTACACATGAAAGGTTCATTACCTTAATGACTCCACTGCCAATCATGAGCGGACAGGTGATCCGCTATGGCGATCCCTAACCAGGAAAAGCTGAAAGAAGAAGAGGAAGTAGTGTTATCTGCCCATTCAAATGATAATTCATGAGCATTCTGTTTTACTTCACAATGAGTCTTCTTTGCTAGTTTAGGCTGAGGAAGGAGTGTTTCCGTTTTTGATGCCTTTCCTTCCTACTCTTAAACAGCAGTTTATTCCTGTTGTTGTATAGCCTGTTGAAGGCAGATGGCCACCAGGCAGGTTTGTTTCTCCTTGAAGATCTTGCTTTGGTCATATCAGGTACGACTGAGTAAAGACAATTGTATAGATATTCGTATAAGGCATTAGTTGTATAACCCAGTGTAGGTGTCCTTTCCATCTGTGTGTGTGTGTGGGGGGGGGGGCTATGAAGCTACTAATGCCATCTTGTAAGAGGTTGTAATTGGCCTTAGAGAAGTTTTTAGTCTAGTTGCTGCTGGGGAGTGGAGATCTGGTGTTATAATTACTTCCAACAAGATTGATTTGTGGTCAGATCTTACCAGGGAGGGAAGTACACTGGGGGTGGTACAATTGTCTCCCATGATCCTGGATATTTGAACGCCTTGTGAGGTATCAACCAGCTGATCCAGGGCATTGGAGTTAACAAAATCCAGGAACCTTTGGCAAGTGAGTTAGAACGTGTATAATTTATCCAGTCAATGGATGGGTAACTAAAGTCACCCAAAACCAGGGTGTTTGGTGGTATCTTGATTTACTCAAGTAGATTCTAGTAGGCTGAGTGGTTGTCCTGATTCATGGAGGGGGTTCTATAGCTGGCAATGCCTTGAAAATGGGTCTTAGCTCTTACCTACAGTCAATTGCACTTGATGTAATTCCAGTGAATCGTATTGTATAACCAATCTTGAGGTGTATTTATCTTTAATGAATAATGATACACCGCCTCCTTTGTTTCTTGTGCCATAAACTTGGGGTCTGAATATATGGAAGAAAGTATAACCCTCTGTGGCTGGCGTGCTGTCTGCAGCCTTAAACCAGGTCTCTGTGACTGCACAAATGTCTGCACCTTCCAATGTAATGCCTGCTTACAGTGAGTGCAATTTCAGGTTTAGACTCCTAGCATTTAGCAGCATAACCTTGAGGTTGTTTTTAAAGGGTATTTGTTGAGTGGGAATTTTGTTCTTATGGCAATGCCAGAGAGCTTGGTCATGTCGCTCTTCATATAGTGCAGTGAGGTACACCTCAAGTCATTCACATCAACTTGGAGTATGATGGAGTCATAACAGTGCCTGTTGTTGAGAGACTTGAGTGTCTGTGTGATGTGGTGGATCCTGGCACCTGACAGACAGCTGACCTTAAACTTTTCCTTATCCAACCTGGTGAGAGAGACATCTGTGTGTCTCACAATAGAGTTGCCTATGACTAGAATATTTGGTTTTGTGTTGTGCCTTAAGGGCTTGATTGATGAAACACTGGTGTGTGAGATGTTATGTGTACAATGTTCTGCAGTGGACATATTATATGAAGTATGCTTGTGTTTGGGAGGTTTAGGTAAGCTTCTGGTAAGGACCTCCGCATATATAGGTTTAGGTGTTGTTGGTTTGGTTGGTGCAGGAGGTGTGGTGTGCATACTGACAGCCTGCTTAATGTCAGATGTACTGACTGGTGGGCGAGAGAGCCTGGATTTTAGGTTCTTAATATAGATGCATCTCTCACAAATTAAATTAGTGTGAGCTAGAAGAAGTGAGTTGTCATTGTACATAAGGCAATTGCTACATTGCCTCAGGATACCCTTGTCAACCAGGCAGGCTGCAGAAACTGTGGGAAATTTTCCATTCATAATGCTATGTAAGTTTACTGTGGTTGTGAAACAGGAAGAGGACTGGAATGACCAGGTAAAGTAGATAACAAGAGAAGTGGCCCAAAAATACAAAGGGCTGATGGGTAAGAACGGTGTTGGTACCTCAATAGTTCACTGAGTGTATCATCTGTTAGTGAGGTATAGTTGTGAGAACTCACCAATGGAGCACCAGCAAACTACTAAGGGAAGATATACAGGCAGAAATGTTTGCTTCTAAAACAGCCAATAGTAACCATGTCTGTGTGGCAGTGTGCAATGGTGTGCTTTGCATAAACAAGGGACTTATGTGGCAAATGGATTTTAACAAATTAACCAAATCAAAACTGAGCCCTGTTCCAGAAATCTTCAATCAGACAAGATCTAACCACACGCTATTGCCATAAGGGTGCAGGGAAACCCTCTCCAACAAAAGATAGCCTGGTTTAATGCTCAGTTTATCCAAACAGAACTAGATTCAGCAGATCTGAATCTAGTCTATGCTACAGCAAACAAAGTGCAACAAATTGTAAAACCAGTTCAATTATGCAGTGTAAAAACACAGTTCAAAAGTGCAAAAACAGTGAAAAAAATACTTAAGTTTTGCAGAGAACAGTAGATGCCTTGGATTGATTAGATGATTAAAGCAGGACATTAGCTGGTTGCCAAACTCTGTGGAGCTTTGTTAAGAGATTTCTAGGCTTCATAAATACAAATCCTTGCAGCAGTTAGTTCATACCTAAATAAAAGGAGATAAAATCCTGGACTTCATTCACCAGTATGTGACAGCTCTGCACCCTTGCCTTTTATAACCTCCTCCCTGGCCAGCTTGAACCACAAGTTCATCACATTCACCTTAAAACTGAAGCTAGAAGCATTCTCCAATCGTTCAGTATTCACACACTGTGTGTAGGCTAATCTACTAAAACTGTGTGATGACTTGGCTAAATTCAAAAGACCCTTCCACCTCAACAATACTGCTGTTTATGCAAAATCCTTTACTGCCAAGATCTTTTCATATGGAAATAGTTGCAGCAATGCATCTGTCCTCTATAATAAATGCACCACTAAATTCAAAAATAAATTCCTGAGGTAGAACCCTAATATAATTGCATATTATAAGAAATGAACAAAAAAATACAATAAATAAATAAATAACACTCAGGGCACATAAAAATAAATGTATCTCTCAAGAAGCCAAACATGCTCTTGCTAAACTAAACAAGGGACTCTGAATCCTGACCAAATCAACCAAAGCCAGATATGAGTTAAAAATACAGACCCAGGTGGAAGGTAGCTAAAAAGTCTTATTTAACTTCATTAGAAATCTTGGAAACAATCTCCAGTGCTGTGCAGAGCTAATAGTAAATGATATTGCATACTCAGAAGAAATAATCAATCTACTAGTGGACAGATTTTTATCTAACTTTACTTCCTGCTCCTAAATGATATTCTCGGGTCAAATACCCACATACACCCATACCTCAAGTCTCCCAAGAGCAAATTCTCAAGGCACTATCAGAGGTCAAGAACAATATATTTATGAGGTCAGTAACATACAAGGTGGCCTGTTAGCATGAAACATAAATTGTTTAACTCCCTACAGGGTCTGTTCAACATTTGCCTCAAAACCGGGTTTGTGCCAGACGAATGGAGGATAGCAACAGTCATTCCCTTACTCAAAGGTGTGGCTTCAAGGCAACTGGATATTAATATACCCATAATACTGACCAGTCTTATCTGTAAGGCTATGGAAAGGATCATTATGGTACTAATAAGCAGAGATGTAGGTGACTTATAGACTCTTGATCCAACGCAGTTTGGCTTTGTCAATGGAAACCTGGATGACTTTTTTGTAAAAGTCATTGAGACAATGGTTGAGGGAATTACAGTGCACATTGACTATCTGGACCTTGCAAGATCATTCAATAACATACCACACTAGGGTATCCTAGATAAACAGTCTCAGCTAAATGTTAACTGCTATGTAATTAACTGGATAGCAAACTAGCTCACAAATAGAACACAGGAAGTAAAGTCAGGAGGTTCTACCGCCAAAAGATCTGTCATTAGTAAGTATCCCAAGGTTCAGTCCTTGGGCCACTTCTTTTTGAAATTGTTGGAGATCAAAGCTAATGTAGAATTGTAACAGACCAAGATTGTAGATGGTTGTAAATTTTGAGCCATCATAAACTTCCTGGAGGACACCACAATACTACAAAAGGACCTATCCCAGTGTGCCAAAACCATGGACTGACACAACATGCCAAGGCATATATAATTGTATTGGTGAGTATTATTTCCTTTGCAGCTACCAGATTGATAACACCCCAAGAGACCGATCCTGTAGTTATTGATCTGGGTACCTATGTTAACAATAAGCTGTCCTTTTTCACTCCATAGTCACTGTTGTAAGGAAGTCCTTTATCATTGCACAGCTTATACCTGAGTGTATAATATCCAGATCCAGGGACATAATAATGCCATAATATTTGGCTGTCATTAGGCTGATTATTAAGTATAATTCCCCTTTTTATATGTGCCTGTCTTAAAAATTATACACACCAACTTTGCACTTTTTCTTTTTTCTGATATTATACAGGCTACTGAGAACCAACCTCTGCTTCTCATGTAGAGCCTCAGTAGACCATGTTCCGTCAGACTCATTACATGTTCAGAGGTCCAGTGGTATCAGAAACACACACTCAAGGGACTTCAAAATCCCTTGCAGGAATAAAAGAACATGCTAGAGGGATAGGTATGTATCTCAGAAAATACCACATCTGTGGAAACCTCTTCCCCCACCCATAAAGGAGAATGCTTTTCTTAATCAGATCAAACCCATGGAAGAATGCATGGCTGACTATATAATCACCCATGGTTTATTCGACCCACCTTTGTAACGGCTAATAATAATAAGTATGGGAATCTGGGGCAAACATTTAAGATCCCCACAGATCAAGGGTCTAGTAAGTACCTATGAATCTATGAACCTATAAATGGAATTGTTGATTTTTTTTCCTCTTTTGCGTCTCTTTCTTTAGCAGTATCCTTCATTTATAGTTCTTTGCTTCTTGTTGTTTTGCTTCAGTCTAATTTGCTTGCTATTTAATGCAGCATCAGCTACAGCTGTGCTCATGGTGGGTCATGGTGTGGCAAGTGTCACCTTACCATCAGCCTGGCTGGTGATCCCCTACTGGGTCTCCATCTGCATCCAGCTATGCCTGTCTGTTTAATAATGAGAGTCCTCTGCAACAGTATGTGATGTACAGAGAGTGAAAGGGAGCATTAGCCATACCTCTCGACCTTGTAGCGCAAGAAATAGATAGTTAAAATTAATGGTGGAACAAAATCAGGGATGGATTTTAATTATTCCTCCTACATATTTAGAAAGTTAGCAGTATTGCAGCCTTTTCAATGCCAAGCATTTACTGAGTGAAATTATAATATCTGGTATTAGTAGCTGACTGAAATCATTTGTTTTCTATGAAAGAAGGAAGTAGACATTGAGGCATTCTTACAACAGAGGGCCAGATATGAGGAATAAGGTGTGTGTGTGTGTGCATGTGTGTGTGTGTGTGCACGCACGCGTGTGTGCTTGTGCGTGCGTGTGTGTGTGTTGGAATGCGTGTGTTGTGTGGGGAAAGTGACTGGGTGGGGGTACCTGTGGTAATACATTGTCCCTCCTGCACTACTAACTACAGCAGGAAAATGTTGATCTGAACAGACTGCAGTTAATAATGATTCAAAAATATGCAAATTATCCAATAAGTGGGTCTTCTCACTGAGGCTAATCTCTTTGAAACACAAAAACTGGACCTTTTTAACACAGCCCTTAACGTGAGCAGTAGATTTCTTTCTGAATTCCAAACATAGTATTAATTGTTAATTTGCTATTTCTTATAATTATGAAGCATCATAATGTGTGCATAATGTGAAAATTAAAGTTTGCCTTGATTGTCCACATTCGTTGTACTTGCTGTTATTGATTTTTATTCTAAGTTCTTTTGTTCAGCAGTGCTTTAGAAAATATTAATATACAAAAAAAGTTATAATTCTTAATATCCTAATGAAGGCAAACGATGCTGCTGTTTTCCTGAATTAGAAATATATAAATGGTGTCAAGTTTTTGGAAATTTGATACACACTTTTTTACATGTTTGGATGAATGATTTACAAGCCAGAACAGAAATGTAATAGTAAAATGTTTGAGGTAAAAGTAGCAGTATCTGTAAGTCAGCTCTTTTTAATTAGTGATGGCAAGGAAATAATTTTACAACTGTGGAGAAGTACATTTTGTGATATAGATGTGGCCAAGAAGCATGTATGAATAATGTGTTAATAAATATAAATACAAAACAGATTACACCAAGATGATTTGCTGTCCAAAGGGCAGTTTCAGGTGTACTCTCCAGTTCAACTGGTGAATCTGGGAATCTTGAGGCAATGTTACAACTGCCTCATGTACACAGACAACCCTCTCCTCCTACCACCAAACACTAATATATGTGAGAGATGCAATTATACAGCCAAACTGGAGGCTAAGCTGTCTCAACCCAAGACTGGATCAGACAGTCAAGAGGAGAAGTGAAATACTTGCATCACACCACCAGTCTCACATAGACCCATTAAACCAGCACTGGCAAAAAACACATAAATACATGAAAACATACTCGGAGGCTCTAAATAAAAATCTGCAAAACCAACAGAGACCTCCAAAGTAAACATCCAAGCAACTTCCACCCCCTAACACAAACCATCAAACACATACTTCACAAAACCAGTGTGCCATGCAATCACAGACCTTAAGGCAAAATAACATACCCAACATACTAGTAATAAGTGACTCTATAGTCAGGCACACTGACGTCCCACTCACTAGGCTGAATAAGGAGAAGGTTACTTACTGTTAGCTGCCTGTCAGGTGCTAGGAACCGCCACATAACACAAGCACTCAGGTCACTCCAGAACAAGTACAAATATGACTCTGTCATTGTCTATTTTGGTGTGAATCACTTGAGCTGTACCTCCCTGGACTACATGAAAAGAGACATGGAAGAGCTCTCTGATCATGTAGCCCAGGCTGGTATGACCCTGACCCTGAGTAGCATCCTGCCCTTACCAAGAATGATACTACAGTATAAAGAAAAAATTCTTGATTTCAACAATTGGCTATGTTTCTGGTGTCATTCAAAGGGGATCCAGTGTCTGTCCACCTGGGATGACATGCTTGACAAGCCACGCTGCTTCGCTAGAGATGGCTTGAACCTGTCACCCTTAGGCTTTCGAATACTGGCCAAGGCTCTTGCCACCCCCATAGAGCCTTTTTTAGGCAAGGCTTAAAAGACAAACCCACCACTGAAAATAGCACAAGTAACAAAAAGCTACTCAATGCCAGACGTCTAAACCTCAAAATGCACGCACTCGAGGCACTCCTCAGTATGGAGAAAATTGATATATGTGCAGTAACAGAAACCTGGTTTAAGGCTCCATAGAGCACCCCAGCACTACCAGGCTGCAACTCCTACCATACATTTTGGTCACAGAACCCAAACCAAAATACAAAAGGTGGGGGCATATCCATATTCATCGAGGATACCCACACCTCCAGGTTAGTGGCATAGCATGATGCTTCAGAGATCATCCACATGCAATTAACAATGGGCAAAACTGCAATTCAAATTGCAGCTTGCTATAGATCACCCACCATGTCCCAGAATCCCATTCCATGTTTCTGGAAACACTGGGAAACATAAAGGCCCTACCGAACACCCTAGTACTGGGTGATTTAAACTACCAAAACATTAACTGGAAGAACTACAAGTACTAACTCTCTTGACCAACATTTCCTAGAATTTATAAACTCAAACGCCCTGGTTCAACTGGTCAACACTCCCACTAGAGGTAACAACATATTGGACCTAGTCTTCACAAACATGGGCAACCAGTGTTCACACCAGAGGTCAACCCCTCACTGGTTAGATCTGACCATAAACAAATCACTTTGGATATCCACATTCCGCCCCCACTCCCGGACAAGGAAACTACCATGAAAAACTTTTCAAAAGCAAACCTCACATTACTTAAGACAGAGATGGAAAGTTTCAAAGCCCCCATGCTGAAGGATAACACTGTCCAAGCTGCAAAATCCTTTACTAATGCATTCTGTGGGCACCTACAAGAATGCATGGATCATGCCATCCCAAGCAAAACCAAGACTCACTCCTCCAAGAAAAGGAAACCAGTCTGGTGGACTCCTGCCATAAACAAGCTATACAATAGAAGGAGGAAACTAGTACAGAAAAGAGTAAAATCCCAAGAAGGGAAGACACCCCTGATCAGTATCAGCAAGAAACTACGATCCCTCATAAAATCATCCAAGGCGAGCTTTGAAAGAAAAATTGCCAAGGACTCCAAAGATAACCACAAGGCATTCTTTAGCTATGTCAAGAATCTAAGTGGCAATGCTCAGATCTGCTCGAAGTTAGTGCAGCATAGCACCAAATCCACTGAACCAACCAATATCACCAACATTCTGGCAGACAGGTTCAGCTCAAACCTCACCCCCCCTCACCACCAGAAGGGCCCATAACCATACCAGAAGAATGTAGAGTCCCCCAATTCAGACACACGCAGGTTAAAACAGCCCTCTCCAAATCCAAAAACACAGCATCAATGGGACAGGATGGTGTCCCAGGTTGCAGCCTACATGAGCTCAAAGACGAACTAACCCCTCGCCTAAACACACTGTTCAAACTCAGCCTCTCCAAAGGCTTATGTACCCATAGAGTGGCACACAGCAATGGTTGTTCTGCTCCACAAAGGTGGAGCCACAACAGACCCAGAGAACTATCGCCCTATAAGCCTGACTAGCTTGGTCTGCGAGGTTATGGAGCACATCATCATGGAACTCATTAACAGAGACATTGGGAACCCCCAAACACTGGACCCTACCCAGTTCAGCTTTGTTAAGGGCAGATCATGCCTCCTATACCTGGTGAAATTCTTTGAGACAGTTACCAAGGCTGTAGATGAGGCAAAGGTGGTACACATAGCCTATCTAGACCTCACTAAGATCTTCAACACCATTCCCCATTCTGGTATCATAAACAAGCTCACCAGCCTGAACATAAACCCCTACATCACAAGATGGTTTGCCAACTGGCTCATGAACAGAACCCACATGGTGAGAGTTGTGGGAGCTAGGTTCGACTCTAAACGGGTTACAAGTGGTGTTCCCAAGGGCTCAGTCCTAGGACCCCTCATGTTTGACATACTTCTCAGAGGTACAGGCAAGCACATGAGGACTATGGCTGACCAAGTTCGCAGATGACTGCAAACTAGGGGCTATAATTGACTCTTCTGCTGACACAGACATCCTCCAAAAGGGTCTCACTAAGATGGATACCTGGTGTCAAAATCATGGCCTCAAGCTAAATGCCAAAAAGTGCATAGTCATCCCCTTTGGAAAACACAAAGTATCCACAAACTACCACATAGGTGGTAGTCCCCTAAATACGGAATACGTAATAAGGGATCTGGGGACCCAAGTAGATAGCAATCTCAGCTTTGATAATCACATTGCCAAAGTGGTTATAAAATTCTTCTATGTGGCCCACCTGATCATAAAAGGATTTGCATCCAGATCAAAATAGGTCATTGTGCCCCTCTATTCATCACTCATCAGACCCATCATAGAATACAATGCCCCATTTGGGATGTACCTTACAAGACACCTGCAACAGCTGAAAAGACCACAGAAGTACCTCACCAAGAGGATCACTGGCCTCAAACAGATGCCCTATGCAGCTTGACTGAAGAAACTCCAGCTATACTCAGTTGCATACCGCCTATTCAGAGGTGATCTCTGCTTGACATACAAGGCCATGTCCAAACCAGAATTGATGGACTTGCTCCACCTAAAGAAAACCTTATCCCCTCAAGCCACATGCTGTAGGGATCTAAACCTCACCACAACATTAAATAGGATGTGCTGGAGGGATAGATTCCTGTCCCAGAGACTTCCCATGCTTTGGAACAAGATTCCTATCTACATTAGGCAGAGCTCCTCGCTAACACTCTTCAAAAGAAACCTTGACGAGTGGATGGGAAACAAAGTTTACCCTGGGGATCACTTCAGTGGCTATGCTGGACAGAGGCACAGGGAATTAATCTAAGGGGGCGGCGAAAGCCAACACATTCTGGCTAGGCTTATAAATACCTTCAGGCAGATAAATCAAAAAGAACCACAACAGATGCAGCAATAAGAGGCAATATAAAGATAGCCTAGTACCTATCTATGAACCTATTTAATACAGACACAATTTGTCCACAAAAAAATCTTTTTAAGCATTAAAACATAGCTATGCTTTGATAAATTCAACATCTGTGAAAATTTCAACAAAATGTATTGAGCTCTGATGTAGAATGCATATCATTGCTTCTAAGTTGTGATAACAGAAACAAACACTTAGATCAGTATTCAGAGATGTTTGGTAAAAACCATGTCAACATGCAGGGTGGTTGCAATTCAGAGACATGTAGCACGAATGTAGAAGGCTTAAAATAGTGCAGTGTATAGAGCATGCTAATAAGTGCATACTGATGAGGAATTCTGGAATTTCTTGGAAGGATCCACATGGTCTGTGCTAATGAAGATACCTAAGCTGGCAAAACAATTTAGACACGTATGAAGGAGATGAACTACACCACTGCTCAGACCCATTTCACATGTCTAGAATTGTGATGCATTTTAAGAGAGTGACATTTTCCAACAACAACAGCAGTACCAGCAGCTCAGTAACATTAGCTAATGGCCTTCCTTGGAACCTGTGCTCACAACGTTGTGAGATGTGGCCAACTGCACCACTGAAGGTGGTACTGACACTACCTGATATATCATCACTAGTGACCTGCAGATTGTGGAACATGTCCTTGTGAACAAGAAGACAGTATGAACCTCGATGAACATTCTCAACAGCAAGTGCACTCGATGGAGATGTATAGGGTATCTGTACCTAATCTTAGTAAGTTCTATGTAGTTTTAACTATCTTATCTATGGAGACCTTTCATCTGTTTACCGAGATCATATTAGGGATATCACATTCCTCATTCTGAATAATAATAAACCATTTCCTTGACATTTTGCTGCAGCATGTAGAGGACCATAACTGGCTAACAAGGACTGCAGAGGAGGAAAATCACCACCATGTGAGTATTTTATGTTATTGCTTATATCTCAGAGATCTCAGGAGCCAATGACTGCACATATATCACCATCAAGGCTTGGTCTAGTAAAGAGGGAGTGCACTACATCAACAGAAAAGGCTTTCACTCTCTTAACTTTCAGGTTGTCTGTGATGCACAGAACATTATTTGTAATTTGTCTGTGTGGTGATGCAGGCAATGCCAGATATGTCCTAGATTTCTGGTTTGTAACAGTCATCAGTAAATTCCAGACTATGCTGAAATGGCATGTAATGCCACATCCATCTATCTGTCCATCCTTCCATCCATCTACCCACAATGCATTTTTCCCATTTTTGCACATGGAGTCGGGGTGTCGATTCAAATACATAATGTAGTAGAGGAGGTGTTTGTTCTATTCAAGTACTGCTTTCATTGTCTTGATAATGTAAGAGGGACACCACAATATAGTCCTGAAATCTGCTTCAAGATTCTTGTTATATGGGCAGTGTTGCACAGCATGGCCTTACACAATGAGTTGGAGTGGCAAGTTTACATCTTGGAAGAACCTTCCACACAAAGTGTACCAACAGTAGACTGACAGGATGAAGAGTCAGGTGAGGAAGCGAAACGTACCTTTTAACTGTCTAGATTTTTGTAGAATGTCTAATCTTTGACCCATATTTTGGACTGTTCCTAATAAAACTTGTGCTTTTCTGCCAAATCATTGCAGATTCAAGACATTTAGTAATATCATACATTTGAATTTCAGACTTCTTATCCTTTAGAAAATCCATGCTAAAGGAAAACCTGTTATTCCAGCAACGTTCTCAGTTTATAACAGCAATATATATATAAAATATGTTGCTTATTCTGGGCCTTTATTTCCCTGTTATTTTTTGACTTTGCCAAGATTTCTTAAACTAAGAAACTAAAGCAGTAGAAGAACTAATGCTGAGGTGGAGGCACTAGCAAAGGAGTGTTGTCTGTTCTTCAGTGCCCAAAGCTGATAAATAATGCATTAGGATATGATTAGCATTATAGAGATTAACTAGTTAATGAATGCATTGGTAATGCTCCCATTAGTTGTATAAAACAAACACCTGTGATATGATAGGTGTTTGACCTGAGAAGTCAAGAAGACCTGTGACAGTGCAGGCATACAGTGATGCACCCCTAGATGAACAGCTTGTTACCATAATAAGGGCTTCTCAGCAATATTCCTTCCAATTTATTATCATAAATGTGAAGGAAATGGGTGTACAAGAAGTTCAGAAATGGTGTATAGGACAGTCAGATGTAGGCAAAGATACTAAGTAGAAGGGAAAGGGAAGAATGAGATGGAAGTAGGGAAGAAAGGTATGTCTTTTCTCTGGGATGGATAGCCATTTTTTGTAAAGAAAGGAAGAAGAGGAAGGCAGTAAAGAAAGTGCATGGGTAGGAAAAGGATATGGGGGGTAGAAGCAGCAGCCAAACACAAACAAGACTAACAAAGAGAGGTGTTGACACAAAATGGGGAGACACAAAAACAGAAACACAGACAGAGAGATGCATACCTCTCAACTGCCCAGATTATTTTCAGAATGTGCAGATTTTTGCCTCATGTTTTTGGTGTGTTCCTCATAAAATTTATATTGGGTTGGCATAATGGTTAAGGTCTTTACCTTAAAAAAGTGGGAGGTTGGTATAAAGGTTAAGGTGTTGACCTTACAGACATAAGGAGCAGGGTTTCATTCTCACATGGGGTTACTGGTTAGGCTTAAAATGGCCCACAGAGGCAGTTAGCATAGT
Source organism: Protopterus annectens (assembly GCF_019279795.1). NCBI lineage: Eukaryota > Metazoa > Chordata > Ceratodontiformes > Protopteridae > Protopterus > Protopterus annectens. The sequence goes on from NC_056737.1 coordinate 1,437,287,669, forward strand.
ACTAATCTATGATCCTAAAAAAAAATTCACTGAGGATTGATGTCACAAAATAGTGATATACATTTGAGTTTCAGCCATCAAGTTCTTCAGAAAATGCAGGATGAGACAAAGCCATTTATTCTACCACCTTTCTAGGTTTGTAAGAGCAATATTAAAGAAATTACCCTAATTCAGCCTCTGTATCCCCATTTGACCAGATATCTTGTACCTAGAGGTTGAGGGGTATGGAGAGGTGACATCTGATGATGAGAAGGGTTGACTACAAACATGAGAGCGAAGTGAAACATATGATAGGGGAATATCCTGAATGGGTTTGGATGAGGTGAGAGCTGAAATTCATGGACGATTACTCTACTCAGCCTGAGGTCAGTCACCACCATGACTACCCTCCCCACTAGGGCCTGCTTCTGTTGGCCTATGAAGCAGGGTCAGCCATTGGTGAAACTCTACCAGTTGCACAAGAATATTCTCCTGCCGCCAATGTGAGTGTCAAGCTAACAGTTCACAGCTGCATTCAGTACATTCTCCAGCTACTGGTGGGTTACATATCGTGGCCTACTGTAAGTAACCCCAAAGGGAGAAATGGAACTGCTCAGTACTGACAGACTACTGAAGGCCATCATGGAACCCTCCTTGTGTACACCTCATTCTTAAAATGGGCCTTGTGTTGACAGCTTTGCCTTATACCGAAAGAACTGCACTTAGTTTTGCAAGTATAGTCATTCACCATTGTTTGTATGTTCATTCTGCACTGCAGTCCTCCCTCCCCCACCAAAAAAGATGAGACGAGTTCTTCATGAATATCCACCAGACATAAAATCTGAATTTAGGTGGCATAAAAGTCAAGTCAGAGGATAAAGAGACAGTGCTAAAATTATACCAGCTCATAGCTCAATTTGAATATTTTTAACTCACCATAAATTTCAGATTTTGGATGAAAAAAGCAAAATAAATGTCTTGCTTAATGAAGGAAGCTTAAGTAATATCAGGCATATGATCTCAACAAATCAACAGATTACAAATTTCCCAAATATACTTTTATTATGTAATCTGGTCCCATTATTGCTATTGCTTGCACCAACTTGCACACTCACCCATATCGTTTCTTATAATACGTTCCTGTAGGAAATCTCATTATAGGGTGATCATGCTTTCTAGCCATTTCGGAGAAGGGTGATAATGTGTGATAAACTGCATCACATTACGACTGCTAATGAAGGCTAGTACTGGCATCAGATAATTCACCCATCTCTGTCATCTTTGTAATGGATAACAATCCCTGCTTTCAGGTGTCATTCATTTGATAGACAGCTAATTGGTAGGCACATGTCCAAGTCTTCTCATTGACTGTCGTAATGAATGAGTGCAAGAACTCACTAGAGCCCCCCCCCCCCCCCGATGAAGGCTATTAGTTTGATGCATACTGACAGGACTGCCCTTCCTCCCCCTTTCTTACAACAATATAACCTCAGACATGATGTGGATATATATATATATTAATCTATCTATAATATATATATATATATATATATATATATATATATATATATATATATATATATATATATAAATATGGGTCTACTTCATAAGATCAACAGATCATTTGATCAACATTCATTTGGTTGACGGGTCATTTGGTCAACAACCAGTATTCAAGGCAAAAACCTGGGATTTGCCCCCCTCCCCAATGTTGTGCGACCCTGGAGTTGATATATATAGTTGGGGGTTTGGAGGGCACATCCCCCCACATTGTGGGGTGTGGGGGGCTAAGCCCCCCACCTATTTTCATTTAAAATGTGTAGTTTTTGTTGTATTTTCATGTTTTAAATGGAAATAGGTGTGTCCCCCACAGTCCCCAACTATATATATCAACGCCAGGGTCGCACAACATTGGGGAGGGGGGCAAATCCCTTTTAAGTGCCTTGAATACTGGTTGTGGACCGAATGAGCTGTCGACCAAATGAATGTCGATCAAATGATCTGTCGATCTTATGAAGTAGACCCATAGATATATGTATATACATACATTATATATATATATATATATATATATATATATATATATATATATATATATATGTATATATATATATATATATATATATATATATATATACACACACACACACACACACATACACACACACACACACACACACACAAATTTGTTGTGCATTTGGAAATGTTTAAATTCATCAATAATGCTTAATACTACACCATAGCAACACAATCAACAGCCTTATAAGCACTGTAGTAAAAAGTAAAATAATGCCTTCTATGTGATGAAAAGGTCCGTAGTAAAGGTAATAGAACCAGTGAGATATTAGCTGATGGCAGGAAAACAGGACATGTGGCTGCTTCATCTGAAGTTCTACCCATTCCAACTTCTGAAGAATTTAGAAGGAGAAGACTAGGGAGTTCATCTGCCTGATCCGCATCTCAGCAGGGAAAGAAAAAATCGGTGACTAGAGGATAACATGAAGAACATTGAGCTATGTCTTAAGTGCAAGTTCCAGCTCAGTCCACGGTGACTGCCCTGCAGTATCATAACATGTGACCCATGACAAACCCTGAGATAAGTATTTCATCCTGACCAGTCAAGTATGCAGACATAATCCCAAATTCATTGCATCTGTACATTATGCTGTAGGGATTGTTGTGTATGGATAAGAAAATGGTGTATGAGGTGCTATATCTCTATAAAATCTACTTTTAAATAAAAATTCTGATTCCCATTCTAACATTACAAGGTTGGCAAAAATGGGGGCACAAGATGCCCCCATGGCAACACCCTTGCTCTGCCTGAAATATTCGCCTTGGAATGTAATGTAATTATGGTCAAGTACTAAGGCCATCATGTCCGTTATTAAACAGATCTTGTCCCAACTTAATTCAGAAAATTTTCTCAGACTGTTACAAAAGTATTCTAATCCGATATCCTTAGGTATACTGGAAAATAGATCTATAACATCTATTGTCAGATAAGTCAGATCTATATTCCACAACTCGGGTGTTAGTTTGCCTAAAAAGTTCCAAGAATCAATCATTAAATGTGGGATATTCCTATACACGTGTTTTGTCCATCTATCAATAACCACCCCTATATTGAATGTTTTTGATTTAGAACCCGAAATAATATGTCTAAAAGGGGGGTTATCTATAGATTTGTCGACCTTAGGTATACCAATAATTTTGGCCAAAATAGGATATTCAATTTTCATATACATGTATATTTCATTTGTGATTCTATCATCCAGTAAGTATTCTTCTAAGGCTGAGTCTATTCTTTTATATCCAATATTTATTTGATTGATAGAAACTTCCTCATAGTTACCGGACTCATGCAAAATGTTGCATATTTGCATATTATAGTCCATTTATCATTTATCTTGCTACTCTGTTCCACTGACTGTACTGCCTCTTTGGTGCTGGAAAAAATCTTCCCCCTTGAAAATTCTCTTCTCTTTCCATACTTGTTAATCTGTTTCTGTTACTCATATATCTCTCTTTATGTGTATTGCCTCTATCCTGTGGCCATACATAAGCTCTATTATTCTGATATGCTTCTATATCTCGTTGTATCTTCCTATTCTTCCTACGATAAGTACTGTTTGCTTTATTCTCAGCTAATGTAAATTGCTTATTATATAATTCCTTCCATGTTTCAAATTCCATATGTCTAACAATATTGTCATTCAAGCCTTCCACCTCACTAACTAACGTAGTCAGTTTTTCATCATTTAGTTTAATAGTTTTGGTGTTGCATATATGGAATTAATCAAATAAATTATTAAATTCATTCATAACTGTTGCTTTATAATCAAAACCTAATGGTAGTTTGAAAAACCTCAATCAATTAAGCAGTATTTATATTTAACTTTTATATTTATATATGCACATACATTTAAAGTAACATTCTTATTTTTAATTTTACATTTTAATGGTTATATATATTTAACATTTTAACAGTATTAGGTTTCTATATTATGTTTATGATATCATCATATATATTTTTATGACACTATTGCATATTCTATCTTTTTAATTAGTAACTTGGTTGAATAGATATACATTCAAAATGAATTTTAAATGTTTAATGAAGTGTTATTACTTTAATTAATTTGGCGCCTTTTTTCAAGACAATTGTATTTAAACAGGGTAATTATGTAGCTATCTGGTTCTGATGAAGACTGTGATGTATGCAGTTGAAAGCGCTTAACCTGTGGATGTATTTGGTGTTTTTTCACGTAATAAAATCTGTGGATGTAACTGTGTAGTTCTTGCTACATACTTTCTTCGTTTTCCAGTTGTTGTTCGAGCTGTGTGGGGAGTCGCCCTAGTCTGCACCAGACCTCTATCTTCATTTTGTTATATTATATATATATATATATATATATATATATATATTATATTTATATATATATATATATATATATATATATATATATATATATATATATATTATATATACATATTATATATTATATATATATATATATTATATATTTTATATATATATATATATATATTATATATATTATACATATATATATATTATATATATATATATATTTTTTGACATATATATATATATATTTTTTTGACATACATATATATATATATATATATATATATATATATATCTATGTGTGTGTATTTGTCTATCAATGTATATATACACAGATATACATGAGTCAGTGGATTAGGGGGTGAAGCGTCGCCATGGTCTTGGCCCCTGTAAAACTAATTTTTAAAGAAAGTTTTGCTGTATTTTATTTTCAGTGAAATGTGTTCTTAATGAAATACACATACATACGTTTACAAGTTCATTGAACTATCCTTTCAAACACTGCACTTTGCTCCAACAGATTGATAGTGTTAATCTATGACACACCCAGTTAAGTTCAGCCTTGATGTAGTAGAGATTAGGATGGTACATAAAAGCAATTTAAATTTTAAACAAAGATGATAGGGGAAATAATCGGAAGGTAGAGTTAAATGTAAATAAATATAGGAGCTGTGAATACACATCTGTGGCAAAAAAGTAAAACTGGGATGAAATGAATAAAATGGAGAAGAACAAAAGGGAATGGGTGAAGTTATGTTTGAAAGGTAAGTGGTTAATCAAAGGGAAGACGGAAATATAAAGGTAGTATAAAATCTATATTGAGGCAGCTATTAATAACCAGGAAATTAAGATTCATAGTAGGAAAGTATAAACTGGCATTAGCAGGGGGAATAACAAATAGTAAGCTGAGAATTGACATGGGGGTCAAAATAATGAGATATAAAACCAGAAGGCTGGAGGCAACCTGAGGAACTTGGGTAGTGATAATAGAAATGGACTTCTAGAAAGTTTTTAACGTGGGGGGATTTGTGAATTACAAACAGCAAATGATGAGAATAAGGCTGATGTGTGTGTGTTCTTAGACATGGTTATAGGGTAAGTTGCACTGGGGCGCAGTGATTCCAGGTAGCAGAATAGCACTGTGTAACAGGTAAGGCTATTCAGCATCTTACCATCTGTATCAAAGAAGCATTATAGGTACAGACCACTAATATAGCACAGTGTATAAGTGTAAGTCACTTTTATATGTACTGTTAGGGATTTACGGTTATACATGCACATGATGGTTTCTACAGATACATTCCAAATTGAAGGAAGCACAAAGGATATGTCTGTTATAAAACATATGTTGCTTGAGCTAACCAACTGCAAAAAATAAAAAGCTACTTTAGAATGCTCCTGGATTCTTAAATATGTCAGTTTCCAACTGAAAAGTTGTAATTTGTGGATTAAAGCAAAGTAGTAGCTGTAGTTGCTAAATAAAGTAAAGCAAGCAGCTATTGCAAGTGTGGAAGCATTGACTTTTCATGATATCTGTGATCATAGCATCACAGGAGATCACTAGGCCATCGACCCAGAGGTCATTTTAAGACTAGCAGTTTCAACGCAATGTAATACCATAGAGGTACTAGTCAATACCCAAAACTGCATTTAGTGATGACTGCCCATGCCTAGGAGGGTTGTGGGTGCTATCCCCAGTTTCATCTAACCAGAGCTATTAAGAAGATAATTTTTTTATTTAACTGAAGACAAGAATTATTTAAAATTAGTTATGTCAAAATTGCACAGAATTATAAGTTTTAAAGGATAGTCTTTACCAGGCAACCTTGAGTTTATGTGGTGCTGTGCTGATTATCACTACCATCAGAAGAAAAACATTTCCAGAGGGCTCTTACTAATTGAAAAGCCAACTTGCATTAGACAGTTTTTTTAAAATTAGACACATTAATCACTATGTAACCTTTTTTGGGATGTAAGCACCAAAAATTTCTAAAGTATGAGGCATAGATTGGACAAGACAAAGTAAAAAGAGGCTAAGCCAGATTCAGTAAAGACTACACTAAGTGTACGTGATATGTATTCAATAAAATTCTTATCACATTTTTTGTGCTTTCTAGTCACTCAGTAAGATTACACTAAATGTACATGTAGTCTACACTTTCCGGTAACCTTTATGAAGCTGCAAGAATTAACAGTAGGAAAACTAAAATTAGGAGGAGAATGTGTGAATGTAGGCATTATTGAATCCCGGGGATGATCGTCTTTTAAAAGTGAAATATGACCACATATATTGATAAAACACAAACACACAGTTACATTAAGAGAAAAATAAAAATATAAAATGCTTTAGTGGACACAAATGTAATAAGATAAGAAAAGATATTACTTGGATTTCAAAAAGTAGCCTAATCATAAAACAAGTCTCGTGTGGTAAAAGTACAGAATCTATTACATTTTCCAAATCTATATATCAGTTCAACTTGGACTCAGTGGCTGAAAACAGTAATAAAGTAATTTTAATTACAACAGAAAACTGAAAGGTTAAAATTGTGAATGCAGCATGTGGTCAAACAAAAATGACATGATCACCTAGCAACCAGACATAGCAATAGTGTTTTCATGAAAAACTGCAAACCTCACAAACAGAGAAGTATATGAAGGTGATATTGTGACAAGTTGAGCCATCCGTTATAAAATTACAGGCATAATAATTTAAAATTCAAAATTATGTGGGACTAGAAAACACTGCAACAAGTCAGGATGGAGGATTACCTCTTTGTCCAAAACAGAGGTTACTAGGGGTATCCCACTGACTCTGTACTGAATCCACTTCTTTTTAAACTATTCATCTCAGATAAAGAAGGGTCAGTAGACTATGGATAGCTTATTATTATGAGGGCTGCAAATTGTATAACATAATTACTGCAACAAAAGAAATAAACATACTCCAGGATGATCTACAGAAATACACATTTGGTGCAGTAGATATATTTTTTTAATGTCGGCAAGTGGCAAAAATAGCTGAAATTATAATTACATAAAAAATGGTCAAATTATACCACTGTGAAAGATTTGTGGACAATCGACAACATTTTAAACTTTGATCAGTCTGTGTCTGCCAAGGTCTGGAAAACATATTTTTAGACAACCAATTTATAAAGAACATTTTAGTCATACAAAAGAGGTCTTTGTACCCGTTTGCACCTCACTGGTCAAGCCATTTATTGTATGCAGTACTTCACACTGTAGTCTTCAATTGAGTCATCAAACAAAGTACATTTCCTTACTAGAGTATATGACTGGAAACCTAAACTATTTAGAAAGGTTCCCTTTTACGGCTTTTCATTATACTGCATTTTGTCTAGATTATAATCTTGACTATAAGACAATATTTGATTCACTTTTTTTTACATAAAAATCTATCCTTGAAACAAAGCATTGCAGAGGGTAATACCAAATAAAGGAACCAAATACAAACAAGTAAGTCTCAGTAATACAAATATATAACATTTAATTTTTTCTTTATTTACCTTTTGTTGGAAGGGTTAGTCCCACTAGGCCAGCAGTCTGTTTTTATAACAAATCTTACAATACTATTGAATAAGCTTCCCCTTGCAGTCATTAGTAGTCAGTAACTTCCTCCAAAATTAATATTGTTACAAGTATAAGAAATACAAAATGTCAGCATGAAGCATGGTTGTTGAAATCCAGACAGTGTTAACATTGATAAACAAACCTATGAATTTAATACTTTATACTGGCTAAAACACAAAGAAACATGAATGATGTATCTTTGGAATGTGTGATGTGGAATGCAATTTGCAGAAAAAATTACTGCTGAAAGCTTCTGCAAATATCTGAGAAACATGCAATGACAGATCCTATACTATGTTCCGGGCAGTCGGCAACATACAGAGGTATATCAGTAACTTTTAACAGGAGCAATACATATTTTACTGTGAGTCAAAATAATTTGTTGACCTCCCAGAGCTGTACTCATACCAAAAGACTCCAGGGTTATTGGTCATAGGCTAAAAAGATACTTTATAAAATTGTTTTGATACATGTTTATGGAAAGACATATTTGGAAGAACATTTGGGGTGGTTTCATTACCTTCCAAAATCATGGTATGTACAAGGTTCAGATATGCTGATCTACTAGAGGAGAAGAAAGCACTTAATTAAGCAAACCCTACAGATGGTCTCTAGTTACAGTTTTTCACTTTACAAGTTCTATGTCAGTGTTGAGTCCAATAAAACACCATCTTTGTAGTGCAAAAATGTTTCTGAAGAGTGTTATTAGAATTCAGTGGAAAGACTCTGAAAGTAAGAGAGTGTTTATAATAAGCCTAGAATTATAATTCTGTAATAAGTTACTATTGGAGATAATGATATAAAAAAAGATCAGCCTACTTCAAATCAGTATTCAAAGTTTAGAGCAATGTCTAAAAACACAAATTAAAGTGACTGTTTTCCTATTTATGTTTCATGTTGCTGTATATCACAAGAAACATACTGTAGGTGGAGCCTGTCTGAATTTAACATATGTACATTTAAAGATCTATATATTTATTGCATATTACTTTTATAGTAATGAGTACATGGCATTTGTTTTTATAGATAGATTGCAGTGATACTTTACTTGTATGTCTAAATGACATTTACCAGTATGTGGGTCTGTGTGCCATACGGATTCTCTTCCCCGATGCTTTTGTTGAATGTACATTGTATATGCACCTAACTGCATACATATATTGCAGGGAGGTCAGCAAATGGAAAAGCTGAAAGTGGATTAACCAGTGGTGTCAAGGTTGAAGAAAAGTGTATTTAGGTATGTATTCGAAAGATGATACAGATGAACAAATTAGTCTTCACCAAAACATATGTCCCTGCCATGGACAGATGGCTAGTATGACAACAAGAGGGCAATGCAGGTAGGATTAAGGCTAAAAAGATGAATTGTTGAATGGTTGATTGGTATGTTAATGATGGTTGTAGTGAGGGAAATAATATCAGGAATTAGGAAACTGACTAATGGAGCAATGTAAGTATCAGTCCTTGCACTCGTGATATTCAGTGTATTTGTGTTAGACAATCATGAATTGGAGAAGTGGAGCAACCTCTTTCCTTATGACACAAGGTTAGATGTAACAGAGGTTCTGCATTACCATCAACATGCACAGGGGTAGTCCTATGGGTATGCTTTATTTTGACTTCATCAAAGCCTTTGACTCACTACAGCCTTCCTGAAAATATGAGGGAGTAGGAGTGGATAAGTAAACTATGCAAATTGGTATGGAAGTGACTAAAAAGCAGGTGGCAGAAGATGGTATGTAGGGGAAAGCTCTCTGAGGTGAAAATGGTGGTAAATACTGACCCACAGGGGCTGGTCATGGATCCAGTCATATTTACACTGTCCATCCCTGATCTCATGCGAGTGAACAGGACAAATTTCTGTGCCGATGACATGCATCTTCTGTGAGTACTATCAAATGGGGCTGTAAGTAGGTTAACAAGACAGGACTCTTAGTCTTAGTTGTGGGAGTTTCACATCAAAACTTCTAAATAAATGTTGCCACAGCTGGAGAAGGATATCTGTTTGGAATAACCAGTCTTTAAAAAAATAATAACAGGAAATTAATTAACAATTACCATTATGGAAAATATTAAATGCACACAAAGTTAGAGAACATATGGTAAAAGTATTGACTGGTGGAGGGGATTAGTCCAGGTGTAGTATACATGCCTGTATCTGGAATACTGCACACAGTTCTAGAGACCATGCAGGCAGATGGGAATTGCTGTATTTGAAAGGATTCATTGGCTGGATGACACTGCATGTGTTGCTGAAGATGATGATGACAGAAGGTAGTTGTACTTTGTTAAATGTAAAGTCTACACTAATGAGGAGAAACATGTTTCATTTTCAAAAAATAAGAATTATAGTGGCTACTTTCACGAGTGAAACTTAAAATAAAAAAGTCAAGCTAAAATCCTCCAGATTCCTTGCAAGAACATACAAATTAACAGATAAAAAAAATCATGTACAAGATGGAAATAAGCACCTGGAGAACTAAGGTATAAAAAGTATTTACTGAAATTGACATAAAAATACACAAGTACATACGTGCTTCAGAGGTTTAGTCAATGAGGTTAGATTAGTAGTAGTCTCAAGAAGGCTGTTCTAGAGAGAACCTCCAGTGGTTGCATTCCAAATAAAAATCAGGATTGGGATATTGGCATGCCACTTGTTTTTTTTTTTTTTTATTTATTTAAGTTTGATAGCAATATTAATGATATTTTATAGAATATACAGGATATTTTAGACAATTGTCATGTTCTTACAACCAATGATGATGTAATTCATTTGTTAGGAGAGAAACATGTTTTTAAATAATAAGGACAAAAATGTAAAGAAGCATACTGAGGAGAAAGTGTTTTTAAGAAATTGAATGTAAAGGAGAGTAAACATAAATGTTGGGCTTGCATTTCCTGTAGATACATTCCAAAGAGCCATAATTTCTACTGTACATCTACAAAAATATGTTATAAACTTACACCTGATATGTTACGTGTAACAGAGAATGCATTGTGAATGTGACTGTATGCATAACATGCAACAGTTTTTATGCTAAAACTAACAGAAATGTTTAAAAAGCTGAATATATGAACATGGATACCATGTGAAGACCAGGAGCATGGTTAATGCCATGTAAATATTCATTGTCATGTGAGAATTTTAAACAGCTTGTTTTCAGTTTTACTTGATCATGTAGAAGGTGATTACAGGAGAGGGAAAAAGGAGGATTAATATGAAAAGCTATTATTGTAGATAAGAATGTAAGTACGCCTCCAGGACTGAATAGGGATACTAATGCAAAGTTAGTTCTTAGAAGGTGGAAGAATGGGAACATTTGTAATAAATTATTTTATTCTATTAATTCGTAGTTTAATGTCTGTTTCAGTATGTGTGGTATGTTTTTAATAGTGGAGGTCACATGGTTAGATTATTTTTATTGTGAATATGCAAGCAGTATTTAATGAATTTCATTTGTCTGATGAAGCGTGCAGTGAAGACAGAAACACTTATGTAGTTATGATTTTATCAGTAAATATGTTTTAAAACTACTTATATATAGTTACTGGACATGTAGTCCCGGAGACTAGAACAAATTCCCAGTTGTCTCAAAGCACTCTCTGCTTAAGTGATTTTCTCAAGGTTACACAGTAGGGAAGATTCAAACTTCTCTATTGGTACATAAAGTACATTAACAAGTCAACACTTTAACTCTGTGAGATAACTGTCAGACTTTTATTATTGCATCAGGTCCTTATTTCCCCTGATATATTGAAATGTTGGTATTTTTCTACAATAAAAAAGTCACTTAGTATGTTTAACTATTATTCATGCTTAGAAGAGTCTTTTGGTTACGGTTATTTTATTTTATATTTGGTTATTATTGCTATTATAAAACTCAGTAATTCCGTTATTTATTGGTAAAGTATAATATACTTTCTTGGCTTTTTTAATGTAATAAAATTGTGACAAAAAAATCAAGAGAGCTTAGAATCCAAACTGTATTAAGACGGTAGAGGGATGGGCAGTCACCTTGCTCTAACAAACATGTATAGGGGTGACTGACGGACTTAATCTGTTATTATTCCAGCTTCTTCATATAACACAATGTAAAAAGACAAGATATGGGCAAGACTGTAACATGCACAGCAAATAAATGTGTGCTTTCATAGATGATCAGAGCTAAAAATGAAAAAAGATGGTAAGATATTTCAGAAACAGCTTAAAGCAGCATTGCAAGTACGTAGAATCATCCAACAACTTTCCATACCCCCAAAGGCACAGCCTTATTCGTTACATAGAAAAACTCCTCGTTCTTATGTAATTATACTTAAAGCGTGTTCGTAACAAGGCCTGTGTAAAAAGGCTGGATTCCTCTCTCTTTCACACATACTCTTTTTCCTGACCGCTAAAATAATCAACCATCATTTCCACTCCAGAGGTTGGTCCAGTCCATCATGGCACATTTCTGCTAGGATACTCATTTGGTCTGGTGGGAACAGGTAGCTATCAGATAAGTATTGTTAGTATGACATTTGAGCCAAGAGACCAAATTATTTTGTTAGTAGGAACATACCTAGGATAGGAGCTATTATCTAGTAATTAGCTGATGTATGATTCTGATCTCTGGCCTGGACAGGATTGCTAAGCTTGATAACATAAGATATCTGTCATAGCAATGGTCTTTTGGAATCCTCTGAAGACCACTTGCCATGGAGAAGTAGGATGTCATCAGGACATATTTGGGAACAGGTCAGCTGTGTATGTATACAGCAAAACAAATGCAAAACTGGCATGATACATTGATAATATCTGTGTATTCTTTCAGTACATTTAATGAACTGTTAGGTACAGTCTTTGATTCTATAGCATGAATTAAGAACAAGACTACACAAGTGCACAGTTTTCAGGGAAAAAAAATGCAGTAATAAGTAGCTTGGGATATGATATCAGGATACATTGGGCTAGGGTAAGAGTTCACAGAAGCCTAATAGAATGCAATTAATAGATTTTCCGAAATGTAAAATGAGTAAACTCTGCAGAGTACTTCATGATTACATTGGTATAGTGTGCACAGTATGAGGAAGGAGAAACTGCAAGTACCAGTTCAGTGAGATTTGAAAGCTTCTACAACTTGAAGAAAGTTACATAAAAGTCATGGATTATCCATATCAAGCTCGTTTGTCAAAAAAAAAAAAATCATTGCAGTGGTTTACTTTGTACCAGTGCACCATGGGTAAAATGAAGATGAACAAATATTTAGTCATGTCATTAGACATATGATCATATATCATAGATATGTGGGCCAGAAAAAGTGTTAAACTGTCAAATGATCTCTAGTAGCTACTAAACTAGTTAGACATTTAGAAAAGAAAATTAACCAACATGAGAAACCCCAACATGCATCAATAGCAATCTGACAGCTCACTCCTCCATTTTTTGTTTATTTGCATTTGTGAATTAGGCATACCTATGTGGGGAAACTGATTTTCAGGTGAGTCCCTCAGCCTCCGAGAAGGATCTCCAACACAAAAATAAAAGATGTGCAAACAATTTTCTGTATACACTATTACATTGAGGTAATAGGAAACAATGAACAGAGCATGCAGTGGTAGGAACATTATTATGAACCAGAGTAATGCAATAGTCGTTATATTAGAATGTAAATAATATAATTATTAAATTAAGGACACAGTTCACAGTTATGACATCTGAAAAACATCATCAAAAGTAGTCCATACCATGCTTATATAGGGAAATAAGCTGAACAGAAAAATGAAAAGTAGTCTAATAGCTTTCAAGTCAGACAAATATTATATGATAATTGTATAGAGGTTACATTGCTGCCAAAGGATAAGCCAAGAAAGTATAAATAGGAAAATGTACAAGGTGCCAGGATTAGGCTGCACAGTGCAAAAAGTAAGAAATAAGACCCGAATTTCAACAGGCCAAAAGGGAGTGTATGTCGGTTATTTGCAATATGAAACAAAATATATAACATTATCGTATTTGATTTGCCTAATTTAATACAGAGATTATTTATTTTATTTATTTGACATTTGTTTACCAGGGTGGTCTCACTGAGTGTAGAGAATCCATTTTCAGCAGAGGCCCATGGAGAAATGCTCCACATACAGTATAGTACAAATACACTATAATACAATACAAATGACATGAGAAATACTATACAAAAATAAGTTGAATGTAGACAATTCTATAGAGTGAAAACATTATTGACAATAATAGTCATTCTCACCATGTACGTAGCCTGTGAGTAGAGAGTATACAAAAACAGTATGTAGGTAGTGGAGTGTATGACATTGACGTTTTAGTACATGAAAAAATATAATGCTGGTCTCAGTTAGGAAAATAATAGCCAGAAAGTTACTGATGCAGAAAGATAGTGAGAGAGTAAAGAAGAATAGTGGCGTTACAGCTTGAGCAGTAGCTTAAGGATATGGTATAGAAACAGAGAAGGAGTTAGGAGAGCCTTAGGATCTTGCAGAATATGAGACAGTGAAATGTGACAGAAGAGGATGAGGCTAGTGTGGAAGAAGATGAGCTGAGCCTTAGGCAGGCTTTATGCAGGAGCAGAGCTATGTATTTTTGAGAGGATGTTTTTAAAGAGGCTTTGAAATAGGTTAGGCCAGGCATAGACCTGGTAGCGAGAAGTAATGAATTCCATAGTATATATACAAAGAATGAATACAGAGAGAGACCTGGGTTTCTTGTAGGTTTTGAGATACCCAAGAGATTTTTTGCCTTCTATTGGTAGGGATTAATTTGGTGTGTAAAGAGTCACTAGGTTGGCTAGTGCAGGGCAGGCAGAAGGTTTGAAAATATGTTTGTGCAAGGTGGATATCTGAATAAAGGCAAGTTGGTTAGGGAGTTCAAGCCAGTTTAGCTGTAGTATTGGTTTACAGTGGTGTGTGTGATATTTAGAGTTTGTAGTAGACTTAGCAACTTTGTTGTAGCACTGCTCCATCTTGCTTAGGGTAGAAGTTTGTAAGTTAGTTAGGACAGGGACACCATAAAGAAGGGAGGGAAGTATAAATGTTTTTGCAAGGGTATTTTTGGTTGCTGTAGTAAAGAAATGTTAGTTTCTGTACAAAAGTCTCAGGTTTTGCTGAGTTTTCTTTATATTTTGCTGTATGTGGGGGTCAAATGAAAGTTTATTGTCAATGATAATGCCTAGAAGTTTAGTTTCCTGCACTATTTCTATGTCAGTGTTGTCACATGGAAGGATGTTAAATGATCAGTGACAGGGGACATGTTTTTGGGGTGAAAGAGTACTAGTTTAAACTTCTTTGGATAAATAAAGAGTTGGGCATATTTTAACCAGGATTCTACTGCAGTAAAAGAGTGTTGAGTTTCTGGTAGTGATTGAGGAGTACAGAATATGGTGGAATCATCAGCATATTGAACGAGAGTTCCAGGGTGAGAGGTAGCGTGAAGGTTGTTTTATAGCATCCTGCATTTCTGGCCTTGTTCACAGTGTCTGTAAATGATAATAGTGCTGTAGCTGTGCTGTGACTGGGTCAGAAGCCATGTTGGATTTTGGTTAAAAGATTGCTTTGCAATAGCTATTGCATTACCTGCTGATGGATACCTCTCTCCAGAATTTTGCAAATGGGTGACAAGTTGGATATAGGACAAAAATCAGAAGATTCAAAAGAGTTGCCTGCTTTGTGCAAGGGTCGGGTGTGGTGTGAGATTGTTTTCATATTGTGTCCCAGAGACCCCCCCCCCCTTTTGTGGAATAGACTCCCTCTCCACGTAAAGCAGACCTCATTAAAGCATTTTAAGCACAACCTGTATAACTGGATGGGGAACAGAAAATACATCCCTGGGATCCCACCTGTGTCCCTGCTGGACAGTGGCATAGGGTGCTGACTTGTTGAAACATGGGCTAAATTCTTGGCTAGGCTTGTAAGGGCCTCAGGGCCAATAGCCTAGTAATGTTCTGTTATCCTATGATCCTATGATAGCTACTTATGATTCAGATGAAGACCTATTTATAAGGATACTGACTGGGTAGGTGATTGAGTTGGCAGCCAGTTTGAGGTAGTGTGGTAGAATAATATCAACTGGGGTGGAGCAGGGTTTGCGTTTTTGTAGCAGTTTCTTAATGGTGTCAGTGGGCATGGGCTGAAATGAGAATGGGGTTTGTATGAAATTTTGTTGAGTAGTGGGGGCTATTAATGACAGGGTTAAAAGTAGTTGATGGTAGAGGGTTGGTGACTGAAAAGGTTGAATGGTGGGGGGGTCCAGCATTAGGGGTGTTAGGTAGTAGGTAGGTAGTAGGTCTGATATTGATTTTATGAAGTGGTTGTTAAAGTTTTTGGCTATTTGTGATGGAAGGATATCAGGTGGTGAAGGTGTGCTCTGTTTGTTCCAAGGTTAAATAGAGAAGCTATGGTGTGCCAAAATTGGGGGGGGGGGTGAGTTGATTTTATGCTGGAGTTAAAGCTGGGAATAGTATGCCTTCTTATCTCTGTTGATTAGTTTTGTCACTTTGTTATGTAGTGTTTTGAAACTGACATGATTTTGCTCATTTTTGTTTAGTTTCCAGGTTATCCAGGCAAGGTCCCTTTGCTTCATCAGGTTTTTACATTCCTTAGAGGGCCATGGTGCTCAGTTATTTTTTAATCTTTTCATATGAATAGGAGCTAGGGTGTTACGAATGTGAATGAAGGTGTTAATAAAGTATATACAGCATCATTAAGGGATAGTTGTTTAAGGGGTGTCCAGTCTATTTCATGTAGTAGATTGTTGAATTTATGCTGAATAAAATTAGTTGAATTCTTAACTGATTTTACAGTGTATACTCTTAGTTGCTGGGAGTTTGTTCTAAGGGAATGAGTTGGCAGATGATTGCTCAGAGAACTAGACAGTATACTGGAAGAGGGGTAATTGGTGGGGTGGGGTACTAGGATCCAGTCTAGGGTGGACTGGCAGGTAAGATCTTTGCTGTATCTTTTTGGAGTATTGATAAGCTGAGAAAAAACATACAAATTTGCACTATTTGTGTGGGAGTTGGAAGTTATGGTTTGCCAATCTGTATTTGTGTCTCCTAAGATTATTGTTTCAAGGTTTATTGTTTGGGATGTCCAGGATAAAATATTTTCCAACACTGGTATATTGTGACCTGGTGGGATATATATTAGTGTTATATAAATTCTTTTTTATGTATTAAAGTTCAAAAAAGAGATTAGTACCTCAGCATTAGAAAAGATGGATATTTTACTGGTATAGGGTGTAATGTCGAGTGTAGAGGGATATAGAAGGACTATCCTTCCCCCTGTTCTAGACATATCTCTTCTGGTTATTGCAAAGTTTGGAGGTATTATTTCTGAGTCTTTTACAGTGAGATGTAGCCATGTTTCGATAAGGGCTAGTATATGTCAGGTTTATTTTGATCAATCCAGGCATGCAATGGGGCTATTTTATTACATATACCTCTAGGGTTCAGTGTAAGTATGTTTAAATCTTTGGCGTTACTCTTGTGGTTAGGATTAGAGGGTGGTCCTGGCTTAGGATGTATGTCTCCATATTTGAGTAGATAGGTAATGAGGAACGAGTACCATGGGACGTGTTTTTATTTATAGGTGATGGTACTGGTGTCAAGTGTGGTTTTATAGGAGGTGAGGAGGCCAATTTGTGGTTTGAATAATATTGGAGAGTAGAGGTGAAAAGCTGGGTGGAGTTATGTGAGAAGCTGTGTTGTTTATTAGAGCGTTGGTTGGAGGAGGCTGTTGAATGTATTGGTGTGTAGAGGTATGCAAGGATATAGTTGTAGTGAATTTGAGAATTAAGAGTAAAGAGGTTAGGCAGTTTAGAAGGAACATGTCAACTGTGATAGTGGGTTTAAAATAGTAAAACTGGTGTTAGAATGTAATAGGAGGTGTAAACTGATGTGTGTTATCTAGTGATGTGTGAGTAGCTTAAGGTAAGGTCGGGAATGTTTTGACTTCAGGGTGCGCTTTGACAATTTGGTTATGTGTTTTTCCTTGTGGTTTGTGATAAGGAGGGGCGGGGGCAGATGTGATTAGTCAGTAGTAAAATTATGGTGCAATGTTAGTTTGATGTGTGTATATATGTGTTTTGTCTTGTGGTTTGTGATAAGGAGGGGCGGGGGCAGATGTGATTAGTCAGTAGTAAAATTATGGTGCAATGTTAGTTTGATGTGTGTATAATAGAAGAGAAGGTTGTAAGCCTGGAGTTAATGTAAGATAGCTTGAGGTGGTGATTGTATTGTGATGGTGAAGTAGAGTAAGATGCAAACAAGTATAGTAGGGGGGATGAGAAGTAATGGTGATGGAAGTAAGGGAAAGCAGATAAGTGTTGTTGACTAAAAGTAGGTATGAAGGTAGAGTAGTACATATGATTCAGAGAAATTTTATAATCAAGAATAGTGATTGAGGAGGGCAAGAAAATTAAGGGATCAAGTAACACATAATTAAAGGAATTAAATAATACTGCAGGGGCATGTCCAGAACTTACGTAGATAAGGTTTTAGTTAATTATTAAAAGTTCCGTTTTAGAAATGTACCTCTTGTTATCGAGGAATCAAGTTCAAATTTTTCTTACATTCAGTGACTAAAAAGCATTGCCATACCTAATTTTAGTTTAATGGGTAGAAACAAGTCTGCTCACTAAGTATATGAAGCTCTCGGTGTTTGCCGGATAAGTGTGTTCTACAGTGAAGGGCATTTTGGGATATAAAATATCTAATGAGAACATTTTAGTTGAATCAAGGCTAGCTGGTTGCCAACTTCCAGGAAATTAGTTCAGAAATTTAGAAACAGTGATACGTTTGGCCATAGTGACCAGCAAGGAAATGGGTTATTTTGTAACAGACTTACTCAAGTTTATTGCCCTAAGGGTTGTAAGATGCTGCATAGAGTATAAGAAAGCTGTAGTCCAGGCAAAAGGGTGAGGAAAGGTTTTACTCTAAATAGTCTACAAAGTTTTTGGCGTGATTTTGCAGATAAGTGTATAAATGTGCTTATCAAATTTTAGCTGATAGACAATAACATACCACAACTGTTTTGCATACTTAACTACTTCAATAGTGAAATTGTTGAAACAGGCAATATTATGGCTAGATGGAGATTCAGTTTGAACTGAAGTGATATTAAGGCTAAATGAAGGTTAATTTTGAGTTGAAATAGCAGTGGTCGCTCAGAGCAGATGTTCTTCATTGGGTCGGTGTTGCAGCAGACATAATTATATGTGATATATCCTGCCAAGGATATTGGGTATTTGGTTAATCTACACAGCTTCAGGGTCCTTCCTTGCACATACATCTGTCTTTAATTTGAAAGTCCATACTGGTATAAGAAGGACCAAACCTCAAAATCTTCTTGCTATATGTATGCTCATGCAGGCTTCTTATCAACTTACTAATGTAAGTGTTGATATATAGGTACAAATTCAGGCAGATAAGTATCCCTGTTAAGGAACCTTTCTTTTCCTGTGTAAAAGCTGTAATAAAAAAATATTATGCCTGTCAGAAAGGGCAAATGTTCATGTGGTAGACAAATTACTCATAAGGATATGAAGAATGATTGTGTCCTTTGTGTAGTATAACAGCACAAGATCAGGTCCTTTGAAATCTGGCTTTGTTTTACTCATAAATTGGTAAAGAGTATCTTAAATTCCTTAAAAATCATCATTGAGAACAAGTTCTTCAGAGACTTGGCATCTGAAACCATGCTGTCAATCTTACATTCAGCAGACCTCCTCCATAAGTAGAAAAATAAACTGTCTAAAGAGGTAACAAAGTGTGTCAGATAACTACCTGTTTTATGTGGTCTGAGACTGATGAGTCCATTGAGGCACCTTCACCTTGCTCCCATCATTGGCTTCTTTACACTTCAAGATGTTTATTTTTACCACTTGAATGATTAGTTCATTTCTGAGTTTTTGCCCAAGACACTCTGGCATAACTTCACTTCAGCATGCATCTTCTCAGCAGCTTAGGTTTTAAACTGTACCTGAAGAAGCCAGGTAAACCCCTGCTCACAGGTTAGTTTTTATGAGTTGCCCTCTAGGCACCTTTCTAATGACATCCTTTTTGCCCTCACATACAGTGTCTTCTTACCATCACTTCATCTTAAATGTGGCTCATTAAAGCAATCAAAATGGTGCCATTTACCAGACAAAGCAGGAGGATAATTGAGTGGATACTCAAGCCTGTTTAGGCCCAGAATCTGCATATTCTAAAGTTTCTAATGTCTGATGTCAGTTTCATCAAGAAAGAGTTTACAGGGGTGGAGCCTGGATGGCTAAGTGAAATCAGCAGTATTTTAGAGCTCTGCAGTATAATCATAATAAACAGGAAAATATTTACTTCTACGGAAGATAACTTCACATACAATTTTATAAGTGTACTTGCCTCTGAATTTTGTGAAATTTTATTAACTTTTTACTTTCATAATCTTTTGGAGACTTATTAAGTGGAAGTAAAAAGAACAACTCTAAGTCTACCCACTCTGACTCTTCTCTAAAGAAGGATATGCAGGTGGCAGCAACACTTCAGATGTTTTCTCTGAAAATAGTTAGGAAAACTTTGAAAATATGAAACAGAACTGTTTAAAACATACTTGGCATTTTTAAAGAATTGTTCCAACGGCATCAAACTAAAATGTCTGATATTGAGAATGTTCTAAATGACATGGAAGAATGATTAAAGGAGGAAGAAAATCCGACAGAATAGGTATTAAAACAAAACACTGTGTTATTAAACAAAATGGACTACCTTGAAAACAGAGAAGGGAAATGCAACTTAAGAATACTCAGTTTACCAGAAGAAAAACCGCAAGGAGATGACCAAACTTCTTGTATTCCAAAATTATTAATCCTGCAGGAAGGACTTTCCTGTGGCATCAAAAGGGCATATAGAACCATAGGAAAACCCATGCCTTCTACCTGAAGAGCTCCTCCAAGGTCTATAGTTTTAAAATCTCTTTCTTTCATTGATAAAGGCTTAATTCTTAAAACAACTTAGGGGAAAAAATGATTAAAAATTGGTCAGAACATCATAAGATTTGTTAATGATTGAGGTAAAACCTTAGAAATGAAGAAAAAGTGCTAGCCTCTCATGAAAACACTAAAACAAAATGTTGTCAAATCTCAAATAATTTTCACGAGTCTATATCAGAACATCGAAGTTTTAAAACTTTGAATGTTCTAATATCGACCAGTTTTGAGCGAACACTAAAAATAGCAAAGCTGCAGAACACTGAATTCTTTCCTAAGGAAAGAATTCGGTTGGCC